>NC_139577.1:11744565-12344565 GCF_946808225.1 Silurus aristotelis | reverse complement strand
CACTGGTTTGCATTCCTTCCTAAAATGACTGTTTGAACAGAGAACAACCACCTCCATAAGATCACCTCGTTCTTTGGTACGGCGCCAGCCCCTTTTCTCTGATTCAGTATGACCTCACTCTGTTCCTATGGAGACCAAGGTGTTGAACACGAAGCCATTAGAATCCGGAATCTCATTTTGCAGGATACAGTTTTGTGACATCACAAATCCCTGGTTCTCCTTCTATTTTTGACCTTAACAACACGGAAACACAGCTGTGACCTCACGACATCCTGAGGGATGCAAACAAACAGTGCCTGCGTCTCAGCAGGCGACCCACCCTGACTCCACGTCACTATAGAGACCGAGCACTCGCGACCTAAACGATATGTGGGTTCAGATTTTCTGTTGTGACCACGCGCCAATCCCGGTTTGTGTCTCCGATTAGCGGGGCCCCTGGTAGGAGGAATTCGGCTTAATATTTTGAAGGCGTTCTGATAGTTCCTGATAAACTGGGAGCAAAATGTCCAGCCAATTTTTTTAACCCCAAAGTTGCAAAAAAAACTAAACAAATAATTATTTAGTGAGATGAGATCTGGAAAGAAAACTAAAATCACTCAAGCAAATGGACAAACAAAATAGGAAGAGACCACAAGCAGACACACCCTAAGCAGCTCGATCAGCTTCCCTACAGTCCAATCTTGATTTATTTATTTTTTAAACCACTATCCCCTTTATGATCTAATAAAAAAAAAAGAAAGAAAAGGAAAGAAAAAGGAGGGGTGTGTGGTTATAGGCAGAGAGACTTATTTCTCAGAGTGCATATAAAGGGCGCTGTTATCGCCGCAGCCTGAGCGCGTCCATTCATTTCCCCAGCGCGGCTTCAAGGCGCTGCCATAAAAGGGAAAACCATAAATCCAACGAAGGGAAGCGGGAGAGAGGGAGAGTGAGGGAGGGGTGCGGCTCGGAAAGAGAAGGCAAAAAGCACGGAGATCAACCTCGGCGCCCACGTGCACGATGGGGAAAAAACGCTTACCGGCAATCTGCTCCTCTGTCAACTGGTCGGCCTGAAAGATAGACAGATTTGGAGAGAGAGAGAGAAAAAAAAAAGACAGACAGACAATAGGTTTAATCCTGATCCAGACTCATCACAGCCTCAAATGCAAAATGTCTTTAAAAATATATATATTTTTTTTTTACTGATTTCTATATAGAAGCACACAAATTGAATCCGATCACGTGAAAGTCCGATCTTGTACACTACCTATCTGATGTGTGATGATAAATGAAAGGATCGAGTCGCGCGCATGAACTGGAACCGCGCCGGAAAACAGCGCAGTGGTGCTGCAACAAAGTGGCGCAGTAACGCGCAGTCCAGCACTCACTAGCGCTTTATTCGAGATATATCATTACAAATAATAATAATAATAATAATAATAATAATAATAATAATAATAATAATAATAAATCTGCAGAACTACGAATTAATCGATTCAATAAGGATGGAAACGCCACGTAAAGCAAATATGCCTTGCAATGCGACAGTCTGCAAAATGAGAAGTGCGACGATTGCGGATGCCATTTTCTGTACCAGTAGTGTTAATAATCTCTCACACATCCACACGCGCTCAATCTGTATATTAGCAATGGTGAAGAAACGGGACAATAGTGCAAAAAAATGAAGTAACGAATATAAATAAGGACCCATGCGTATTCAGAAGAGGACTAAATTCTCTTCATGGTTTATTGCACTAAACCGAGTGAGGAAACAGAACCGGAATGCGCGCAACATGTAGCGATTATTCTCAAAGGAGGAAATAAATAGACCAACATAAAACGTGTTTATGTACAACTTTCTGCGAGAGAGAAACGAATTAATAATTTGCCTACAAAATAATGCTTTAGTACAAGTATAAAAGCCATTGCAACTCACCATCGCGCTGTTCTAATACACTCTACTTCCACAAGTCCAACAGTTCACAGCTGGCAAACAAACAGGATGCAATAGAAGAGACTCTGGCGCGCCTTTAATGGTCGCTTTGAAACTCCTCCCCGTTTTCGCTGCGTCCGCCAACACACTTCCTTCTGTATCACAAGCAGGATCAACAAAAAAAAAACTCACGATTTTGCCGTTTTAATGGTGCAGTAATATCCTAATTAAACCAAAGTTGACTTCGCTGAAGCCAAGCAAAGCAAAAAAGTCAGGAAAAAGTGAGCGCGGATGTGCGCTTTTGGTGGGAACTATATGTTGGCGGAGTTATACATTCTGCTATTGCGTGATGCATCGGGCGCAGCACGTCAAGCTGGAGCGAGCTGAAGGCGCTTCTGATTGGTGCGCTCGTACCTGCAATGCGTCACTCGCGCGGCGCTTCGGTGCTGCATTCACACTCGGTCTATAGGCTGCTTGAAGCACCCCAGGCACAGCATACACTCTACATGGACGTGGCGGGACAGTTCATAAGCATATGTCCAGGAAACCACTCACTGGAATAAGCTTTGCAATCACATTGGGGAACTGTCTCTATTTCTCATGTTGAGTGAAATAAATTAAAGCACGCCCCAAAACATAACTTAATACAACAGATATCTATATAGTCCAAAGTGACTGAAAGTGATAAATTATGACCACACACTTCATTCTATCCAGATATCCATAGCACAATCTTAAAAAAGTCCATATATAAGTATAAATAAGATGATGCCTTAATGGTACTGTGTTTAATTAATCTAGTTAAGTGCAATTAGTTTAATTTCCTGCAATTGGAAATGATGGCCTGCAAGATGCTGCGCTCTGCACATACAGTCAGTGTTGGGGTGGGGGCTGGGAATCCATCAGATGTCAGCAAAGAGATTAAGCGTTTCAAGCTGTACGTGAATCAGATCTTCCGAAGCAACCTGAAACACATTCGTTCCCAGCAAGTGTTTTATGTGGCATTGTCAAAGGTGCACATGCATCAGATGTGGTGTGTGGACTAGCAGAAGCAGGCCTGTGGGTTTACTGTGCCCCATTATCTGATACTGTGCACCTTCATGCATCACTGCCCAGATTTCTCCCTCACGCCCACCGGCCACCTGTTTCTTAAACAAACTACAGTGACCACACAGGTAAGAGCGTAAACACCAAGCAGGCACTCAGTCTTCATACAGTTCATTTTTACACAATTATACGATTAATACACATGCATAACTGACAACAGTGACGTTTCTATCGTGCATTCATCTGAATTAATTTAGTTGAGATTTTAAAACTTCTGTCATAGAGGCTGCTTCACAAAGAGACAGGAAACACAACATTTACACCACATACCCCACCCATCCACATGTTCATATGTAGTTAATACTTCCTACTTCTAAAACTGAGTGGTTTATCTTACATCCTAGGAAATAAATCCACGAGGGGGAGGGTGGTATTTACTAATCTAGAGGTGATAAGTCACTGAAATCCAGGCGTGGACATTAAGAAATGCAAGAATGATATATGAACCTTTCTTTGTGAGTCACAATGTGTGAAAGTCACCACTATATTTTATTGAAATAATGCAAAAGGAACATTTTGACATCTCAATGTTAAATACCCACATGCAAACTAAATAGTTTTATAGTAACTTGAACTTTTTGATTAATCAGTGCTTTTTGTTATCCAAAAGCTAATACCAAGTTTAGTAGTAATGGATTTTGTCCTTTGGACCCCATTTCACTGTGGGGACTTTTTTTCTGGTATACCATGATCACAAGTCAAAGGTTTCTGGAAAATTGTCTTCCTGTTGTATATTTAAAGTCTATACCACTCTATTACAAATCCCTTTGTGTTTTGATACCAGTATCCTTATTTTGCTCCCCATATGCATTTAAATAACAAGGATTTTTAAGGTCCCAGTTGAGTTATGTGCTTTTTATAGGCTGTCAGAGATGCTCATTAAAGGGCTATTGATGTGTAAAGAATTGCATCATTCCATCCCAGTTTATGTAACATGTGTTAGCATGACTGTTCATGCAGTACACATACGTTAAGCTCTTCTGTCTTACCTTTCTGTCTTTGTATTGTCATGGATGGTACATGAGAAATAATCTACTGTAAATAGTTTTGCATTTAAAGGCAAATGTTCAGGTCTATGCTGTTCTAAATAAATTCTGAAGTGACTCACTCTCTTCAGCTCTCCAGGCGTATAGCTCTGTTCTCTGCTAGGCCCCAGTCTCTTTCATGGCATGTCCAAATGTGCCACTGCAACTAGAAACAAGTCTGTCTTTGCAGTGGAACAGCACAGATAACAGTGTAGAGAAGGGTCAAATAAAAGCAAGCCCAGGAAACTGGCAGAGTCAGATATTGCAGATTCCTTCCTTCAAGGGTGCATGTGACCTCATTCTGCAGAGGATGCTGCTGATGTGTCCTCATACGAGAGTGCACTGAGAATTGGGATACAGAGCAGCTTGAGGCTAGTTCATCTAATCACGGTCACCTTAGTAGGGCCTCTTAAATGCCCTTTCCCTTGCTGTAGGTGTGGCTGCTCTTAAATGACACCCGAAGTCAATGTTTGAAGTCTGGATTTATACCTGTAACCTGAGGGCATGCTGTATTTCATTTAGAGACCTCACAATGAGCAGGGGTTGCAAGTCTTGGGTGAACCTGTTTGATAATACTTGTCGTTGTTTGTAAGCTGGCAAAGCTGCACTTAAGCTCCCGAATGGCTTTTCTGTCATTTTCACCCAATAAAAGCATGTGTATATGAATTATATTCATATTCCACAATCAGATTTCAAACCGGGTGGCAGATAGAGTGCCAGAACTTAGCTAAAGGCTTCCGCACATGATGTATGCAACATGATAAGGCTTCTATGACATAAGAAGAGCTTCGGCCGGAACAGTAGTAATTTATGGCTTTACAGCTCTAATGATAGCCTGCAAAGTGCGAAGTCCAGTTGCAGGCTAGTGAGCATAGTGAGCTGTTCCGTACCACTACTCTCCTTTAAACTGGTTCAACTTAGTACTGACCTTTTAATCGAAAATTAAATAAATAAATAGGAGGACTGATAGGGGACAAGATGAATCTGGGTACCCTGGGCTTGACCCCCTCCTCCTGTGTGGGGCTCTACCCCTATAGTGCAATTCTGCAAACTACTGATGATCTTAATCTTGCAAGGAAGCACACACACACACACACACACACACACACACACACACACACACACACACACACACACACACACACACACACACGCTCTAAGTGCATCCATGCTGCATAAGCAAAGCAGGAGCTGCAGAGGTTGCAGGTGTCTTGCCGAGACTAAACTGCCAGTGATTGACTGCTCCTTTACACAAACACTGCTGCATGCTGCCACACTGTGGTCAGATATGGGAAGTGCATTCAACGTGACACTGATGGAATCATCTTTGAAGAAACTCTTCAGCATTTTTCAACCTTATAGCCATCTACCGTGTCTGTTGTACATGTATTTCAACATATTCGAGTGTACTGAAAAAAATAAAAAAAAAGCCCAAGCTAACTCATAAGGAACCTAAGGGACCTTAGACTTAAGGGTCTCAGTGAATCTGTCAAATGAATGTTTAAAAATACACAGTACAACACATTTTTACTGCTTCAATTTTAATATTTAATCCAACTTTCTTTCAATATAAAGTAAAAAAAAAATTTGAAAATTAAGCCTCTTCTATGCAACCATGTAATACATAAACTCTGTTGATTTACTGCTATTTTCAGCAACTGCCCTTTCAGTTCCATTAGATATAAACAATTATTTTCATTGCTGCAATGACTGTCTAATAATTGCATGCATGCTTTCAAAAGAGTTTAATTCAATTATTTAAACGAAGTAGGCTTAAATGTAAGTATATTTTAATATATTTCATATAAGATCAACAGCCAGACATAGTATACATATAAAAATGCAGTGCATGTGCCATTAACATGTTTTCCATTTGATCAAAGTGCACAAGTAAAAAAAATATATATATATTTTATAGCTATTTCCTTTCATATATTTATCTTCTCACCCTCCTCATATATGCAACTGAAGTCATGAGTGCAGGTGTCAGAAGTGGGACAGGCTGGATTGTAACATTTGTTTCTGGGTGTGATGTTGTCAAGGATACGTGGGCTGCAGTGGCTCTTGTAGTGCAAAGCAGGATTGCTGTAGTTGAAATGGGTGTTGAAATGCTCGTGTACATATTCTGGCAGTAAGTGAGGAATTCTTAACAGAGATAAAGCAAAAAGAAGAGGAGAGAATTTGAAACCTTGCAAATAAATGCACATGCAGCTTGTGCACATTTTCTTTCACTGCCATAGCCTTTAGATTTATTTGCTGTACATTTTTTCACTTACTGTATAAAATACATGCTGTACATATATTAGCATATTTATCTGCACTTATCAATTTGCACATGCACACACACACACACACACACACACACACACACACACACACACACACACACACACACATACACAGCTACAAGTTGTCTTGTTATCTGTCCCTCTACATCATAGCAGCCTGGTCCCCTGTGGCATGTTAAACACTAAAACCATTTAAATTTATGTTGATTAAAGTGTCATATCAACGTACATAAATAACTCTGCAGAGGGAAAATACAATATATCTGCTATAGGTGATCACTGTGTTATTATACACTCATTATATTTTTTCGAATCTCTTTATGTGTATAGAGAATATTCCAAGTCAGATAGAGTAGCACAATTTGGGAAACATAATATATAATCCACAGCTGACCCTGCTCATCATTTAAGACACGAGTACAATGTAAAACAGTGAAAAGCAAAATCATATTCGATTTCTTTAGTTTTTTGTTATTGGGGAAAACAATCCACAAGAGCTGTTTTTTTTTCTTTTTTTTTTTTATCTTAATATCCAGTACTGACTTCAGAGGTGAATACAGTTTTTTCTTGTTGCACTGCAATCACTGTCCACTCACAGCCCTGAATCATACTCAGGGGCCATGGTATTAATTCTAAGGATGCTTGGATGCCCTTTATAGTCTTTTTCATTTTTCATTCCTTTCTCAGTAAACACTTGATCACTGCTCTTGAAGAAAAACTATATGTTAACATGAATAAAAGAAAGGATTTCAATAAATGATTGTATCTTATACATAGAAAATGAAATATTTGTTTATTAATTCAATTTGAATAGGATTTTGGATGTGAATTTAAGAACAAATCGAAATGAAAGCTCCATCTGTAATGGTAATCAGAGTAGATGGCTGTTCTGTTCTGCCCCTATTAATCCAGATATCATGTTTAGTAAGTAGCAGAGTAATATCGCCCTCTACTGGATATTTTAGATAAAGTTTGTTATTCAAATTAAAAATACTTTTTAATACTGTAGAATAAGCATACTGTGTAAATGAGGAGCAGGACCACCTTTTATCAGTGACATTCCTACTGATTATTCGGACAGATTACTGCATACACACCCTGAAAATATTAGAACAGCAAGGCCAAGTCATTTGTTTTGTTAATACACCGGGTATGAGATAAAAAGATGAATATGAGACAATCGGTTATAATTGCAGTGTTCATTTGTCTTTTAATCACATCAAGCTGTTTGAAACAATGTGCCACCTTTTGTTTAAATCACCAAAATTTGACAAGTGTTCTTGCTGCCCAGGATTGTAGTAAGGTTGCTAATATTGTTTATAGAATTTATAGCTGTAAATATGTAATCGTGATTTTTTGTTAGATACCAACAAGAAATCCAACATGAAAACCAGAATACTGCCATATTTCAACAAAAATTGTTGTAAACAATCCTTCTCACTGTAGAATGACGAATCTCAAAGAGATTGGAGATGGCCTTATAAACATTCCCAGATTAATGAGCAGCAAAAATTCGTTTCTCTAGGTTCATGGCTGATATTCATTCTTCTTGAAATGGTGTAAAAACATATTAAATCTCTACTTGCTAAAAATCCTGCTTTTGAAGAAGTAGTCAGACATCTTCCACATTTCATTAGTAACATCTAATAAATAATAAAAATAATGAGACTCTGTGTGTATTTGTGAATGTGATTAGCTGATCATGAAGGGCAGTGTGCTGTGTGTATGTCACACTCACTCTCCAGTGACTGTTTTCCTGTGACAGCAGCAGAAGCAGGCCAGAGCAGCAAGCAGCAGGAGGAGCAGAAGAGGGATGCTGATGCCCAGAACCAAACCAAGAATCAGGGATTTATTGTCTTGCTGAGTTAAGGCATCTATTGCAGATTTATTAAGATTGTTCCTGTCTGAGATAAAAGAAACATGCTCTCTATTAGTTTTGGCTTTATAAATGAGATCTGATTTGTCTCAGTAAAAACAGCAACGTCTGTTCTTGATTATGACATGATGACGTTGAAAAGTAACAATCAAACAATGATGATATCTTACCAAAAATACAAGCCTGTGCCTCATTAATGTCAGTGTCATTACACACACATCTGTAGCCTCCATAAGTGTTGTAACAAACAGCTAGCTGTGAACACACAGTCTCGTTGGTGTGACACTCATCAAGATCTGAGAAAACAGCAGAAAAATGTTAAACAGCAAAACATGCAAATCATGTAATAGTGGGATGTGCTTTTATAGTGCAAGTCTTACAAGTCCACATTTATTTTCTTTAAACCAAAAATGATTCATTTTGGGAGGACTGAGAAAAACTAGCATGTTTACACGATTTTACCTTCTACATAGGCTGATGTGATGCCATAGTAGTGACCCACTCTCCTCAGGTAGTCCATGATGTACCAATGAGGAGTGTCACTGGACACATTGATTCTAAGCTCATTCTCTTCCTCGGATCCTGAGTTAGGCAGCAATGTTCTGGCACTGTAGAATTTATTCTGGAAACCCATAGAAAGGATTTGCTCCAGCTGTAGAAGAAGGAATTATTGTTGTCATTAGTTTTAAGATGCATTCCAGATGCTGTTGTCTTGATAATAAAATTTAATATTTTATTTAAAGTAATCCAAATTACTTTGGGGATTAAGAAGGGTACAAAAACGCACAACCAGATTTTTTCCTGAGTCAACAACTTTGACTCAAATCACAATTCATGCTGTACTGCACCCCTCAGGTCTGCTCTCACCTGTTTCACTTTCTGTTGTCCAGTTTTTTGACTGTTCCAGTTGACAGACACATTAAAAATATTCCACCCTGAAAACAAGAGGCAGCTATTTAGGTATTCCATAGACCTAAGTCAGTGTCATGTTTGTAGGAAGTCTGGCAGCTTTAGTATTTTAGTTGATTGTCATTTAGTCATTACAGAAATACATCATAGCTGCTAACAGGCCAATCAGGTATTTTTAACACATAGAAATCACAGAATGGTTCATGAATGGCCTTTTTATGTTACTATAACATGCAAGAACCAGTAACTGGGGGCACTAAGTAATGCTTAGTAGTGCTCTAATTCATGTAAAAATGATGCTGCAATCTAAGCGAATGGATTGTTTAACACTACAAAGGCACTAGCTGAGAAAACATATTAAGAAGTCTATGCTTACCTGTAGGATTTGGAGAATCGCCTACAATTACAAAACTTTATAATTAAACATTACTTATAAAGCTAAGTAATAAAATATTTACTTATCAAAATAATGAAACAATTGATCTAAAAGAGGAACATTAGTTACCACAGCCATTAGACTCCAGGGTGCTCTGATAGCGACAGGAGCAGTCCACTGAGCCAGGTGTGTTCACGCACTCAAACTTTGCATTAGGACAGGTTTCAGGGTTCTGACACTCATCAATATCTGTGTGTGGCAGGGATCATGTGACAAAAAGTCTGTCTTAAAAATGTATGGTACATTGTAAAGTGGTTGCATCACTGTATACCTGTGCACACACGACCATCACCAGAAAAGCCAGGCTTACATCGGCATGTGTAGTTATAGCCTGTGCTGTCGCAGTCTGCCATCTCATGACAGGGAAAGCGAAAAGGCGGAAGGCAGAAATCTGTAACAGAAATGAGCATTAGTTGGCAATATAAAAGATACCTTGTGAAGAGTTTTTATCAAGCTGTCGAAAAATGGAGCTAGTTAAAAAACTTTTGAAAGCCTCCACAGAAGGAAGGTGAGACAGGAGGCCATTTATGGGCACAATGATTGAAGTGCCAATATTAAAATGATCTTTTATGCATGGGCAATTTCATGATAGGTAAAAAAAAAATCCTACCAGTCCAGCACCATTTAAATAGCTTATTAAAAATGTATTGAGTTTTGCTCGAAGAACTTCAATTTACTCTACCTACGCCAAGGCTTTTGCAAAATGCATTAGTTTCGGACAGCATTTTACAGTATGTTGTTGAAATACCTACTAATATTTACATTTTTATTTATGGTATTTGGCAGACACTTTTTACAGAATAACTGACACTGGAGTCTCTTTCAAAAATACATTCTGATACTGGTTCATTTGATTTCAGACTAATAATACCATGAGTCTAAAAACTGTAATATAATAAGAAATAATATGGATAGTATCATTTGAAAATTAGAAATGATAAGAAAAGATTATATTCTAAATGTAAAATGAATGAAGATTACCATTCTGAAAGCATTTGTAACCTTGTTTGTCATTGGAAACAGTAGGGGAAGGACAATCTCCACAGCTAAAATGGTCCCCCTCTGTCTGACTGTGGCAGTCCACTCCAGGGAAGCAAGGCTTGCCTCGACACACATCCGTTCTAGATCCACAGTATCTTCCACCAAAACCTGGTGGGCACAGACACCCAACAACCTGGGAATAAAAAAAATGAGTAATTATGAACAACAGCATGTGTGTAAAGGAGAAAAACAGCAAGATATGATAGAGAATTCCAGAATTTGCGAGAGCTTGTCTTTATTTAGACTCATCATAGTAAGAATATATTTGTCAAAGTCAATTCAAAGTCAAAGTGAACTTTATTGTCATTCAGCCAGGAGGCAAGTTGCAAAGCAGAATGAAACTGAATTTCTCCAGAGGCTCAGGTGTGTAAATGTAACATATAGCAGTCAGCAGCCAAGACAGGTAACAAATAGACATTAGAATAGACATTAACGAAAAACAATACACATAGATAATACAACACACACACACACACACACACACACACACACACACACACACACACACACACACCCACACACACACACACACACACACACACACACACACACACACACACACATCAATACAAAAGTTTATTGCATTTTAAGGTTTAGTGCACAAGTTGCAGGAATGTCGGGAAGTGCTAAGAGGCCATAAATTGTAATTTTTTTTTTCTTGTTTTTTTAAATCTTGACATATTGTAACGGATTGTTTTATCATGATCACAACCTTATTTTCTTGTGATCTTAACAACAAAAGACACTTGAGCACTTTATATTTATCACAGATAGTTAACATTCAGAAGAATAACCATAAGCATTTGTGGCACGTGTTATTATCCATGATGCAGCATCTAGAACATTCCTCGTGATCAGTACTTAATTGTTCTGTGTATTCGACATAAGAGCATGTTCTAGAGGCAGCATCATCGCAGCATCATGGAGAATAACCAAAACCATTTGAGGCAGCGCAGAATAATTAAGTTATATCAAGATCACAAAATAATTAAGTCTCAAAAACAAGACAACAGCTGTTGCTATTTCAAGATCACAAGAAAATTGAGTCACAATAACAAGAAAACAAACAAAAAAAAATGTATAATGCATGGCCTCTTAGGACTTCTGCAGGTATGTAAACTATCCGTCATAAATATAAAGTGCTCAACTGATGAGAATGAATAAATAGCACATTGCTAGTCTGGTTAATGCACAAGACTGAAAAAGTGTGCAGTTCCGCTGTTATAGTTATGACAGATCAGTAGGTTTTTCTGTATTGTCAGAATGAGTTGAGTAGCCTGATGGCATGTGGGGAAAAAGTTTTTTAAACTATATGCTACGATTAAACTCAGTATTAAGCTCAAATTAAACTGGCACTATGACAATTTATTTACAAGTGGTGTATAGACTAAACTTAATGGATGGGTAAGGTGGTAGCTCAGTGGTTAAGGATCTGGGCTACTAATTAGATGGATGGGCGTTCAAGCCACAGTATCACAATGCTGCTATTTTTGGGGACCCTGAGCAAGGCCCTTATTGAGAATAAAGAACTTCACTGTGCTGTAAAGTACACATGACAAGTATAAAGCACTTTAAATTACCTGGAATTTTCCCTGCAAGTGGTTCTCTGGCACACTCTGGTACTGGCAGGTTCCTCCGTTCAGACAGTTGCAGAGTTGCAGAATGGGGATAAGAAGAGAGCTGAACATATGGTCACTCACCTGTACAGTGAGCAGCACGGGCTGAATATTTAATGGAGTCCACACTAAAACTCCATCATCTGCCAGAAGAATAAATGCATTATTATACCAATAATCACATAACAAGTCCCGAAGAAATGAGCAATACAGTCTTAGAAAAAAAGGATAAAAAAAAAAAACATGGCTACCTTTTTGAGAAACGTCTTAATGTTGCCTATGAGTTACTCTTTCCATTTAAATAAGAATTTTACAAATGATTTTACAAAACATTTTAGGGTTCTGAGTTAATTTATAAAAATAGCAACAGACTTTATGTTCAGCCTAACTCTATTCAATAAGCAATAAGCAGCATCTTCATTAAATACTAGTGACACTTGAAGAATTTTACCTCTTCCTATGGTGGCCAAAGGCGGCCGTGGATGGAGCAGGGAGAAGGTGATGAAGTCGCTGTTAGCATCCTGTGCTACAAACTGCACTCTTACTGTAGTGTTCACCTTACAGCGGATTACTGTGGGCTCACTCAATATGGGTGGTATATTACCTGTTTTAGAAAATCATAATGTGCCAGGAAAAAAATAGGTAGTGTTTCAAATATAATTTAATAATATGCCGCTTGTCATTCATGAACATTCCTGATTATAGGTTCTTATGTAACTTTAGTTTAATTGCATAGCATAAGTGAGTGAAAAGTGAGAGATAACACTTCACTTAGAGTACAGGGCTTTCATGAGACATTTATATGCATAGAGTGTCTTTAATAAAGGAGCTCAAAATGATTTATGAAAGCTTTATATTAGAACTTTTGAAGTAACATAAAGCTTTAGTATCATGCTTTCTTTGTACATAAAAGAGAGCAGAGATCTTAGCTATTATTCTAGACAAACCTTACAACATGACTGTGATTGTAGGCATTTTATATATTTATCTTAAGCTAAAAATTAGTTTGAAATACCTTTTATCAGCTTATCTTTAGCTTATATACAGCTGTACCAATAACACTAGTTTTGTACAATTGTAATGCACTATGCATGCTTACATTCATACACTCATTTAGCATATTTAATCTATACAAAAAGAACAACTAAATTTTAAAATCGAAATAGATAACCAGGAGCTGAGAAGGAGTACTACTACTACCACAGAAAATATGATAAATATATAGTCTATAAGACATCTATACATACTTTGTAACATTATCCTTTTAGAATAATCATTAAAATTAGCAATGATATAAGCAATTGTCGTGGACAGGTCATTAAGGCCCAGTACAGGTTCCCTTTAAGTCAAGGTCTAGCAATATGTTACAGGTTTTCAGTTATTGATTACACTTTTACATGTCTAGTAGGAATAGGTGAAGGCAACAAAATTGTGGAATTGTGGATTTAAAACAAGGCTGATTTTGTAATAAAAATCACAGCATGGGCTCAGAAACACCTTCAGAAATTACTGTGAACACAGTTGACAGTGCCATCCGCAAGTGTAGGTTAACTCTCTATCATGCAAAAAAGAAGCAATATACTATATGAACATGAAAACTGTTGAAAACTGTACTGTGGTCAGAGGAATGAAAATCTGAAATTATTTTTAGAAAACATAGACACTGCATCCTCCAGACTAAAGAGGGGAGGGACCATACATTTTTTTTAAATCAGTGCTAAGTTAAAAAGCCTGCATCTCTGATGGTATAGGGTGCATTACTGCATATGGAATGGGCAGCTTCAAACATCTGAAAAGGCACCATCAATGTTGAACAGTATATACGGGTTTTAGAGCAAGATATGCTTCCATCGAGTCTTTTTTTGGGATGCCCTTGCATATTTCAGCAAGTCAATGCTAAACTTCATACTGCATCTATTACAAGAGAATGGCTGTGTAATAGCTGAACTAGCCTGCCTGTAGTTCAGAACTTTCACAATTTGGTGATTTGCAGCATCATGGAACAAAAAATATGACAAAGAATACCCTGGATTGTTGAGCAACTAGAATCCTGTATTAGACACAAAAGAGACAACAATCATTTCCTAAAACTTTAGCAAAAGGTCTCCTCAGTTTCCAAACATATATAGGATGTTGTTTAAAATAGAGGGGATGCTACACAACTTTAATAATCTTTTCCCCATAAAATGCTAATTTTCTAAGCTTAAACATTTGATATGGTTTCTATGTTCCGTTGTGAATACAATTTTGGGTTATGAGATTTGCAAATAATTGCATTCTGTTTTTATTTACATTGTACATCGTGTCTCAATATTGGTGTTTTATTAAAGCGGGCCAAAATAAACATAGTTTCTAAAAGTACGTGATTATATAAGTATTTCCCCTGTTGGTGATACTTAATTAGTCCTGGTGCAACTAAATGCCACCAGAAATAACATAATTTGACCTGTGGGCAAAAAAGGTTGTAACACAGCTAAGTGTATAGAAGTTAAAGTGGATGAGCCACAGTAATCTTGAAGACTTGAAGGCTTTAACACTGAGTGTTTCATTCTTACCTGAGGTAAAATAATACATGCACTTGAATAAAAAAGTCAAACTACAAGTTTTTTTACTTGTCAGGATCATTTAGAATACAGTTGCATTTGATTAGGATAATTAAGTCTCACCAAAGTTAACAGCAAGCTTGTAGATTTGCCTTTGGTCCTGCAGGCTCTGTAGGCCCAGATCTGTGTTCTTTGTGGCTAAGCTATCATGGACACATTGCATGCTCCCCTGGCAGGTCTCCTGAAGTTTGGCCAGTGTATCCGGGCTAACTGATGCCATCAATTCCTCTGTGCTCACTGGTTGAAATGGTGTCAGAAGAGGAGTGGTGAAAAGGAGACTCTCTGGAATAGGGACAGCCCCTGTGAAAGGACAGAAGGACATGACAACAATATGTAAACACAAGATAAATAATGGTAAATAACACTTGTGTGTATTGACAGATATAAATATCCTTGAACTCAGTTCATTTGTTTCTGCTTTGTTGCATAATAAGAAATTGTGTTTTATATGATCACCTATATTTACCCCAAATATAAGCAGTAAATAACATTTATAGAGACACAACCTCATACATACGTGTGTTCGATTTTAGTGAAAAAAAAAGTAAAATAAAATGTGTTACTTGTTTTACATGCTGCTAGATCAATTGGTTGCTAGTTTAATTGTTTGTTAATTGGAAGGATGTTGGACAATGTACTTAAGATAAAGATAATGACCTCTTGAGCGGGAGTGTAAATTATTTGAGTAAATAAACTTTGTTTATTACGCTATCAATTACATTTTGCACCTCGGCTGAATATGTTATTAAGGCTCGACACTCCCCTATCCACATCTGTTGCCTGCGAGTGACTTTTTATCAATGCTGACCTCATTTTCCAGTCCAAAAAGAACTGATATAAATTCTTAAGATACTAAAAACTAAAAAAGACTAAAAACAAGCTTTTGTTGAAGTTAAATAAAAATATTGCCTCTCTCTGAGTTAGCTCTGAATATTTGGTTTTACTTTATCTAAAATTATTTACTTTCATTTTATTTGTCCATTAAATCCAATTATTCTTCTACTTTGTGGCATGATACTGTCATTTTATTTGTTATGAAAATCCCTGTGTCTGTGGTGTTGATTTTGGTTAATGCAGTGTTTTGTTTTTTTTTGTTTTTAAAATAAAAACTCACCAATCAACTGTTTTTGGCTTTTCACTTACATGTGTGTTTGGGTTGAGGACTAGTGCATCATGAACCTACGTTCAAAGTACTGTTAAAATCAGATACTTTTACTCAAGTCATATTGGAAATAATGACTTTGACTTGTAATGGAATAAGTTTTGCAGTGAGGCATCTATACTTCTACTCATGTATGATTTTCCGGTACACTTTAAACCTCTGCTCTGGACTACAGAGTGCAAATGCTTATACAAGACTATGAACTTTCATATATCTACTTCTATTTGTTTTAATAAGATCAACACACATGATTGTCCGAACAGCAGAAGTTTGTTCTCAGAGGGGGTGGTGCTGTCAGGCATAGACAGTAATTGTCCATTGGAAAGAAGAAAGTCATCAGAAGTCTTGGAGCTCCAGAGGCCCAGGAGGCCTACAGTGCGATTGTAAAAGCTCTGTGGAAGCTCCACCAGTGTAGAGAGTCTCTTCGCACCCCCCATCCACACAGCCACATTCAGTCCTCCTTCATAGACAGTGGCACAGTGCTGCACCGAAGGACAGCGCACTGCAAAGCCTTGTTGTACAACATGTACTACACCTGTTAGAACAGCAGGAGGAGCTAGAATTAAACACGTTTTCCTGTTCTCATAAACAAGACAGATTTGTCTAATACAGCTTAAGTGAAATACATTAGCATGTCTATGAATTTTAAGCATGTCTTTTTTGTAGATTGGAATCACACAAGTGTGCAAACAAGTATCTATGCAGTAGACTTATACTAGAGGTGTGGCAAAGTGATACAGCAGGTAGTACTGCCACCTGAGAGCTCCAGGGTTTATTCTGAGCTCAGGTTTAAGTCTGGGTGGAGTTTTATTATTTTTTTTCTTATGTTCGCCATTTGTTTGTGTCTCATTCCTCAAGCTTCTCAACAGTATTGTTGTAGGAAGTTGATTGACTATGCCAAATGTGAATAAAGGTGTATTTCTTTAATAAGAATTGAATAAGATGTTCCTGGAATAGACTTCAAATCTACCTCAACACTGAGAAGGATAAAACACTTTTTGAAGATGATAGAAGTTAAGAATGATTACACAATGTCATTAGGTATCCTGATGATCCCCCTACAAGTTATCCATCAGTACAGGACTGAAATATACACTGGAACTAAGAACCTATATTTTTAATTCAGCTCTGTGTCTGAGTACGGTACAAACCTGCAAACACTGGAAACTCCACATCATTGATTAGTACAATGAGCTTTTCTTCAGTCACAGAGCTTCGCCATTCCACCTGCAGCAAAACAAATTCAAAAGCTTTGCATAGCAGCCCAGAAATGTGCATAGAAGGTAGAGCTACAAGTTACACCAATAAACAGTGAAATTATCGATGAAATGGGTAAACCCATTGTTTGTTTGTTTTTCATTTGCAGGCTAAAAGGATAGCTTAACTGTGAATCTAGAATCAAAGCTGATCGCAATATTGAAAAAATACAATTTGAACCTTGCCGAAGGCCTGGTGGTATGCAGCTAAGCACACTAGAGCTGGCACTTGTCTGGGCTGTCCATTAGCTTCTATCACCCCTGTTTGTCCCTGCAGAGTGAAGACATTGGAGCCTTTACTGGAGGACAGACGCATGATTACAAACACTCCTATGGCTTTGAAGGTGTAGTTAGTTCCATCGAATGTAACAAAGTGGAGGCTCCCATATGCCAAACCTGCAAGGAAAAAGGGAACAATCATATTATGTTTAATTAAAAAATCTTTAACAAGGTTCATTTTTAAGCTTAGGGTGGATACAGATGTAATCTGCAGCAGATATTTATATTATCTTTTATTATCTAGCATACAATTCCAGTGAAAAAGTCTGGAACTATTCATTTAATTCAATTATACTGTATTATTCATTTATTATTAAACACTATGCAGTGATCAAAAGTGTAAAAACAGCTGTCCTTTAAATAAATAACAGATATATACACACCTAGCCTGCTTGAATACATATTAAAGATACCTTGAATCCAATCCAAAATGTCCATAAATAAGTTCAGAGATGCAAACTTTTTCTTTTTTTACAGACCAAGCCACCACAAAACATGTCTATAAGGTTTAAACTAAGGCCACGTCATTTGTTTTAGAAGCTTTGAAAATGTTGTTAATATTGTGAAGACAATGTATTTTTGTCAGGTCTGTGTCTTCAAATATTGGCTCTACTGTATATAAAATAATCTCTGTGTTATATAATGTTAGAGAAATGACAAATGTACAGTAATTACATGTGTAACAAATTAAATGTTTGTTGTTGTGTACCAGAACATCTCACCAAGGCCAGGTGCTCCTGTGCTTTCTGGAATACTCGGGTCTAAACGTGTCCAGCCATAGCCCTGACACCGGTCTATTGGTCTCTTAGCCAAATAAAGTTCACAAAAGGAAGACTGGACACAGCACCACTGAAAGGGCATAAGATCCTTATCTGAAGACAAAAATTACAATATGACAACCATTCAGACATTCTATATTTCAGACATTCTATATATTTGAAAATACATATTAAACAATATTTTATAATATGGCCAATGAAATAATTAAAGAGTAAAAATATAGCTGCTTTACCAATGTGCTCTTTTATCCTGTCATTGGTAAAATATCGTTCACTGTATCCAGCCAACAATGGGCCTTGGGGGTCATACACACACCTCTTTCCAGCATTTTGCTTGTTGAAGAGTATCGACTGAAACACTTGTCCTGCATTTCCTCCCCAACGGAGACCCCGCAGATTCTGCACATATGTGCCATTATACTCTGGCAAGGTCTCGGGACCAAATGCCAGGTCATCCAAAGCCTGGGATCGAGTACAGGGGCATGGTGTCAGCCCTAGTGTCCAGTCTTTGGGCTCTGGCTCCTTCATAGCCCATACCTGGCACTGCCTTTGAGGATCTGCGCTGACCACTGTGTCTCCAGACAAGTCATACAGAAGCTGCCCCAATTGGCCTGTGCTTCCCACTTTGCTCTGGGGCCGATAACGACCCCCTGGGCCAAACAAATTGCTGGGTGGGTTGGGAATCTCATTGTGAAAGGTTCCAATGCCATCAGTGTAGCCTATCAGAGCGTTGTGGAAAATCCTTTGTCCTGGACCCCAGCTCATGTCACCATAGCGAAGTAAGGCAAACGAGCGAATCCCATCTGTGGTCAGGATAGCTTGAAAGGTGTTTGTCTGTAGAGTAACATTAAAATTGCTGTTTGAAAAAAATGTTTCTCAGTTCAAATATACAAAATGAAATATTATGCTATCTATGCTAAAATGTTCCACATTGAAAAGTGTTCCACTACTACATATTTGGCCAAAATTTTCCCCACATAAAAATTTATAAAAGGGCAGTCTCTTGCCAGCTACCTCAGACAAGTTGATTTTCTGGTAGGAAATAGGCAGGATATGGTCCCATGTGATTTTCAGAATCCATGTTGGAGTGAATGCAGGTTTTCCCCGTTTTATCTCAAACTGAGTCACATCTTTAGATGTACGATTGAAGACTATTTGAGAGTAAACATCTGATAAGTTCACCTGATTATATTCCTATTAGAGAGCGAAACACCAAATTGATCAGGCTAAGAATGATGAAGACAACATGATATATACTGTATGTATCTGTAAAACACATCCAATGAGGTACATTCAGTGGTGGACGAAGTACACAAACCACGTACTTAAATTTACAGTAATTTGAGATACAGTAGGTAATATATAACTCCAGTAAAAGTAAAAGTGCTCCCTTTCAACTTTTATTTGAGTAAAAAATGTAAGTATTTGCCTCCAAATGTACTTAAGTATCCAAAGTACTATGATTTATTATAGCTATATTGTTCCTATTATCATTATTGTCACAAAACTTTTGCTTAATCAACTCAGTTTATCTGAAAAGGCTCTAATGTTACTCTTAGCACACCAATCTATTCTACAACATTTTGTTGAGTAAAAAGTAAGATATTTGACTTTGAAATGTAGTGAAGTTACAATGTAACGTACAGCTATATGAAAAAGCTACTACGAATTACATTTACTTTGTTACTGTCCAGGACTCCCTTTTACAGTTGAGAGAAAACCAAAAAAAGTTTACAGTCTGATAATATAACAAACACAAACATAATTATGAAATGCAGACTTTACAAACTCATGCAAAACATCTGTTGCTAACCTTGTAGAAGAGTTTGCCATCTCCTAATGTGAGGTTAGCATCATCCCAGAACACAGCCAACATGGCCATGCTCTCATCACCACTAAATCCTTTAGGGAATGGAATAGGAAGAAGGAGCTGCTCGTTTGAATCAGCTGTTTGGAATTGAACCAGGCCATTGTCTGAAAACTAAGTAAACCTGTGTTGAGTAGTCACTTAAAAGAAAATTTGTCACTGGCAACTAAAATTCACAAATACTAATTGTTTTCATTTTAAAACTGGCATACTTACAAATATTCTTTCATAAACCTTGCTCATGAATGGGAACCCTTTAGGAGAAATGATGTATGGCGAGTTTCCATCTGCTGTTAACAATGATAACCTCACATCACCCACCTCCAGTCCAAAAGGGTACAATACATTCTCTGGGGGGACACAGAGATAAATTTACTTAAAACTCTTATTTATCCACATGTATGTTTACTAACATACGTTGTTATTTAAGTTACAAGGTCATAAAAACTGTATAAAAAATTCTTGCAGAAAATCTTAACAAAGCAAATCTGTATAGGTGACAGACACATAAAAAAATAATAATTTGTGTTGTGCTATAATGTAATGTCTAACCAATTTGTGTTGACTGCTGACAGTTGGATTTGTCATCAGGGCAGGTGCAACTGAAGGAGCCGATCAAATTTGTGCAGGTTGTGTTGCCAAAGCAAGCAGTGGATGACAGACACTCATTTCTGTCAGTGCATCCATATGATCCACTGCCCTTCTGAGCTGTCATATCCCAGCCATTAGCACACAGGCACTGAAAACCACCTATAGAGTTTTGACATATAGCAGCTAGATGGCACCCGCCTCGATTCTGCTCACACTCGTTTAGGTCCACACACACTGGCCCAAGAGCTAACAGACCTGGAGAACATTCACAAAGGTACGATCCTGGTGTATTGATGCATTTGCCTTGTGTGTGGCAAGGAGAGGTGGTTAAAGAACATTCATCAATGTCCATGCATTGTATCCCATCCCCAGAATAACCTAAAGGGCAGTGGCAAGAAAAAGAGCCTGCGTTGTTCCAGCACCGAGCAAGAGGATGACAAACAGCTGTAGTATTCTGACATTCATCTGTATCTGTGCAGGTTCCATTTGTCTCATGGTATCCTATAGCACAAGAGCACTGGTATGTACCATGATAATTGGTGCAAACCTGGTCTGGACGGCAAGAGTTGAGCATACACTCATCAATGTCAGTGCAGTTTGGCCCCTGAGCGTTGTAGCCAGGCAAACATGGGCATGAAAAGGAGCCTTGAGTGTTTACACAATATGAATTGTCTGTGCAGAGACTTGTATTTTTTTTACATTCATCAATGTCTTGACACATTGTACCGCTCAGCAGAAAGCCCATATGGCACATGCATTCATATGAGCCTGGAACATTTACACATGTGGAGTGAGCTTGGCATATCGAACCATTCTGGGATGCCAAGCACTCATCTATATCAAGACACTCTGTGATATTGCTCGAAAATCCTTTATTGCACACACAGTAAAATGAACCAACAGTGTTGATGCAGGTCCCATTAGTGCACAGGAGGTCAGTATTTGAACATTCATTGATATCCTTACATTGGGTCGCATTTAAGCTGTTACTGAAGAATCCAACCTGACATTGGCAGTAAAATCCACCTGCTATGTTGATGCAAGAACTATGTTCTGGGCATGTAGAGTTATCCAGACATTCATTAATGTCTCTACAGTGTGTTCCATTACCAATGTACCCATTCCAACACTCACAGAAATAAGATCCAAATGTGTTTTTGCACTCAGATAAATAAGGACACACTGCTGGCCTTGTGGTGCACTCATCAATGTCCAAACACAAAGAGTTTTTGGCAACAAAGCCAACATTGCATGAACAGTTGTATCCTCCTTCCATATTTATGCAGCTACTGTTATCAGGACATGTAAAATGACCCATCTCACATTCGTTTATATCCTTGCAGTGTGTTCCATTGTTCCGATAACCTTTCCAGCAGTCACAGTAGTATGAGCCTTCTGTGTTGAAACAGGAGGAAAATTGTGTGCATGTTTGCCTTCCTGCCAAGCTGCATTCATCCACATCCCTACATTCTGTTCCATTTCCATAAAAACCTTCTCTGCAAACGCAGTAGTATGACCCCAGTTTAGCATTGCACTCGGCATGTGTATGGCAGCCATGAGTGCTGTTTTTGCATTCTCTCTCGGTTACACAAATGCCAGAATCATAGACCATACCCAAAATGCAAGTACAAGTGTATGCCCCAGGTGTGTTTTGGCAAATCATGTTGCTGCCACAACGTGAAGGTAGCAGACACTCATCCACATCTGCACAGATAAAGCCATCACCCTGGTATCCCTCCAGGCAGTGGCAGATATAGGATCCCAGCATGTTGTTGCACAAAGCATGATGACTGCAGTTGTGGTGCAGGGTTGAATTCTCCAAACACTCATCCACATCCATGCAATCAAACCCTGAACCAGGCATACCAATTGGGCAAGTGCACTTGTAAGATCCAGGAGTGTTACTGCACTTGGCAAAATGATGGCACCCTCCGTTTTGAGACTGGCACTCGTCAATGTCTAGAAGTCATCCAAAATGGACAGGGTCAGGGAAACAGCCCTAATTTTCTAAAAAAAAAAAGGAGAGGCCAGGCAAATTTACAAAGAAAATGTATGTATAGAGAAATTCAACTTACCAGTACAGTTTTTTCCATTTCCCGTAAAACCACTGAGACATAAGCACAGGTGACTTCCAACAGTGTTGACGCACTTTGCAAACTCACTGCACTCGGCTTTTCCAGAAGTACACTCGTCCACATCTTGAGAGCAAAAAAGATAAAAATGTATTGAAAGAAATTAAAGGAGAAAAAAATTGGGACATTATCCAAACTGAATTGGCCTGCCTGCAGTCTAGATCTTTCACCATTTAAAAACATTTGGTGCATTATAAAACAGAAAAACACAACAAATGATACCCTAAACTGTTGAGCTGCTGGAATTCTGTATCAGACACATAAAGGACTACATTTCCTTCCCAAAACTTCAACAATGGTTCCCTCATTTCCCAGAAGTATAAAGAAAGAAGATGTGATGCTACACAGCAGTAATCATGGCATTGTCTAAACTTTTTAAAGACCTGTTTCCGCCATCAAATTCAAATGGTATATATATCCCACGTCCCTCCTTCTCATATACACACATGTACTCTGTCTTACTCCTACTGACTTTCATTCTCCTTCTCAACCTGCTCCCTACTCTCACAACAAATCACAATATCATCTGCAAACAACATAGTCCACATAGACTCCTGTCTGACCTCATCTGTCAACCTGTCTATCACCACTGCAAACATGAAAGGACTCAGAGCTGATCCTTGATGCAGTCCAACCTCCACCTTGAACCTGTCTGTTATTCCTACAGCACACTTTACGGCTGTTACACTGTCCTCATACATGTCCTGCACCACCCTCACATACTTCTCTGACTCAGCAGACTTCCTCATAAAATACTACAACTCCTCTCTCTGCACCTTGTCAAACGCTTTCTCTAGATCCACAAACATATGTAACACAATGCAATTCCTTCTGACCTTCTCTATACTTCTTCAACATTCTCAAAGCAAATATTGCATTTCAGCATGAAACCATACTTATGCTCACAGATGGTCACCTCTTCTCTCAGCCTGGCTTGCATTACTCTTTCCCATAACTTTATGGTGTGCCTGATCAACTTAATTCCCCTGAAATGTGCAAATCACTAAATTCTGTTTTAACTTACATTTTACACAGTGTCTGTTCATAGTTCATATTAATATGAAATAAAAAAATATATTTTTGTTACAAATGTAAAAAAAAATGTATCAAAAGATCATAACTAAGCAGATTCAATTTATGAAAAATATAAAACAATTACCAGATTAAAATAACTAGTTACCTGTGCATTCTGTCCCATTTTGAGAGTAACCCACTTTGCAGATGCAGGAGAATGAGCCTGGACTGTTTACACACTCTGTGTCTTTCCTGAGACACACATTCTGCTGACATTCATCTATGTCTGAACAGCTGAATCCATTCCCTTTAAACCCGACATCACATACACACTGATATCCCATAGGGGAAGGGTGGCAAAGGCCAAATGGATGGCAAGGAGGGCTACACCAGTTGCTAGGTGGGGCACAGGAGTTATTATATACCACTGTACCATTCTTACAAGAGCACACATATGTTCCTGGAGAATTAATACACACTGATGTAGCAGGGCAGGCAGTGTTTGATAGTGCACATTCATCCACGTCTAAGCAGGTGAAGCCATTTCCCTCAAAGCCCTTTTGGCATCGGCAAGAGTAGTCCCCTGGGATATTTTGGCATAGAGCATATGGGTGACATGCACCCTCTGCTGCGCATTCATTCACATCCTCACAATAAGTTCCATTTCCATTGAATCCATTTTTACACGTGCACATGAAAGAACCAACTGAGTTGACACAGGTCGCATTGGGGTGACATGACTGATTTATTAGACACTCATCAATATCAGAACATCCTGCGTTCTTACTAGGACGAGTAAACCCTGTCAAGCAGGAGCACTCATAAGAACCCTCTTTATTGGAACATTTCTCGTAGACCTTGCAAGGCTTTTCCAGTACCTGACATTCATCTATGTCCTGGCATATGGTGCTGTTAACTAGATTAAATCCCAAGGGGCAGAGACAGGAAAAAGACCCCACGCTGTTAGCACATGTGGCCCTGGCACTGCATCCACCATTGTTTATTTGGCACTCATCTATATCTGAACACAGCGTCTGGCCGTCACCTCTGTAGCCCACCATGCAAGTGCAGTTGTAACTCCCAGGCAGGTTTGTGCAGAAGGCATTCAAGGGACACTTTTGGGGCATAGAACACTCGTTTACATCCACGCAGGCTAAACCATCACCAGCAAAACCAGGGAAACATGCACATGTAAAAGAGCCAGGAAAATTGGTGCACGAAGCATAGGGGCTACAGCGTCCTACTGCACATTCATCCAGATCCTGACATTGTGTTTTATTGAAAACATACCCTTGACCACAGTCACAATAGAACGATCCTGCAGTGTTGACACAGGTTGAACCAACTGGGCATACATTATTTACTTTGCATTCGTTAATGTCGGTACACTGGAACCCATCTCCAAGAAAACCCGAGCGACATGAACACTCGTAACTGCCAAGCATGTTAATGCACAGTGCATTTGGGTCACATCGATTCTTCCCGCTGCATTCATTGACATCCACGCAAGTAATGCCATTCCCAATGAAACCTTCCTGACAGGTGCACTGATAAGAACCAGGAGAGTTCACACAGTTGGAGAACTTACTACAAATATTGTCTGCACATTCATTAATATCTTCACAGTTTTTCCCATTGCTCTGGTAGCCATTGCTGCAAAGACATTGGTAGGTTCCTGGTAGATTCTTGCAACCCTTAAAACCTAAATAGGAAGCACACACACCGGGAATTTCTGAACACTCATCAGTGTCCAGGCAAAGATAGTTACCATTGCCTTTATATCCAGGGTTACATGTGCATATATATGAACCAGGGGTGTTGGTACAGATGGCATTCCAATGGCAGATACCTGCCCTGGTGCATTCGTTATCATCTGCGCATTGAAGCCCATTTCCGACAAAACCACTTTTACACTGGCATGTTCGCCCCCCATTTGTATTGGTGCAAACTGCATCAGGGTGGCAGCCACCATTTCCTGTTTGACACTCGTTAATATCCGTACACTGAAAGCCATCTCCAGAATAGCCATCCAGGCACACACAGATGTAGCTGCCTGGTGTGTTCTTACAATGCGCTTGTATGTTGCAGTTGTGAATACCAACAGCGCATTCGTCTATATCTTCACACTGCAGTCCATCGCCAGTGTACCCAGGCAAGCAAACACAAGTTAAGCTGTTTCGTGTTTTGACACAGTCCGCATAGAGATGGCATATCTTTCCTATTGCTTCACAGTCACTGAGAATTGGAGCTGTGAGAAAGGAAATAATGAGTAAATGCCGATGATATCATGATCTTAAAACAGAATGATACATTTGTAAAATATTGTATTTTTGCAAGGAAATACATTTTTAAAGGATTGTACTTTTGTAAAGGAATATATATCTTCTCTTTGAACATGCTTGTCTGTGTTTCTTTTTTTTTTTTTTTACTTTTTCTGCATCTGATTTCCCAGTGTCGTTTAACACACTGTCTCGTCTAGAACAGTATTATGTTGCAATATCTTTTCAAAATTGTGAAATTCTACTGTGTTTTTTTTTTTTTTTGCAAAAAAATGTGAGACAACTTAAATTTTTCAAGGTTTTTATATGTGTTTTATATAGTGACATTATAGTAGTGCTTTAATTTTGCCTGTGGCAAAATAAACCTCTAAGAAATCAGAATCATCTTTATTGCCATTCATCATGAGTTGCATGTACAAGAAATTTGTCATGGTGTGCTGGTGCTATAAATATTTTAAAAACAATACAAACTAGGAAATTTAAATAATCAAATAATAAAAAATATATAAAGACATTATATAATGTTACTTTACATTGTAACTATACATTGTCACTAAGGTCATTAATATCTGAGTGCATTTGTATATTAAACTATTTAAATAATGATATGCATATATGAGTATTTAAGCATGTATTTACTTACTACATATGTTAAAGTGGTGTTATTTTTTTAAATAGTTATTCTGATTTCGTGACTAGTACTTTTCACTAGGGTTTTGCTTTCACGAACACTTTAGGTTTGTGGTTGTTGATCTTTTTTGTAATATTGGTTAGAGTCCTTTGAATGCTTTTTTCTTTGGTTATTCATCCATCACTGAAAAGTATGAGTAAGGACATGACTCACCTACATTAGTGTACATGAGAGTGGTACACAGATACAACAGGCAGAGCGTGGGAGTCCTTTCCAAAAGAGAGAGAGAGAGAGAGAGAGAGAGAGAGAGAGAGAGAGAGAGAGAGAGAGAGAGAGAGAGAGAGAGTTACAGGAAATTGGTGAAACATATCCTGTAATCGGTGTATGGTTGCGATTAGTTTGCATCTAAAAACTGTCTTATAAAGGAAGAATACTTCCTTTACCCCAAGCATTGGCAAAATGAAAAGTCAAATAAGTAGGTGAATTCCTGGAAGCTATTAAGAAATAGCTCTGGCTCATTTTCAGTAAAGGTAATCTGTTTCTACACTGAACAAAGGCTCACCTGGATATTGTTACTGTGTTCCAGTTTTGTGAGTTATGCAACAGCATAATGTATGGCACATAAGACAGTATTTTAAAAAGAATCAGATGCTTTTTTCAGGAAAAAGTAAACTTTTACATAAATGTGCTAGATAAATATTGGACCTAATTTAAGAAAATATCATAACTTGTCAAAGTTTAAATCTATTAAGGGGGATTGATTCAATGGATATGCACAATTTTATGGATATGTAACTGTTACTTTAATTCAGATTAATGTTGGAAATGTTAGGAAATCACACAATTATATAGTATGTCCCTGATCAATTAGTTTTTGAGCATTTTTGAGACTTCTTTTAATGGAATCACTCAACTGAAGTCATTTATAGAGATAGGACAAGCTATAGATAATGATTGTTGGAAATCCATGACGGGAAACACGTGAGAAATTCTTAGCTATAATGCAGATATCCAAAGAAATTAAATTTCAGCAATCACTGATACATGTTCACATATGTTCTACACATACATGAGCATTCTGGAGTAAAGAGATGAATTAAGAGGTGGAAATACTCACAGTTTACAGTTTATTATTTCAGTATAATTCTCAGCCCGTATTGATAACATGGTTAATAAACAGAGGTTAAGTAAAATAGTGGGGAATTTAGTATGCAGAAGTTAAGCTCATGTGTTGTCTGTGTGTTATTTGTTTTTAAATTACTTGCTAACTATTTCGCAATTAACTATTTCAAGACATTCTATACATACAAATTACTAGCATAAAAAAAGAAAACAAAAAGAAGAGTTTTCTTCCTAATGGATTGCTATAGTTTGGTGGTGTAAATTTGAATAATCTGTTTTGCTTAGTCTTTGCATGAATTGATATCCAAAATCTTTTGATGACTTTGCAGGTGATTTTACATAAAAAGATGTAAGATATGATATAGCGTATATAAATCTAGTAAAAATAAAGACAATAAATGATCAATTATAGCATTTAACCAGTTACCTTGAGAAAATGATTATTATAGAAATCTTAATGGCAAAATGGCATGTTACATTTATTTTTAACAATATATCTATGCTAGGATTTACATTCACAATTACAGTCCATTATTCCCTATACTCCCCAATTTAGCTTTCAGCTCGATAAACAGGAAATATGGCAACAAGAAAACAAGATTTATTATTCAGAACTAATTTACATAATTTTTTGTATACAGTCGGTAATGTGTTTAACAGTGAATCAATCAATCAATCAATCAATCTATCTATCTATCTATCTATCTATCTATCTAGATAGATAGATAGATAGATAGATAGATAGATAGATAGATAGATAGATAGATAGATAGATAGATAGATAGATAGATAGATAGATAGATAGATAGATCTATTGTTCTATTGATTAAAATCATACAACAAGGTGATAAATAGAAATTATTACTTACTGCATGTCTTAAAGATGGACTAAGGTATAAGAGGCTGGCATTAGGGATAGAGAGTAAGATATTCTTCCAGACTGCTCTTTGTGACTGTGTCCCCCCTACATGAAGACGCTCCTTCTATATCCAACTCATGTACCTCTTTTGATTCTGACCACAATAGGCCATCTTACAACCTGCTGATATCTTAAACCAGCAGAAAAGGTAACACCCATATTCTGATACACATGTTTTGTTCTCCCAGTAAATAACTATTCCCATTGGCCTCATTCTTGTCCTATTTCACAAAACATTTGTGCTAAAGAATGAAGAATCTTATTTCATTTTTAAAATTTCTTGCTCAAGATACCTGTTGCCCTCTGGATATTTCCATGTTGCATATGAGTATAACGATGGAAAGAGAAATGGTGTAGGGGTGATCATGAAGGAAGAATACAGTAAGAGTGTAGTTTAGGTGAAGAGAGTTTCTGATAGGGTGCATGGGATCATGATAAATGTCATCAGTGCCTATGCTCCACAAGTTGGCTGTGAGATGGAAGAGAGGGAATGATTCTGGAGTGAATTAGATGAAGTGGTAGATGTTGTACCTAAGAATGAACGATTGTTGATTGGGGCAGACTTTAATGGTCATGTAGGTGAAGGGAACAGAGGTGATGAGGAGATGGGTAGGTATGGTTTTAAGGAAAGGAATGTAGAAGGGCAGATGGTGGTAGATTTTGCTAAAAGGATGGAACTGGCAGTGGTGAATACGTATGTTAAGAAGAAGGATAATCTTAGGGTGACCTATAGGAGTGGGGGAAGGTGCACACAGGTGGATTATGTTCTATGTAGGAGATGCAACCTAAAGGAGATTGGAGACTGTAAGGTGTTGGTGGGGGACAGTGTAGCTAGACAGCATCGGCTGGTGGTATGTAGGATGGTTTTGGAGGTGAAGATGAATAGGGGGAGAGTGAGGACAAAAAGAAGAATAAGATGGTGGAAGCTGAAGGAGGAAGACTGTAGTGTGAGGTTCAGGAAAGAGGTCAGACAGGGGCTCGGTGGTGGTGAAGAGATGCTGGATGATTGGGTAACTACTGCAGGAGTGATGAGGGAGGCAGGTAGAAAAGTACTTGGTGTGACATCTGGAAATAGAAAGGAAGACAGAGAAACATGGTGTTGGAATGAGGAAGTGCAGGAGAGCATTAGGGGAAAGAGGTTGGCAAAACAGAAGTGGGATCGACAGAGTGATGAGAAAAGTAGGCAGGAGTACAAGGAGATGCGGCAGCAGGTTAAAAGGGATGTGGCGAAAGCCAAGGAAAAGGCATATGAGGAACTGTATAAGAGGTTGGACACTAAGGAAGGAGAAAAGGATTTATACCGATTGGCCAAGCAGAGGGACCGAGCTGGGAAGGATGTACTGCAAGTTAGAGCAATAAAGGATGGAGAGGGAAATGTGTTGACTAGTGAGGAGAGTGTGTTGAGAAGATGGAGGGAGTATTTTGAGCAGCTGATGAATGAGGAAAATCAGAGAGAGAGAAGGTTGGAGGATGTGGAGTTGGTGAAACAGGATGTAGATAGGATTAGTAAGGAGGAAGTGAGAGCAGCGATTAAAAGAGGATGAAGAATGGAAAGTCGGTTGGACCAGATGACATACCGGTAGAAGCGTGGAGATGTTTAGGAGAGATGGCAGTGGAGTTTTTAACCAGATTGTTTAACAGGATTCTGGAAGGGGAGAGAATGCCTGAGGAATGGAGAAGGAGTGTGCTGGTACCGATCTTTAAGCATAAGGGAGATGTGCAGACCTGCAGTAACTACAGGGGAATTAAGTTGATCAGTCACACCATGAAGTTATGGGAAAGAGTAGTGGAAGCCAGGTTGAGAGAAGAGGTGACCATCTGTGAGCAACAGTATGGTTTCATGCCGAGGAAGAGCACCACAGATGCCTTATTTGCTTTAAGGATGTTGATGGAGAAGTATAGAGAAGGACAGAAGGAGCTGCATTGTGTATTTGTGGATTTAGAGAAAGCATACGACAGGGTGCCGAGAGAGGAGTTGTGGTATTGTATGAGGAAGTCAGGTGTGTCAGAGAAGTATGTGAGGGTGGTGCAGGACATGTATGAGGACAGTGTGACGGCAGTAAAGTGTGCAGTAGGTACGACAGACTGGTTCAGGGTGAAGGTTGGAATGCATCAAGGATCGGCCCTGAGCCCTTTCCTGTTTGCAGTGGTGATGGACAGGTTGACGGACGAGGTCAGACAGGAGTCTCCCTGGACTATGATGTTTGCAGATGATATTGTGATTTGTGGTGAGAGTAGAGAGCAGGTTAAGAAGAGCCTGAAGAGGTGGAGATATGCGCTGGAGAGAAGGGGAATGAAAGTCAGTACGAGTAAGACAGAGTACATGTGTGTGAATGAGAGGGAGGGCAGTGGAGTGATGCGGTTGCAGGGAGAAGAGGTGGAGAAGGTGGAGGAGTTCAGGTACCTGGGGTCAACAGTGCAAAGTAATGGAGAGTGTGTTAGGGAAGTAAAGAAAAGAGTGCAGGCAGGGTGGAGTGGGTGGAGAAGAGTGACCGGATTGATTTGTGATAGAAGAGTATCTGCAAGAATGAAAGGGAAAGTTTATAGGACTGTGGTGAGACCTGCGATGTTGTATGGATTAGAGACAGTGGCATTGAGTAAAAGACAGGAGGTGGAGCTGGAGGTAGCAGAGCTGAAGATGTTGAGGTTTTCGTTGGGAGTGACGAGGATGGACAAGATTGGAAATGAGTTTATTAGAGGGACAGCACATGTAGGATGTTTTGGTGACAAGGTGAGGGAGGCGAGATTGAGATGGTTTGGACATGTGCAGAGAAGGGACATGAATTATATTGGTAGAAAAATGCTGAAGATGGAGCCACCAGGTAGGAGGAAAAGAGGAAGGCCAAGGAGGAGGTTCATGGATGTGGTGAGGGAAGACATGCAGGTAGTTGGTGTAAAAGAGGCAGATATAGAGGACAGGGTGGTATGGAGACGGATGATCCGCTGTGGCGACCCCTAATGGGAGCAGCCGAAAGAAGAAGAAGAAGAAGAAGTCAGTCCTGAATTGTCAGTCCTTTCAACAACAAAAAGGACACCTGGACCATTAAATACTGCTATATTAAATGAAGTGGGAGCATTAAACAACCACTGAAGGTCAGAATTAACCATGGCTCTCATGACTTTGATGTCCCTAATGACCATAAAAATAAAATATTACAGTTTTGAAAATAGAAATAGGTTAACATGCTTAGTTGACAATGCAGCATTTCTTTAAAGGTTCATTTATTGACCATAATGTAAAAAAATAAAAATAGAACAATTCTTTATTTTAATAAATAATCTTTTGTTATTACTAAATCATAATAATTAAGTAAGTAACTTTCAATGTGTTGTACTAATCGTGACATTTGTAGGACTTTCACCTTTTCTTTTTAAGTTTAGAATTATTTTGTAATGGGACCTGAAATGTGAATTGTTTGGTGACCGGAATGGTTTATGAAGCTTTGTTGACTTTCTTACTTTGAGCAAGAGAAATCACCAACCAACATTATTAAAGTCATAATATTCCTTACTGCATTATTATTATTATTATTATTATTATTATTATTATTATTATTATTATTATTATTATTGTTTAAAAACAAGCAACACAATAAATATGGCTCTGATAAATCAATACCCTCACACATTTAACTAATGCTCATGAAATAAATCTGTCCTGAGAGTGTACACAGAGCACTTTTACATTTGAAAGGGCTCTGGCTACAGATGATGTGAAAACTCCTGATGTAATCAGACTTATCTGCGAGAAGACGTTTCCGTATGACTTTTTCTGTATAAAAGTAATTATTTACTTTAACTCAGCGGTATCTTTGTAGCTCTCTTTGCCTTGTCCTAAAGTAACTGAAGTATTTGTTCCACCATTGCTCTCGTGTTTAGAAACCACAGCCTAATATTATTTCTTAAACAATATTCGGTAGATAAACATGAGGCATATAAAAATGAGGTGATGTCAGGTTTCATGTTCTCAGTGCTGGATCTGAAAACTGATAGTGTGACGTCAGTTAGGGAAATTTACAATAATCACTCAAATATCCTGGGACTAAAAGTGATAAAACCTTTACTGTCATGATCTGAACTACAGTGGAAAAAATGGAGGACAATTTTAATTTCATAATTTAAATGTATATGCCTTATTGTAAGCTTATAGAACTTGTAGGCCTAGGTAACCATGTCGCCTGGGGCACCACCTCTTGTCGAAACTTGTCTATCCAGTTTGTATCTGGATTCCATGTTAGTCAGAGAGAAAATAATAGACCTTTATAGAAACCTAACTCTTACCATAAAATTTCTCACACATTCTCACACACAACTGGGCCTTTAATGATACTGGAGCATTCAACACTTTTCCTGATGTTTATGTAATCATTGAATAATCATGATACATAATCGAATATAATAAACTGAACAAGATGTTCTAAAGTACAAAAAAATAGAAAGCAGATGCCGGAAAATCATTTAAATATAGATCAAATGCATCTTTCATTTACTTACAACCATAACCACAAAGCACACACAACCCCCCCCCCCCCCCCACCACCAACACACACACACACACACACACACACACACACACACACACACACACACACACACACAAACACACTCACACACACACACACACACACACACACACACACACACACACACAATACCATTAGCTGAAGTTACCTAAATGGCTGATATGTGTACAGTATTAAAAACAAATCTTTAAGGTAAATCATTTCAACATTTTTTTTTATGGTAAAAAAAGATGTATGTATTTTCTTGTTAATCTGTTTAAGTGTTGAAAGGTGTGCTGGGCTAGCTAACAAGTCAACACTAGCTTTGATTACACAAATCATTAAAAAAAACAAGAACGCATTGGTTTTACATTTTCTTAAACCAATTAGAGATGTGTTTTTAGATGTTTTTTTGGTGGGGGGAGGGGGTATGTGTGTGTACGAGTGTGTGAAAAACGACTGATTTTAGAAAATCTTTTAATGGATCAGATTTTCTGATGCTGTTGCCTCGACAAAATAGAGTATGATTTGAAGAGATACAAATGCCTGCTTCTGAAGCCTGTTTACGGAATTATTTTTGGTATTATTGTAATGATTATTAGATATGATACATATCATATCAAGATATGGATATAAGGATGTCTTTTTTGTTGTTGTTGGAAAGGAAAGTATAAAAATAGAGAAAATGAATGAGGCTAATAAAGTTTCTGCACTTCATAGATACTGAAAAAAATGTTAACTTGTTGATTATAAATATATATATATATATATATATATATATATATATATATATATATATATATATATATATATATATATATATATAATTGTTTCGATCAGATGAAAATGTATTTCATAGTAACAAATGATCAGCTTTATTCAGGTACACTTTGAGGAAAAACCTTTTTATATCTGTATTTTATATCTGGGAACATAGAACATAAAAATATAAATAAATGTATGAAGTGCAGCAATGATTCAGTGTTTCATAGATACTAATATTTATATATAATCAAATATCAATCATTTTCTCCATCAGGTAAAGGAATATTTTATAGTAGGATGATCACTACGTAAAAAAAATGGGTTTTGTTCATATGAAACGAAAAAAATAACAACAATAATGAAAAATAAATAAATGCATGATGTGTGGGAATGAAGGAGAGTTTGAACGAAACTCAGGGACGATGAGGCCGAAACAGGAGTTGTGTGCCATATATGGTAACGAGGAAGTGATGTGAGCCTTTGAAGTGTCTCTCCGCCCACATTCTGACTCACCTGACGTCGATTTAGACCCACAGTATAATAGTGAGTGCAGGCAGGTAGCGTTAGTAACGTTCAGCCGCATCAGGTGAGGACCTACACAGTGCTCTGGTTAAAAACTTTATGCCTGAAAGGAATACTTTTTTTGGATTATAGTTGAATTTTATACTTGGATTTTTCAAGGAAACTAATCCAAAGGAAAGATTGTTCTTCGGTATGGCATTTGATACGGTTTTTGAGTAATCTTTTTTTCTTTCTTTCTAGAGCTCGCATCCATAATGAGGGATATAATTGTTCTGTGTCTTCTGGCGCTCATTGCTGGCGCTTCAGCACAATGTAAGTGTTTTTATGACTTGTTTTATGATCTGTTTTTATTACCTGCTTATCATGTGGATATAGATTATACTTCCAATAAACTAGATGTTAAAAGCCGATTAAAATTAGTTTGTTTTATCTCCTTACTCATTTTGTGAAATTGGTTTGTTGAAGTAGTAAAACGCTAAAGAAGCAGGTAGGCCCTGCAGGTAGGGGTGGTGGGGGAGGGGCGGGAGTTTCGCTGTCGCTGCACCTGATTTCAAGATGGCTCCTGCGACCTGCCACACCCGTGGCTTTTCAGCGCCTAGTATCTACCATAGGCGCGACCGTGTTCTCTGTGGTCACAAAATAAACCCTCTCAACCTTTTCTTAGGTACTTGCAAATCCATGAAATGGGCGAACTGTGAAGGACCTCCATGTACGTGCACTCTACTTGTTGGCAATGCCGTGAAGCAACCGATCAACTGTGATCTGCGTGAGTTAATCTTTATTTGAATGTCGGGGGGTGGGGGTTGTTAACGAATTGTTGTTTGGATTAGGTGACTAAATGTGCTGTGTTCTCTTGCAGTGATTCCCAAATGCTTCCTCATGAAGGCCGAGATGTACCGTGCGAGGAATAACCTCTCTACTAGGTCTTTTGGTGGGAAGCCAGTTGAGACCGCGTTTGTGGACAACGATGGGATCTATGATCCGGACTGTGAGAATGATGGCCGTTTCAAGGCTATCCAGTGTAACAACACTGAAACTTGCTGGTGTGTCAACAGCGCCGGTGTCCGCCGGACTGATAAAGCAGACAAGAACATGAAGTGCGAGCCAGTGGAGACCTAGTGAGTGTCCTCCTTCTAGAAGCACTTAAATGTTTGCCTGTGTGCTGTTTTGTTGGCATTTGTGTTTGTTCTTTATTGAAGTACGATTGCTAAAAACACGTCTTTCCTTTAGTTGGATCCGCCTTGAGCTGAAACACAAGGATCAACCTACCCCGCTTGATCTGACGCAACTGAGAACGTATGTGTTCTTGAAATTTCGGTTTTGTTTCGAAGAATACGTTTGAATTATTTCGTAGTAGTTTGACTGACTTTTCTCACCTTCCTTGTTTGTTCCAAAGTGGGATCGAAAACACCTTTTTAAGCCGTTATTCAATCAACAAATCTTTTGTCGATAAAGTTGAGGTAAGATTTATAGGTCACTTTCAGAAGTATTAATGTCCAGGTTAAAGGCTTTTGAGTAACTATATGATTTTGGTCTGTTTGTATTTCAGTATGATCCAGCTGCGCGTATGATTGTTGTCGATCTGAAGAAGCCTATGGGAGACCGTACTGTAGACCTGCCCCGCTTGTCTTACTACTTGGAGAAAGATGTAGGTTCTTTAGCCCCTTTTTAAAAAATAATTGTTGTGCTTTATATTAACTGTGCTTTTGTTTACAGGTGAAAATCTTGCCCCTTTTCAAAGAGCAAACTGGGTTTTCAGTCGGCGTCAACGGCAACCCGGTGGAAATGGAGAACATCCTGGTCTACTATGTAGATGAGAAGGCGCCTACTTTCACAATGTCCAAACTGACTGGCGGTGTGATTGCTGTGATTGTGGTTGTAATCTTTATTCTGCTCATTGGCCTCCTTATTCTGGTCAGTAAAACATGTTTTTTATTTTTTCTTGTGTATTTGTATGAATACTGCTTTTAGGTTTAGGTGTTTTAATTCTGTCAACACGTTTCTTTTAATCTTTTCCCCTCTTGTGACTTTCTGCAGTTTTTTGCCAAGAGGAAGGAGCAGGCCAAATACAGCAAGGCACAGGTATTTAAATTTGTTTTATTTTTTTTTTATAGTATCCTGACTTTGTGGTTAAAAACCCTCATTTGCTTAACTTTCCTGTTTTGCTTTACAGCCCAGAGAGATGGAGACCATGTCATAAAAGCTGCCAAGGCCTGCAACTGTTAGTCTTTAAACTCTGGCGTCCCTTGCACTCATCTGCTGTATAAATTTTTTTTGGGGGGGTGTTCATTTTCTGTGTAATGTTTTAAATAGTGCCTGTTACATGCTTTAAGATTTTATGGTTGAAGCTTCTCTTCTGATCAGGATGGAGAAATGTCTGCCTTGATTTGTCTGAATATAGCCATTTCTAGTTAAGATATTTGGTTTAAATAATACATGTACAGTTTAAGTGTCATTGTTTTTAATAAAAAGTTTGTCTTAGTTCTGTCTTCTATTGCATGTTTGGGGGGGGGCTCAAAGACTGCAGAGTTTAATGAGTAGACTGACATGCAAACTGTAGTGCTTTATAGGTGATTAGCTGCAGGGAAATGGTTTTCTTTTTTCTGGGGGGGGGGTTAGATGGTGTATATCTGGGTGTGATATGACTGTGCTATGGAAAAACCTTACAGGTTTTTTGGGGGATGGGTGAAGTTATGCATTCTTCCTTCACTGATTCCATAGATACTGTTTGCATTGAGCTTTATTTTTGCAAACAAATTTGATGCTACATGGTCTCTTCATAATCCCGTAGATTAAGTCTTATTTCAGACAAACATGTTTTAATCACCATCGATTGCAAAACTTGACCCAAGGCTTTGTGATGACTGACTGAAAACCAGCATTACAAGTTCTATTGAGTTCTCACATTTTAAAAACAAGCCCCCCCCCCTCTCTCTCTACCACGGACATGTAATTGGAAACCAGGGTGAGGGGGTCTATCATGCCCACACTTGCATACTGCTTGTGATTACAGCCCTGCAAATGGCACCAACTAAGGCAGATCATTTTATAGTTTGTTACATTAATCATGTCAAATATTTTAAATAGTTTTGGAATAATCTAGTCTTTGCTATTATTAATCAACAAGGGATGAATGTCCCAGAAAAATGCATTAGCTGGAGCCCTCAGTTTCGTTAAAAGCGTGCTCTGAATGCTCTTCCTGTTCGTTCAGTTGAGAAATGTGCTGAAGTGCCACACCTGTTCTCGTGAAGCAACCAACATATTTAAATCCTGTGGCTTACATCTGCAGTGAAAATTTGTCTCCAGATAAACAATGTTTAAAACATGTCTTTTCTTTACTTTATTACTTATTTAACTCAAAATGATTGAACCACATGGAAAAACCCCAGCTCAGATCTGAAGGTTAAAGTTTGAGATACTAACCCTCACTAGAATCAGGTTAGACCAGACCATCCAGGTTCAGGTGTGTTACAGTGGACTTGTCTTAATGTAAAACCAGGTTTCTCTTTGTGCCTTTCAGTGGATATATTTCATTTGAATAGCAAGTGTTTAACTTTTAACAGCAAATTCTTTGATGGCTAACTCTTTGGGTAAAAATTAACTTGTCCATATTTGACAATCTTGTTCTCAGTAGTCCTTTGAATCGAACCTAATGTCCATAGCTCTGAACAAACGTGATCAAAATCATGTGTAAATCCTGTTCTGTGTCACTGAATTAATTTCAGCATTCAAAACTTAATATAAAAATTAATGAAACGCATTGCTTTAATTCAACCCTACTTGCCGCAGCAGCTGTTTTATTTCATACAGTATATATTTGAAATAATCAAATAATGAATCATTAAAATGATACAGGTGTCAGTTAGCCAGCTTTTTTTTTTTTGTTTGTTTTTTTATGTATTTTTTTTTTTTTTTATTCTTTTCCACAACACAACCTGCATCGTAAAGTTTCAGGGGCCAGTTCAAACAGGTTTGGGTGGGTCAAGTTTCTACTCGTACCAGAAAAAGGGATGTCTCTCAGTGTATTTCCTTGGAAATGGGAGGGTAAATGTAACGAACCAATCCGTTGAGACGTAGGTGGGACGTTAGGTGTACAACAATGTTGCTGTTCAAGGTTACCTGAAACCTGAGTGGCTTATGGGAAATATCTGTTAGATTATCTCAGCAATCGTCATCGTTTTATATAATACAGAAAAACAATAGAATACTTTAAACGAATTTTACTTCGGTGTACAAAAAGAGGCATGTATTAGGAGACAAGACATAAGGCAACACCTCCATGTCTACCTATCTATCTATTTCTGGAACTATAACATCTTATTCCATTAAAGTTTACTCTAAATTACCAATATGTAAAAATATTTACATAGAAATCATACAATTTTTCCATGTCAAATTCCTCAAAAAATGTAAAGCCTTGGTTCATACTTTTATAAATACAGATATAAAAAGGAAGCTTATTCATGCTCTTTTTATAACATATTTATTTAAATGTGTATACATAAAGGAAATCAGCAACAGATTCCCATTTCTACAATAAATAGGTTCATAGTTAGAGTTGAAACATTATAGTCCCTTCATATCTACATGACACACACATGGCTTATAATCTCAGTGTACAATTGTGTCACTTTCTATTTTCTTTAAAATTTTCAGTAATGGGAAATGATCTACCCAGTCAGAAAAAAAAGGGAACCGCCCTGTTATATACCTGCTAACGCTTCTCATTCATAAAAACAAAAAAATCCTGATCAACCTCCACAGAGAGCTCTAATTATCCTTTTCCTATCTGTACGTGTTTGTACGGAAGAACATTTGGAAGACACTCCAGGATCAACTCCATTTAGTTGACAATGGAATGATTAGAATAACAAAAAATGTTGGTCAACATTTCTGTTTTCCTTGAAATTATACAATATTTAGTCCTGTTATTCACTTGTGCAATGCTGGTTAGGACATTTTGTCCAGAGCAGCTGAACCTACAGGAGACGTGCTAAGAAAAAAGTCTATTGTTCTAGGTTAACGAATTAATATCACAAAGAAAAGTAACACCAAAAATGCAAATCAGGTTCAAGTTCCTGTTCCCTAGGCCATGTGCAATCGACATTAAACAGGATCTAGGGGTTAGATTTTAGAGTGTGTACCAATGTAAGGCACATCAGAGCAGTTTGGTTCCTTTGCTGGGTTTTCCACGTGCCACCGCAGGAGGGGATTTAGATGTGTTTTGCTCTCCAGACTGACACTGGGCCAGAAGTAGAGCTGGGGCTGAGAGATGGTGCGCTGCTGACTTCTGTTGATGGGTGCTGTTGATGTAGCCAGCCATAAGGAGTGTCAGCTCTCGGATCTGAATGAACCCAGAAAGCACAGGAACATATGCAGGTTTAAACACGTACAAGCAGCTCACATAATGCAAAATTAGTAAAGAATGGAATTCCTACTCTGGTGTTTTTCTTTACCTTAAAAGCGCTCATGGCAAACAAATGCTTATCAGTAGGCTTTTCCTTGGCTGTGTTGCTTCCAGAGCGCTGAGTCACCACCAGCATGAAGTCCTGATGACAACCACCAAATTTTACAATGTTCTTATGTCGGAAGGAGACTAGAAGTTTCTAAACAGGTGAGAGAAAAAGAGAGAGGAATGACTTATTGATGAAAATCAACAGGAAATGTAAGACCGGTAATAGCCTCTCACCATGGATGTAAAGTCCAAGACGCTCAAACCATCCTCATGGACGGCTATCCGCACACGTGTACTTTGCAGTAAAGAGGGGGACTTGGGCTACAGGAAAGGAAATATAGGACATTCTATAACGATTATATATAATAATATATTTTTCTTTTCTTGCATATAGAGTGAGAAGAAATTAGTACTCAGACACCTTTGTTACTTTGTCATTTAGACTCTGTAAATTTGACTTCGCATTTCAAAATTTGATGAAAAGATAATATACACACACATCACGGAGCTCAAAGGTAATACACAGAGACACACTGCACAAGAAAAAAAGCCATTCAGTATAGAGTATGTAGTTGTGTGCAAAGGGAGTGTCTGCCAGTATTCAAAGCACAGATGCACCCGATTTGCATTTTGCTGTGTTAAATTTAGTTTGCTGCACTGTATGGACACCTAATAATTTCACTCATTATAATCTCACTTATCCATTCTTCTGGGAAGGAGTTTAGCTAGATGTAGGATTTGTGCTCAGTCAGCCAAAAACTGGGCAGACTCTGTACAGTGTGTGATAAGGTCTGGCATGTTCCAATTCATCTCAAAAGTGTTTAATGGAGTTCTTGCAAACCTTGAGCTCTGACCTCAGGAGTCAGACAGAGTGCGCTGTATTTAATGCAGTGGTTTTTATATAAAAGAGGATGTAAGGGTTTTTTTTGTCACTATGTTAATGAAGAAATAAAAAAGCACGCACTTCGGCTTCAAACAGTTTGGCTCCAAAAAAGGGCCACTTGCGGGCTACGGTTAGATAGATCCGCACGCACTCGGAGGTGCAGCGCCCCCTCAGCGACGCCCAGCGAGCCGAGATCCTCTCACTTAACTGCCTGGTAAAATAATATGTAGGAAATGGTTATTAGCATGAGTATTTAAACATGCATTTATGTATTACTTGACTTGAAATAGAAAATACCTGAAAATGTGCCCCAAATTAGTAAAAAACATCATTAAAGTACCCCAGATTACATGTTTCTTTTATGTGACTAAATCTCATTGCAGTTTTTGGGTACTGTGATGTGGTTAAATGTGTTTACCTTAGCTGCTCCTCTGAGCAGGTTCGTCTGTAGTGCTTGGGGTAGAAGCGCTCTAGGACCTGCTTAAGGGTTTGGGAAGATTTAGCTTGTCCAGAGCCAGAACTGACTGGGAATGGACGCTCAAAATCCCCATACTCCACCTGATGTAGATCAATGTTACAGTTCAACCATAATTTCCACTAAAAGATGACTAAATGCCACGTATATATATTCTTATTTATCACTTAATCTGAAACACACCTGAGCCAGCAGAGCAGACATTTCTAGAGCGAGCTCTTTGTTAACAGGGAAATGACCTGCTGCAATTTCCTCATTTGTCTGATAGGCCAAGAGCAGACGCTCTCTCTCAGTCTCACCTCTCAGCTGCTGAGAGAAGTACAGTCTGAAAAGAAAGTGAAAATATGTGTGCGGTAGAAGGACAGATACTGAGATGGGTGGAGAGTGATACAGAAAGTCTTCATGTTGTGATGTTCTACTGTTATCTCTTTGTTTGAGATGTGGGTTTCATCTACCTGTTTTTGTATGTCAGTTTCACAGTCCTGGTGTTCTCAGATTTGCCTGTGTGTGACTCCTTACAGGCCTGCTCCCATTTAGCTATAATATCACAAATCTGAAGAAAAGGATATAAATATAAGATTACAGAAATAAGCTTTCCACTAACATATAGTGCATTTTGATCATAAGTTTACTCATACATTTTTTAGGATGTGGACGTGTTCAGACTAGACAATAACATTCATTTTGGATCTGATTACAAGTGGAAAACATCAAATACAAGCATGAACATGTCAAGTGAAACCCTTACCATGGTAATCAAAACCCGAAAATCTTCCTCAATTTATTTATTGTATTTATTAGCACTATTATATAGTACAAATATATAATGATCCCAATATTGTGATTTTTGCCTAATGATTTATTATTACACCCAATCCTAGTATTGTACAGTTTAATATTAGGATTAGATGTTTGAATAAACCGGTGGGTAAAGAAAATCATAGGAAAGCATTTATCTATTATTTTTAAGGATCCACAGTATTATTCGATCTTCAACTACCCACATCTGAAAGTATTTTAAACCGCCTCAAGCACAAAATAATTTACATTTACTAAATTTTCTCTCTACATAAAGCAGAGCAGAGATTTTTTTTAAATGTATTTTTAATCTTTGCTTCCTCCCCTTTGAACTGAATGGTCAGTGATTGTGAATAGTTTGAACAGCTGTATTAGACATAGAATTAATCAAATTTATAGTGCAATTAAAATTCCATGTTTTCACTGTACTATATGTTTCACTGAAAATACATAGAAAACTCTTCTTTACTTACTAATGTTTTCTATTCATATATTTTAAAATAGGGGGACCATGGCTGTTTTTATTTTAATATAATATTGTTTTTTATAATCACATTGAGTTTTTAATCAAATAGATTCTTAGACCTTTATAGGTAAAGATTTGTGTGCCTCTGACATTGAGCATAATAATGTACACTATACTGTACTTCTAATAAACCTATTCCAGATTCATAGAATATGGCAGATAGAAAAAAAAATGTGAGTGCCATGTAAATACTTTTAAAATCTTTTATAACTAAATGTTGTACTACCTGCCTCTGTCAACAGTGCACAGGAGTGTGTCTACATTTATCACGGTGTTCAATCATAACTAGTCACTGGAGACACTTAAAAAAAAGGCAGACATAAAAGATTATCTAGTTCACCCAATATGGGCGTTAATCCCACTTCTGAATGAGGCCTATAAGTGAATTAGTAAAACCATCTGACCATCAGACTGCCCTGTAGATAGTGTTCAATGTTTTGCCCAGTAGGGTCGTCTGAGTATAGGCTAAAACCAGACTGGCCCAACTTCCTCATGCCTGTCTCCTGGTTTAGACGGCTCTGGAACTCCTCTACTGTGGTGGAGGCATCGAAACCAACGACCTACCAATCAAAGACATTTAATTAGACACAGGTAAAAAAATCTGACATTTTTCCACCATTTATTGATTGTATTTCCCTTCTTGTAGACCTGATAAGTGTTGTTGAGAAAGTGCACGGGCACACTGAATGGCAGCGAGTGGTGATAAGGATTCCTCAGTAAGATGGACAGTATCTCCATACGTGAGGGCCGAGCCTGACGCTCACCCTTCTGTTGGGTTCTTTCCATGGAACGCTGGCAGTAGATAGCATACTTCCCCACCTCTGTCCTACAGTCATAGAGGTAGGCAATAAGTTTTTTTTTTACTTTTAATGTTTACACATCAGAAATCGTTTGTGGGTGTGTGCGTGTGTGGGTGTGTACACACCTGGGGTCAGCATGCTTTTTGAGATGGACTTGGAGAAGCCATAGAATGGGATGCAGTGGCAGGAAGAGTCCCACACACAATGACAGAAACTGCCAGCCCTGTGTTAAACATGTACATGATAACAAAACCAGGCTGTAACCTGCACTGAGAGTCAATACAAAACACTTCCCCTAGTGGATGTATCTTATATTGAAGCGCTTTCTATATATGAGAAGAACCTGTAAACAAAGCACCTGTCTCCTCCCAGCTGAGTCACTACTACAAAATCAGATTTGAAACAACTATGAGTCATCAAAAAGGAAGCAAAAACAGGCAAATGTGACTCAATTAAACTGCTATTCAACCAGGAAATCATTTTAATCACATAAAAAATTTATATTACAAATATATACATTTTTAATTTGAAGGAAATGGTTGCCTGTTGTTTGTTGTTGCTGTTTTTTTTTTTTTATTATTATAATTTTATAATATGAATAAAACCACTAACAATTATTTAAGTATAAGTAATAAACCTCCACACCAGTTCGTACTCGATCGTTCCGCTTAAAGACACTGGTAAACTGAACATGTGTTTTGACAACACACCGATAAAAACATAGGGGAGATTATTCAGAAATCCAGTGTGTTGGTGTTTGGGCATGTTGGACTTAAAGTAAAAGATGGCTGATAACGAAGATAAAGCAGCCCTTGAAAGAGAGTGGGAAAATACCATTGTGGCTTTTCACAAAATGGTGGCATGCCTGAAGGTGGAACATGTTCATAAACAGCAAAATATGCAAGTGGGAACGTCTAGTGCATGCTAGTAGTTCTGTAGGCATACATTATTAATGTACTCAAACACTACCTGGAAGTTCCTCTTCAAATAAGGGCTGGTTATTAATTTGAATACACCTTTGACACACCTTTTGAAAGCTATGTATGTAAATATAATATGAGTAGACGAAACATTCATATGTGCAGTCAAAAACTTGACTTTTTATCATAAATGCCAAAGAGCTCGAATGATCTTAGTTTGGCCCCCAGAGATTATTTTGATTATTATTTTTGATTACCTGTAATTCGATATAAGTGCTACTTCTCACCTGCAGTTGGCCTGGCTGGCCATGAGGCTGCCTCCTGCGTGTTTGTTTGATGAGCTGGCAGTAGATCTCGTTCTGCAGCTCCGAGTGCGTGAGACACACCTGCAGGGCACACTGTGCCAGGGTCACGTGGTAGTCGATGGCAGGAGTGTCTATGGCTACGTTAATAAAGAGCTGACATGTCTGCAGTACAGGGATGGTGTTGGTGTAACACGTTAGACAAAGTTAATCTAAAAAAACAAACACAACACATAGAAGTGCTTATGACCTTAAAAAGCTTGATGGCTTCTGTCTGTAAGGCCTGTGAGGGTAGAGTGGTGAGAGGGGTGGTTAGGGCTTCCTTGCTGAAGCACAACATGGGATGCCTCCACACTTGAGATCCTGAGGAAGAAAATAAAACCTGAGCAACAATTAGGCTGTCTGACTTTTTTCTACAAACATACATACACAAACAGTCAACTGGTTATATAGGATAATTTAAACCGTGTACCTGAGTCGCCGTTAACATTGAGCAATTTGTCAACCTGCTGCTCAAACTCAGTTCCCACCTGTCCATTGTTGGTGCCTGCTGCCACAGACAAGTGGTACAGCCATGCTGCCTGCAGTATAAAAAATTGCTAGTTATCTTCTTTGGAAAACCAGCTGTTGCCTGCAGGATGAATTGCAATTACAATAAAAAACACTGCCAAGTCATCATCTTCCCCGAGGCCAACCCAGAGCTTCATCGCTAACAATGGGGCTCATTACAGAGACATAATTGTTATCAGTAATGTGAATCCTTAAAACTTACAATACTATTGCACAGTAAAATTGTAAATGACTCACATGCATATATAAACAAATGTGTTGCCCAAAAATAACTCTTAAAAGCCAAAGCGTTGTTCATGTTCATAGCATTGAAAATATCACGTAATTCAAGTACATATAGTATATACCATATTTTCCGGATTATAAGCCGCTACTTTTTCCCCACACTTTGAACCCTGCGGCTTAAACAATGAAGCGGCTAATATATAAATTTTTCCTGGGTTTTTAACAGTTTTACAAATTGCAGAACGGGTTCAGGTGAACCAATGAAACTCTTTATATTAAATCAGATGCGCTCCCATTGAATAAATATGGATGAGGTTCCTCTGAGGTTTGACCTGCCTTTCACTCGGACTGTCTACAGGTAATGCGAATCATTCGTCACGCTGAAAACAACCGGGCATGAAAAAACACACTTCACCTGTGTCCTGAGCTGCACGGCATCGGGAGAAAAGCTTCACCAAGGGTGATTTTTAAACACGCGACGATGCCAAAAGAAAAACTCCCAAGAGAAATAGTTGTGAAAGGCCGTGAACGATGACTATTTTGGTAGGCTACTGTTTAGATACAAGCCGTGTAACAGACACTGTCTTTTGTTAAAGCCTGTGTAAAGTTAATTAGTTTTAATGTAGACACCTGCGGCTTATAGACAGGTGCGGCTTATTTATGTTGAAAATAAAAATCTTTGTCAAATTCAGTGGGTGCGGCTTATATTTGGGTGCGCTTAATAGTCCGGAAATTACGGTAATAAAATTTGGCTGATATGAAAAACTAGAGATTTCTATTATCATCTAAGTAATACCTCCTGCGCTTACCTTCTCGTGTGAGAAATCTACATGCAGGTAAGTGGGGCTCTGGTTCTGGGTCTGAATGGAGATGGTGAACTGAGCAGACTGTCCACTTTTACTGTCCTCATCAGAGTTCACTTCTTCGATGTGTGCCCCTGCTAGCCTGATCTGGCCTAGGGGAAACTGAGGGAAATAACGCATGACACGCACGAGTACATCCACACACACATTCACAAAGTGCAGCAGGTGTCATGAGATTGACTGTACTATACCTTGTCCTCTTGGCATCTGAAGTAGTACAATGTCTTTCCAATAAGCGCACACCACACACGCTTGGAATAATCATGCTTCTTCTGAAAGAGACAAACATGTACAGAGGAGCCAACATTGTTAAAAAGAAAATTCAAGTAGGCAAAGAGAAAACCCACATTTAAGCAGTAGTGTAAAGTATTTACTTTGTTTCTTTACTTAACTAAAGTATCAAAGATATAGGTATTTAAACTACATACTATGATACTACTGTTATGATTCAATAGATGTATATTTTTACTTGGACAATACTTTTAATGGACAATGAACGTTACTAATTACATTTTGCACCTCTGTTGAAGATGTCATTAAGGCTCAACACTCCCCTACCCACGTCTGCTGACTTTTTAGCATCGCTGGCTTCATTTTCCGTTTAAAAAAAGAGCTTGAATAAAGTCCTAACACTTTGAGAACCAGCTTGTGAAAAAGTTGAATAAAAGTTTTGCCCTTCTCTGAGATTAAGAGCTGAAATTATTTACTTTCATTTTATTTGTCCATTGAATACTACTGGTGCTTCTACTTTGTCTTTCTTTTGACCTTTGAGCTTTGTATCATTCTGGCATGTTGAAGAAGCTGTTGTGTTGATTTTGGTTAATGCATTGTCGAAGTGTACAATTTGATTTGTATTTTTTGGAAAGAAAACCTCAAAAAATCAACTGTTTAGCTTTTCACTAACGTGTTTTGGTGTTGAGGACTAGTCCATCTTTGGGTCTACGTTCAATATGAGTCAAATACTGAAGTAGTTTTCAAATCAGATACGTTAAGACTTTTACTCAAGTCATATTGGAAAAAGTGATGAACTTTTAATGGAGTCAGTTATGCAGCAAGGTATCTGTTCTTTTACTTAAGTATGATTTTTAGTTATACACCTTTACAAAAAATCTTTTCAGTTATTAGATGTAAAAGCTGATCATTTACTGGACTCAGATGTGTTTGGATCAATACACAACCTGCAAAGAGTTTATTTGACTTTAAACAATGCGACACACTGACAAACTGTATTCGTTTTATTCATCATTCGATCATTTTACTCCTTACGAGTAATATACTGAAAATACTTATCAGAGGAAACAGTGCGTAAGCTAGCACTATCATTACATTTCATCAGTTTGATTAAAGTGACACTCTGGTTGTAAAACGAAAACAATCTATAGTATGTATATGGAATTTGTGCAATTTCTCCCCTGCCCTACTTACTGTGCATGTAAAAAAATGCTAAATGCTAACTGGGAGGTGTAACACGAAGCTAAATGTATACGATGAAACAACATATACAAGTATATATATTTCTGTCTTGTACACTTAACAGTAAATGCACTGTTTCAGTATTCTATCCCATGTGTTGATGCGATCTGCACTGTACTTTACAGACTAGCATTTTTTTTATTCCTGAGTACCTGAGATATAATATGGATACCTCTTGACGAATCTGCATTACATATATAACCTTAAATACTTGGGTTATAAATGGACGTATTTCTTATCAGCAATTTACTCCTTTTTTCTTTTGGATTAATTAATTTCTGTTTCTGATACATGAGAGATTGACCAAATCTCAAATGTTAACAATTTATCATGTGGCCACTGCAAATGACATATGCTGCTTGCTTTAGAGAATTGGTGAAACATGGACAAGGTCAGAAATTGCAAAACCTTAGTCAGATGTCCTTTCATGGTTGGGCGAATATTGGGTTGGGTGAACAGAGGACTGGCTGCTTTGACTTTCTGCACACACTGCAGGACCGTCAGCCACTCCTCTAGCAGGTTAGGGGAATCCGCTTTTAGATTAAATGCATGTTTTCCTGTCACCACCTGAGGACAAGAACATTATTACAAGAACAAGCTATTTATTGAGACAAGTAAACACTCACAGAAACTAGGCTAATCTCTGATTAATAGCACATCTATATATTAATTCATGTTATTCAGCATATATGGATAAATGCATTGCATGTATATGGTATACATTGAGGTAAAAGACAATGGTGGTATCTGATATTAATATCAGTGTTTGTCTTGTGAAAATATTCAGATCTGTTTATATATTGTTATTTAAACCGGGAAGTAGGTGTTTTTTTTACTATGCCCTGGAAAGTATTTTTTATTGAATTTATATTTTTTTTATATATTATTATTATTTTCTGCCAATGAGATCAGCAACGACAATAAAACAACCTAATACAGTATACTGCAATTCTGAAATGCTCCTCTTTTTCCCCCTTATAAAATACTATACAAAAGAAGAGAGGCATCTACATTTTCTAATGCATAAACATTTTGGCCAATAGGTTTGAAGTCAGTGCAGTTATTTAGTTTTTGATTGCAATTTAAGTCCTTAAGTGAAGGACTTCATACTTTCTAAATATCTTGCAATACTCCCGGACACATCGTCTTTTCCCTTTTTCATAATATATTTGTGCACAGAGCATACACACACACACACACACACACACACACACACACACACACACACACACACACACACACACACACACACACACACACACACACAAACACAAACACACACAAACACGCCCAATACCTGAAGTATTTGTTTGCCCTCCCCACGGGAAATAGTGCTAGAAGCAGTGAGTTCAATCTGGCCTTGAGGTTTACGGATGACGTCACTCTATGGAAAAGGAAAACGATGGGTTTTAAGATTTATTAACACACATTCCATCTACTATGAAATCCCTGGTTGCATCATGAACCTATTCAAATTTACACCCAGTGTTACAGAGGTGCCAAGATGTTTGTGAACAGATTCAAATTCAGTATTTCTTGATCAATTCGACCTGCATTGTGATCGGAGTTTCATTTAAGTTCAACCTATTGTTTATTTGTATTTGTTGAGTTTAAGAATTAAAAATTATAACTGTTGGAAAAAATCCTTGAATATAAATACGAGTGAAATTCAATCAGTGGACCAACTCATTAAAAAATAATTTGGCGCATCATTAAATGAAAAATACAACAAAGGACACCCAGAACTGTTGAACAGCTAGAATCCTGTATCAGACACATATGGAAGAACATTCCTCTTCCAAAAGGTCAGCAACTTGTCTTCTCAGGTCCCAGATGTTTACAGACTGAAGAATTTAAAGCAGTAAACCAAGTCAGGTGTTGCCAAGAAATTAAACCTGCATCTTCGATATTAAGGTTTCACCTTTATTACACAGATTTGTAAAAGTCTGCCATGTCAATAATATTAATAGAAACCTCAGGAAAAAAAAGGCTCACCAACCTGGGATGGGTTACAAAAACATTTCTGAAAAGTTAATCACTGAATTGAAGCAGATTGAGAAGGTATTTTCTCCAACCTGTTTAGCAGGACTGATCAGCAATTACCACAAACATTCTATTAAGTTATTGCTGTTTAAAGCGGTCACATCAGTTACTGAAACTACAGAAAAACATTTATCTTTTTGACAGTGATATTTAATGGACAAATTTTGCTCAATAAATAATTGCAAAATCTATAATATTTACGTCATTTGTTTTATTGGAGTTGATCTAGTTTTGGAGCTTATATGATGATCTGATCATATTTGAGGTCAGATTTATGTAGAAATACAGAAGATTGTAAAGGTAGCACAAACTTTCAGGTGGCACTGTTTTTAGTTCTTTTACAAGAAACTGACCGGTGACTTGTAGTACATTAGTTCTCCATCTTTCAGGACAAACCAGTGGCGTTTCCAGGTCTTCTTCCATGTCTTGACCATCTTAAACAGGTAACCAGACTTTTCCATCGGCTCCTGGACCAAGAAATGATTTCTTGAATGTTTAAGTGTGATTAAATGGAAATGAGCTTTGTGTGTGTGTGTGTGTGTGTGTGTGTGTGTGTGTGTGTGTGTGTGTCATACACTCTTGCCACTGTCACTGTTGAAAGAGCCGGTCTTTTGCTGTTTGCTCTCTGGTTCAAAGCACTCTGTGTCTATAGAATAAGCATCAGGAGGAATAGCGTAGTCACTTTCGGACGCCATGGAGGACAGGGACACGGCTGAAAGGCAGACATCAGAAATTTTCCAGGGAACACGCGTGAAGGAATATTTGGGGATGAGAGCACTTTGTGTGCATCTACCTCTCCTGAGTGTGCTTTCCTGGCTTTTGGTACAGTTGGGACTGGAGGTACGCAAATCACTCTCCTCTTCACCTGAGACTGAATGACACTCCTCCTCACCGTCCTCTTCTTCGGAGGTGGATGACTCCTCAGATAATTGACTGCTGCTAAGCAACGCCACCCTCTACAGGAAGAAAAACAGTGAAACGCCACACCCAGGTCTGTGGCAACTGCTTTATAGCAGTTACTATACTATACTATACTATACTGCCCTCCTGTGGTCAAACTGTAAACTGATTTAAGAGGGATAGCAGTTGCAACAAATACATGACAGAAAAAAAAAGAACCAGCATACTATTGTAAAAAAATCTATTATTATTATTACTTATTGACAAGCAGAGAGGGTTAAAAGAGCAATTTCCTTTGTAATACTAATACTAATACATTTTATTTATAGGTGCCTTTTTCAAAACCCAAGGACATTGCAATAAGTTATTAATACCTTTATTAGAATGATTTAAGTGAGCTTGAGACCACTTTATGGCAGAAAACTGTGGAGCGGAAAATAGGTAATAGCTCATAACCCATTGTACATACAATGCAATACATATATATATATATATATATATATATATATATATATATATATATATATATATATATATATATATATATATATATATATATATATTACATTATGTTTACAGCATAAATAAAAAATTTTTTATCAAGGTTCTATTTATCCTTGTATCCTATTCGGAACAATTTCAACCAGATTTATCAGTATAACAGATTTTGTTGAATGAAAATCAGGTTATTCAAAGTAGAGTTCAAGATTCAAGTTGTGCGTTCTTGTAATAGGGGGATTAGCTGTTCGCTTTTTAAATCATGGGGAATATATTTAGCGTAGATGCTTCTTAATCCTTAAGCACTTATAGACACCACATAAAGATGAAATGTTTTGCATTTGCAAGAAAGAACTGGCTCTTATTGGTGATCTGAAACTATTTGTTTATTCATCATGCTCCAGTGTAATTTCGGGAGAGTGGTTTCCCAGTGGTTAAAGCTCTGGGTTACTGACCAGAAGGTCGGGGGTTTAAGCTCCAGGATCGCCAAGTGCTTGTCACTCTTGGGCCCTTAAGCAAGGCCCCTAACCCTCTGTGCTCTAGGGGCGCTATACCATGGCTGACCCTACTCTCTGACCCCAGCTTCTAAACAAGTTGGGATATGCAGAGAAAAGAATTTCACTGTGTTGTAAGGTATATGTGATAAATAAAGGCTGTTCTATTACTTAGCTAATCCACCAAGTTGCATATTTGTTTGGAGAATAGGAGGGTATTAATAGGTATCTGCAAGAGTAAACGGGAAAGTTTATAGGACTGTGGTGAGACCTGCGATGTTGTATGGTTTAGAGCAGTGATTCTTAAAATGGGTTTTATCGAACCCCAGAAGTTCGGTGAGTCAGTCTCGGGTTCGGCGGCGGTCATGACACACACCCGACTCGTATGATTCGTGATGACACGCCCCGCTTAAGAAGGGTTTGGTGGATGCGCATATGAAACTGGTGGGGGTCAGTACCTCCAACAAGGTTAAGAACCACTGGTTTAGAGACAGTGGCATTGAGTAAAGACAGGAGGTGGAGCTGGAGGTAGCAGAGCTGAAGATGTTGAGTGATGTTTTCGTTGGGAGTGATGAGGATGGACAGGATTAGAAACGAGTTTATTAGCGGGACAGCGCATGTAGGACGTTTTGAAGACAAAGTGATGGAGGCGAGATTGAGATGGTTTGGACATGTGCAGTGGAGGGACATGAATTATATTGGTAGAAGAATGCTGAGGATGGAGCCACCAGGAGGGAGGACTAGGAAAAGGCCAAGGAGGAGGTTTATGAATGTGATGTGAAGACATGCAGGTAGTTGGTTTGAAAGAGGCAGATGTAGAGGACAAGGGGGGTATGGAGACGGATGATCCCCTTGTGGCGATCCCTAATGGGAGAAGCCTGAAGAAGAAAAAGAAGCAGAAGAAGAAGAAGAAGACGGAGGAGATACATGCAAACAGTTAGAACTCCACACACAAACTCACTGAGGAAAACTGTGGAAAAGTAAATCAAAGCTACTCACTGTACCACGCTCGGAAAACTCAGTCACCAGACTTGGAATTCCAATCATGCATTGGACCACTTGGAGAACATAAATTTTACCTAGTGTTTGAAAACCAGTGGTGGACAAAGTACATAAACCATGTACTTGACTTAAAGTGCTTAAGTATCCAAAGTACTATGATTTGTGATGGTTATAATGTTCCTAATATTATTTTATGGTCACAAGACTCTTTATTTATCAACTCAGTTTATTTGAAAAAAATCTGTAACTATTATGATTCTATTGATAGAATGATATTAATAAGTCAAACACTGATTGATATCTATTACAATTATCATGAGGCCAAAACCTTCTTTTTCCAACTACTTCAACTACCCACAGTTTCTATAATTTATTCCTCTCAAAATGTTTTACTGCAACATGATTTTTTTTTTATTAAATAAAAAAAAACAAAAAAACCCCTAATAAAATAAATATAACATAGCACTCATAGACTCTTGATTTATTTACCCTGCTTATGCTTAATATGTGGAGTCAGTTTTGGACCCACTGCCTGAAACTATGATTTTTCCCTAGTAGCATAGCCTGTCATTAAAAAACAACAACAGCAAAAAAAATTAAATAAAACCCAAAAAAAATTGTATATAGATTGTTCCAAATATCCCTGGGTGCAAAGGAATACTGAGATTCTGTTTTATTTCTGATTTCTGTTCTTTTTTTTTTTTTAAATCATGATATGGCATTCACTTTTCCTGTTGAAGTCAAGATGAGCTTGTCCTGATAAAATGAATACCTACCCCTTTGAAAGTGGTGTAGACCGGTGTGTTCATGTTTCTGTAGATGAGAGATGTGTACAGCATGAAGGCAGGGTATGAGGACGGTTGGGAGGAGTCTGAATAAAGAGCACAAGACTGACATGAGTTTTAGCAAGAAGAAACTGGACAGCGATTTTACTCCTGGAAATATCCAGAAAATAACGTTTCTGTGATGGACTGCTAATTCTTATTTTTATTAATCTTTTTCTTTCGGTTTCTCCCATTAGGGGTCCCCACAGTGGATCATACGTTTTAAAAAAGAAAAAAAAGAAAAAAAAATGGTCATTTTGAATTTGATGGCTAAAACAGGTCTCAAAAAAGTTGGGACAGGGCTATGTTCCAGTGAGGGTGGGCAGCGTTTCTGGATCATGTGTGCCTTCTTTTGTACATGATAGAGATTTAACATCCATTTGTGGATGACATGGCAAACTGTTTTAAATGCAGTGCCGCCTGAGGGCCCGAAGATCCCGAGCAGAGATTTCTTCAGGTTCTTTAAAACTTTTGATGATATTATGTACCGTCATTTCCGGACTATAAAGCGCATACTGTATATAAGCCGCACCCACTGAATTTTACAAATACTTTTATTTTTAACATAAATAAGCCGCACCTGTTATGTATTGTTTTGTTATGTTACCACATTGTCTACACTAATGTTCTTTACACAGGTTTTAACGAAAGACACGTTACACACGGTGTAACGGGTGAAATATGTTGCGCTTCCTTTAGGAGCATAGCGGTATTTTGGGAATAGCATGCCACTGCATTTTTCCACTATTACTGCATGTGTGGAGACCGAGGAATATGTCCCTATTATTTTCTGAGGTTCTTTGACTAACCCGTAAAGCTGTTGCCAAGGAAAATAAAAAAGCACAAGTTTTGGAAACCTGTCTGTGCTTATATGATTTCTGTTGCAGGAGTTAGTGAGCTCTCCCTTCACCCAGACTCAACGCGTTACAACGGCTTGTATGTAAACAGTAGCCTACCAAGAAAGTCATTGTTCATTGTCTTCCTCCTTCCTTTCACAACTATTTCTCTCGGGAGTTTATCTTTTGGCATCGTCATGCGTTAAAAATCACCCGATGGAAGATTTTTCTCCCGATGCCGTGCAGCTCAGAACAGGTGAGGTGCGTTTTTTCGTTTCCGTTCGAAAATTTCATTGGTCATGTTATGGGGTTCCGTTTTTTTGGCTTGAAGTTTGTGAAACCGGGAAAAACCCAGGAAAATTTCATAAATTAGCCGCTTTGTTGTTTCAGCCGCGGGGTTTAAAAACGTGGGAAAAAAGTAGCGGCTTATAGTCCGAAGGAAAAATACGGTATGTAAATAATGAGATATTTAACAGTTTTGCAATCTGATGTTGAGAAACATTATTCTGAAATTGTTCCATAATTTGTAGAAAGTGATTTATAGATTGGTGAAGCTCTGCCCATATTTACTTCTTAAGATACACTATTTATACCTAATCATATTACTGACCTGTTACCAATTGCCCTTATTAGTTGCAAAATGTTTCTCCAACTGTTTCATTTTAATAACACTTACGTTTTCTAGACTTTTGGTCCTAACTTTTTTGAGACGTGCCATCAAATTCAAAATGACCTCAGTTTTTTCTTAAAATTATACATTTCCTCAGTTTAAACATCTGTTTTCTATATTCTATTGTAAATAAATATACGGGTTCATGAGATTTGCAAATCATTTCATTCTGTTATTATTCACATTTTACACAGCGTCTCACAACTTTTTTGGGAATTGGGGTTGTACAAATGTAAGAGGAGAATAATAAGATATATGAGGAATAATACAAATTATTTGTTTGCTTTTCAAGATTACAATTTGAAAGTTTACCTTTATTTGCTACATCTGTGCATGATGTTTCTGAAAGTCGAATTCCAGATTTAGCCACAGCATATATTCTGCTTTCCTAAAGACAGTACAAAAAACAAAAAAAACAACAGTGTTACATAAATGTGAAGAAACAGATCAACAAAGAGTATGGGATGTGTACTAACCCAGGAGGGGAACCTGTGCAGTGGGGGGGTGGGTGGCTTGTTCCCTGGTAAAGGTACAACTGCATCACTGGACTCTGGCTCATCTGCTGGGGCTTTAGATGCCTCTTCAGGAGGTATCATACCCTCACTGGTCTCCATCTGCTGTTCCTCGTTCAAATCAGTCTCCTGTGGTTTCAATGGCCGTAGCATACTGATGGCATTTCGGGTTCTCCCATGAACTGTTTCACTAACCACTGAAGGCTGGCTTAGGTGCTTCTTGGCTAATGCAACGCTAACACTAAAGGCACTGGGGCTGCGTAGGCGGGGCTGCTTGGGCGAGGCAGGTGTATCATGGGTATCCTGGGATGGCGTGGGCCGTTTCGGTGTCAGAACTGGGCTGGGAGTATTGGCTTCACTAGAGGAGGATGAAGAATTTAAACGTTGCATGCGAAACTGCTTGTTCAGCTCGTCCGAGGAGCCATCCTCAGTGTCTGCCCTGTCCTTGCTGGCTTTGTCCTCTACAGCATCTGATCCAGCAAGTTTAAATGAAAATATACTACTAATGGGCTGCTGTAGGTCAGTGTCTTCTACGCTGGTAAGATTGGGTTCTCTAGGTTCTGATTTATCCCCAGCGCTGTGAGACTGGGGGTTCCCTGTAGATTCACAATCCTTCTCTTGCTCAGACTCCATTCTAGGGCTGGGACTAATAGCATCAGCCTCTGGATTGTGCTTATTCTCACCGTCTGTTGAGAAATAAATAGGAAATCAAGGTTGCACCATTAGTCAGCCCACGAGGAGCTTCGAGTTACCCAAAATCACAGATAGAGATTAGGTATTGACAAAGAACAACTCTGCATTAGTTAGAAAGCATTTTTTTAATGCAAGTTTTAAAGATGTATTATATAAATATATTAGGATCTGCCTGACCAGCTGAGAACCTCCTGCACTCCGTGTGTGTGTGGGTCGTACACACACTGCCTGTGCTCTTCTGATTTGGAATGTGGCCTGTCCGCACCTGAGGACTCTTCCCTTGGACATGAAAGCAGCCAAAGGTCAGGCTACTGAGCCGCTGGGCCTGTCCAGGTTTAGCATGATCCGACCCTCTGGGTCCTGTGGCCTGTTCCAGGACTAAGACACAATATATCCAGTTAAGTTAGAGGTTCTAATTAGAGGCTGCAAGTACAGATTGTCCCTGGGTTACGATGGTCTGACTTATTCAATCTTACAATGATGATAGCGAGACAACAAAATCTTTAGAAATAGAAATGAAGTTTCGCATGAAAAGCAAACGTAGCAGCATATGCTCCGCCCCTTCACTCGCGATCCGCCACTTGTCCACGCACCCATGCCTCATACATGTACAAAGGGGGTGTCACTTAAAAATAAATGTACATTTCTCTGGTTAAGGGTGTATGCCAAAAATGTAAAATATATATTGTATAGTTTGTACTTTATGGCTAAATTATGTACTGTAATATAATAAATTAACAACTTACAGTATACTACCCCATACTGGTCACCATTCTGTAAGACTCCTGGGACAGCTAGGCAATGTCTATACTTATGATATTTTCAAGTTACGATGGGGACATCTGTACGCATCTTCCACGTAATTATTGGGTAATACCTGTATTGTTCAAAGTGTGAAATAGTACCTTGAATTTGTCTCTTCAGTTCCAGTATCTCAGATTCTTGCTGTTGGTTTGTTTTCTTCAAGAAGCCGTTTTCTACTTCAAACTGTATGCACGAAAAAGGCAGGTATGATAATGATAAAAAAAGAAAAAAGAAAATTCACATACAAGCAAACACACACACACATGTATACTATTACACTTATGCATGTAGACAAACCTCATTTAACTTCCGTAGCACCCACTCCTTTATCTTTGCTGCTTTCTCCTCTACAACCTTGGCATCTTGCATTCTGCCCTGTTTCTGTAGAGATGGTGGATATGATATAATTGCACAAATATTAGTCATGTGCCTTTTTTATATTTTAAACATGAGTATTACAATGATTAAAAAGCCAGTGCCCTTGTGCACAAGGCGAGGTCTTTTAAAAGAAACAAGAAAAAAGACCATTTGAGTGTGAACGAGTGTTTATTAGGGATGTGCATCTCCAGAACTGAGGCAGATTTGATTCGCAATTTGATACATATTCAACAATATGATACATATAATGCAGCTACCGATGTGATATGATACGATTCACCCTATTACGATGCAATGAAAAAGTATGATGCTATGCAATTCAATATGATACAGATAGTTCACTTTTATTTCTTTGGATCAGACAGACAGCAAATCACTAAAGATGCAGCTCTACCTCTGCCATGTTAATCTATATTCTAGACTCTCAGGACACGCCTCGGTCTCCGGAGTGTTGCCATACTTCATATTCACGTAGCAGCAGTGGTGCTGAGAGAACGCGCTCGAGAAACAGTTTAGCAACGAGAAATCAATCCGCAGATCAAATATTGGTCACTTTCTAAATAATAAAAGTATAGCGCATTTACTAATAATTACATACAAATAAAATTTGTTTTCTATATTCACACTTTTTAAAATCAGTACACTACATCATTAACTTTTAGGCCGATGCACCGATGCGAAGCTGTGAATCTTATCATCCCTGGTGTGTATCATTCCAGTCTCTTAGTTTTAAGGAGTCTGATGGCTTGAGCAAAGAAACAGGAAAGTGGGACATCTGAAATGGAATTTTCAATAAGTACTGTACATATGGATAGTATAGTAAGATGTTGACAAACTGGTCATATGGTGTACATAAAATTGAACAGGCAGTTTTTGGAGTGAGGTAGATGGATGTGTAGTTTTTCCATTATAATGCAGCAATTCTTTTGTTGTGAATGAAACTCCAAAATAATTCGCTTTATAATAAGTTGATTTATTATAAGTTGCCTTTTTTATTTTTTTTTTATTTTATTAAGAGCATTAACTAACTATGAAGTTAGTGCATTCATATTGTACTCCTCATAGTATTGGAACACAAGACTTTTCCAGTTATATGTGGTTCTTCCCCCAAACTGTTACCACAAAGTTGAAGGCACACAATTGTATATATTGTCTTCGGATGTGGTAGCATTAACAATCTCTTTACTTGAACTAGGAGAGCCAAGCCTGTTCCAGCACCATGGACCTATGCACAAATTCAACTCTATGAAGGTATGCTTTATATGGGTTGAAGTAAACGATCTTGAGTGACCTGCAATAAAGCTCTGACCTCAACCTTATTAAACACCTTTCAGATGAATGTGAACACTGACTGCACCCCAGGCCTCCTTACCTCACCCACATCAGTACCTGACTTATCCTTGTGGCTGAATGACCATGAATCTCTATAAGCACACTCCAAAATCTAGTGAAACATTTTCCAGGAAAGAGGTTTTTAACAGCAAATGGAAACTAAATGTGGGATGTTCAAAAAGCGCATATGATTCTTATGGCCAGATGTCCACAATCGTTTGTCCATATAATGTATATTTTGACAAATACACTCCTGCTTTTTCCACTCTTATGGTGGCAAGTAGCCACAATAATAGTTCAGTGAGTTTAAACGTGTGGTGTAAGAAAGCACTGCAGTCTAGTTGTCATTATTTCTTATTTCTATTTCTTTAGAAATATAAAATAACTAATTATATTATGATATTTGCAACAAAGGAATCTCAAGAAAAATAGGCTCACACATTGTGACTAATATGCACGTCTACAAATATCATACATATCACTGTGTAGTTCATGCAAATAGCTTGCTTTCTAACCTTTAACTTGCAATTTTACAAGGGGATGTTTATAAGTTTATGTAAAAAGGCCTAGATATTAGTACATTTTATGCTTAATGGATCCTTGACTGCCTACTGTTTGGATAAAGTACTGACCTGCTCCTCTAGCTGTTGCTCTAGTGACATTATGAGTTCTTCTTTCTCCTGCAGAGCAGCCTGTAGGTCTTGGCAACGTCTGAAGAGTTTCAGCTCGGATTCACCAGACACCACGTCAGTAGACTTCAGACGCTCCTCCATCCACTGCACCTGAAATGCACATTGGAAACACCTGATATCAGCTCTGTATTGCATATTTCACAACCATTTCGAGTTTTAAATTCTAGCAAACTAGTCTAAAACATGTACCTGCTGGTTTGCTTCGTAGGCATTTCGCTCTGCTTCCAAAATCTGTGTCTCCAACTGCTGCATCTGCAAAGCAGCATAACATTATGAAGCACCTCGCTTTCATTATTTCACTATGTGATAATATATTGAGAGCTGTTCAGTTCACTATACTGCTTTCATGGCGATCACTTCCACAATCATTCAATCACACTCATGCACACACTCTTGCACGCAGTCATACACACAGTCATATACTCATTCACTCATGCACACACTCATTCACTCATGCACACACTCATCCACTCAGTCATCCACTCATCCACAGTCATACACTCAGCCACACAGTCATATACTCATGCACACACTCATTCAGTCATGCACACACTCATTCACTCATGCACACACTCATCCACTCATCCACTCAGTCATCCACTCATGCACAGTCATACACTCATCCACACAGTCATACACTCATGCACATACTCATTCACTCATGCACACACTCATCCACTCAGTCATCCACTCATGCACAGTCATCCACTCATCCACACAGTCATACACTCATGCACACACTCATTCCCTCATGCACACACTCATTCCCTCATGCACACACTCATTCCCTCATGCACACAATCATACACTCATGCACACACTCATTCCCTCATGCACACAATCATACACTCATTCCCTCATGCACACACTCATTCCCTCATGCACACACTCATTCCCTCATGCACACACTCATTCCCTCATGCACACAATCATACACTCATGCACACACTCATTCCCTCATGCACACAATCATTCACTCATGCACACACTCATCCACTCATCCACTCAGTCATCCACTCATGCACAGTCATACACTCATCCACACAGTCATACACTCACGCACACACTCATTCACTCATGCACACACTCATCCACTCATCCACTCAGTCATCCACTCATGCACAGTCATCCACTCATCCACACACTCATTTACTCATGCACACACTCATTTACTCATGCACACACTCATTCCCTCATGCACACACTCATTCCCTCATGCACACACTCATTCCCTCATGCACACACTCATTCCCTCATGCACACAATCATACACTCATGCACACACTCATTCCCTCATGCACACAATCATACACTCATTCCCTCATGCACACACTCATTCCCTCATGCACACAATCAGACACTCATGCACACAATCATACACTCATGCACACAATCATTCCCTCATGCACACAATCATACACTCATTCCCTCATGCACACACTCATTCCCTCATGCACACACTCATTCCCTCATGCACACACTCTTTCCGTCATGCACACACTCATTCCCTCATGCACACACTTATTCACTCTTGTACACAATCATACACTCATGCACTCAGTCATACACTGATGCACACTCATTTACAGTCATACACTCGTGCACACACTCATACACTCGTGCACACACTCATACACTCGTGCACACACTCATACACTCGTGCACACACTCATTCCCTCATGCACACACTCATTCACTCGTGCACACACTCATTCACTCAAGCACTCAGTCATACACTCATGCACACACTCACACTCACAATCATGCACTCAATCTTTGACATACACTCATGCCCTCACTCACACACTCATTCATTCACACACACTCATACACTCCCACTTATGCACCCACTCATTCACACACTCATGCAAACAATCATTCCCTCATGCACACACTTATTTACTCTTGCACACACTCATACACTCATGCACACACTCATTCACTCATGTACACACTCATACACTCTTGCACACTCATACACTCGTGCACTTAGTCATACACTCGTGCACACACTCATGCACTCGTGCACACACTCATGCACTCAGTCATACACTCATGCACTCTGTCATACACTCATGCACTCAGTCATACACTCATGCGCTCATGCACTCATGCACACACTCACAATCATGCACTCACTCTTTGACATACACTCATTCCCTTACTCACACACTCATTCATTCACCCACACTCATACACTCCCACTTATGCACCCACTCATTCACACACTCATGCACACAATCATTAATTCACATTCATTCAACCACATGCATTTACTCATTCACCCACACACATTTACACTCATCTGCATGCTCACTCTTGCACATAAATCACTCAACATCTTACACACAATCAATCATACAATCACCCCCCCCCCACACACACACACACAAACACACACACACACACACACACACACACACACACACACAAACACTTATTCACATACTCATACTCACTCATGCAATTTGCCTCTCTCAGTCACCCATACACTCACAATAACATGCATTTACTCACTCACTTACGCACATTCATTTACACAAACATACTCCCTCACGCCCTCATTTACAAATTTGTTCAGCCTGTAAAAATTGCAGAAAACTGCTATAAAAACACAAATGTTGTTATTGTTTCAGGAAAGACTTAAACCCCCACCCTCATACACTTTTCTGGCTGATCATCAATACACCCCATATTACCTACATCATATGACCATAAGTGTGTTGACACCTGACCATTACACCTATATGGGGTTATTCTCCATACTACTGTGCCTCAAAGCTGTAAGTGTAAAAATAGTTACAAATGTCAGGATGGTAATTTTCTATACAAACAAACAAAAAAAAACTTGTGTGTTCTTGGCACTCTTTTTTGCCGTCTTTAATATTAGTGCTTATTAAATTAAAGTGATCTAATAAATCACTATAAATATGCCAAGAAATGATACACTCATATTTCCATAGAGAACATTGAAGATTCGAATACGTATTTGTGTCTCAAAATGAATATCCGAGCCAGGAAAGAGACAAAATTGGTGTTTGAAACTTCTTAAAAGACATCCAAAAAACATAATCGCAAACATCTGTTTCTTAATCACTTTACAAGATTGTAGACTATAATTCTGCCACAGTTCATAAAACTTGTTTTAGTTACACAATCATTGTCCTGATCATTGACCAACAGGAAGACCAGTGCCACAAAAATGCATATGTTATAGGGAGCTGAAATGCAGCCATTCACACAAGTCTTGCAGAGAGCTTTTTGGCTCAGGGAGGAAGAATAGAATAGCAAACATGGCTTTATTTGCCGCAGTTAATAAAATTTTACTTTTCAGCGTCTCTTTTTTAAATGCACACATGTATATTCACATGTAACTCTTTATTAATCTCTCTCTCTCTCTCTCTCTCTCTCTCTCTCTCTCTCTCTCTCTCTTTTTCTCTCTCTCTCTCTCTGCTTTTACTTTTCTTTAAGAATACTTATTAGTACAACCATGCACAGGTATGTGATCCATTCACAAACTGGTGCTTGACCACACCCCCTCCTATTGTTAATTAATATTGCAATATTTGCCATTGGATTTCACACCATTGTAGACGATGGAAAAATAAAATAAGAAAAACTGCAATTTCAGCTTTGATCCAATTTTCAGATAATATGTATTGACTAGTAGAGGCATTGGTCTAATAAAATGTAGCAAATGTCCACAAAAATTCTGTGTAATACAGAAAATTCTCAAAATCTCAGGTAGAATCAATGATGAACAAAGCACACCATTCTTGTACTTAAGTAAAAGTACAAATATCCAGCACATTTTAAATATCTATTGAGTTAAAGTGCAAAAGTATTCGCTATTTGAATAGACTTAGACATTACAAAAGTAAATGTCTAATCTGATCTTTGAGAAAACTATGAAGCTGCTTTGAGACTTTGAGACAATACACATAAAAATGAATTGAACCACATGTTAATAACGGGACTAAATAAAAATTCAATGTTCCATTCTCCTGCTTATTATTCTTTTTAATAAGAGAGGTTTCTATTGGTAAAGATACACAAAAAAAGGATCCTGATTCTGGCGAGAACCTTGGGGTTATGGTTGTGATTTCATGACAATTTCTCATTTAACACAAAATGATGTATTCACTTGAAAATAACAAGGGCCGGCATGTTTTTCTGGAATGCAATGAAGTAAAAACACATTAAAGTGTAGTGAATTCAAAGTTTTTCAAAGGTTTTCCCCCCCAAAATAAAAAGTACAGATACTCGTAAAAATGTAGGTCAGCACAGTAATCAAGCAATTTATCACTGTCCCTTATTGTGCAGAGTTTGCTTTAGGGCAAAAATGTACTTATATTACTATTACTATACGACTATATATAGTATATTATATATACTATAATAATTTCCATAATAGGGATGATTATTTCATAAGAATTTGCTGAGCAAAAGGGTCACAATGCAGTGGCCATGTCATAAATAAGTTCAACATTTAGGAAAAAGGAAATTAAGTAAAATCCCTCCAGAAATGGTAGTTTTTGTTCTTTGTAATAGTTTTTTTAGTTACTCTGTAGTTTCAGTGAACAACGGTGGAAAATAAAAAAAACTGACATCCATTTGACTTCTAGAGGAAGAGAGTATATTGGAGATGTTAATATACTGTAATGCCAAAGTCAAATTGCCCAGCTCTGATTGCAGGCCATCTCGGCATCAAAACATATAGCTAGAGTACATAATTGCAATGTGCTGTTTTTCGCAGCCTGAAATACACAGGGATACAAAAGGGTAAAGAACAAGTTCTTTGACAAATGATCATGCTAACGACCTCAACGTACAGTTATAGAAGTAGTTGAAAAGAAATATAATTACAGTCTATACTTAATGCAGATGTGAGGCAGAAAGCTGGGCATCTGGATGAAAGAGTAAGTTTGGTCAAATACTATGTAGGATAGCATGTGAACATTTTCAGTGAACTATACAGTGCTAAAATGAACTCCATAATTGGGATTCATATGTGCCTTTTGAACATCCCGGTCCACATTTAGTCCCACATGCTGTTATAATAACTTCCACTCTTCTGAGAAGATGTACCCTAGTTTTTGGAGTGTGCTTGTGGAGATTTGTGTTGAATTCAGTTACATTTATTCAGCCACAAGGGTGTTATTAAAATTAGATATTGATGTAGATAAGTTAAGGAGGTCTGGGGTGCTGTCAGTGTTACAATTCATTCCAAAAGTATTAAAATTTGTTGCATCAATGATGGACAAAAATTATGGGAAGATTGTGTCATACTGACAACACAGTTATTGTGACAGAAAATTAGAACTAATCTAAACTGGAAAATCTGTAAAAGCCCCAAATTACACGGTATATTTCTTATATTTCTGTGCTGACTGGTCGATGTGTGTACTGCAGCAGGCAGTAAGATTCGAATTGAGTAGTATGGACTATAAGTTTAAACTTACAGGCTGCATACCAAATGAAAAGTATGAATATATTATCGAAAGGACAGTAAAGATTGTTTTTGTTCTTCGTATACTACTTGTTGTTCTTCAGGCTAAACTGATTCAAAAGCCTGCTTGTCCTGGGCTCTCTGTCAGATTTGTTCAGCCCTTGATATTGCATTTATTTTGAACAGGAGAAATGACTGTGAGCATCACACTATCTATAGCAATCTTCCAAGCCTCCACCAGGCCTCTAAGGACCTGATTTCACCACAGAACCAATTTTTTTTAGATAATCAGAGAGTAATTATGAAAAAAACCGAAACACTGTGCTTCTTATTTACATCCTTAATTTAAAATAAAAGTTGGAACGCTGTGCAAAATGTAAATTAAATGATTTTCAAATCTCATTAATCCACATTCCATTTTTAATAACACAAACAAACACACAAAAAAAAACATATAAAATGTTTAAAGTAAGAATATATACTATTTTAAATGAAAAAATAAGCTCATTTTGAATTTGATGGCTGCAACACATCTAACCGCTGTGGCTTTTTGAACATCTGCTGCTAACAAGCCAGATGATCCCTCTCCTCTTTAGTCCGAAGGATGTGGTGTCCATGGTTTCCAATAATTAATTGAAATTTTGATTGGTCTGATCACAGAACAGTTTTCCATTTAACCACAGTACATTTTAAATGAGCTCAGGCCCAGAGAGGATGGTGGCGTTTCTCGATCATAGTTGCGCATGCCTTCTTCTTTACATGATTGAGATTTATTTGTTGCATTTGTTGATGACATGACAAACTGTGTTCATAGACAAAGACCCATGCAGTGATTTTCTATTACATTTGATGATATTATATGCTGTGGTTAGGATGTGGCGCTCTCACCGCTGCGGCCTGGGTTCGATCCCCGGGCAGGGAACCAACCCCAGCTATTAGGGCTGCACAAGCCAGTGCACTCTTTGTGCCAGTCCCAAGCCCGGATAAATGGGGAGGGTTGCGTTAGGAAGGGCATCCAGCGTAAAAACGTGCCAAATCGAACATGCGGATCATGAATACGGATGATCCGCTGTGGCGACCCCTAATGGGAGAAGCCGAAAGAAAGATGTGCTGAAAATAATGAGATATTCAACTGTTTTGCAAATTGATGTTGAGGAACATTACTCTAAAATTGTTCCACAGTCTTTTACAGATTGGTGAAGCTCTGCCCATCTTTACTTCTTAGAAACTAAGATCCTCTATTTATACCTAGTTATCTTACTGACCTGTTGTCAGTTAACCTCATTAGTTGCAAAATGTTTCTCCAACTGTTTTATGTTAATAACACTTACTTTTTCCAGACTTTTGTTGCCCCGTTCCAACTTTTTAAAAATGTGTTGCAGCCGTCGAATTCCAAATTACCTTATTTTTTCCTTGAAAAGGTACATTTCCTCAGTTTAAACATTTAATATATTTTTGATGTTCTACTGTGAATAAAACATTGGTTTATAAGATCTGCAAATTGTTGCATTCTGTTTTTATTTACATTTTACAGTTTCAACTTTTTTTTAAATTGGGGTTGTACTTTATCGAAGAAGCTTCAGTTAAACGCAGCTACTGTACTGCTCCTAAAAACCTCTCCTATACGCCTTTCATTTCTATGCACATGCACGTTTCCCACACACCCCCACTGTGTCAGGCGGACACTTTCATCACTAGAAACTGTTGAAACAGCAGTGTAGGAAAAGTTCAAAATAAACCAATGCCATATAGGCTGTGCTGCAGTCAGCCTCCCCATTCCTAACATTCCAAGCCATGTGCTTTGTGGCTCACCCTCCCCGCAGCCCCACCGGAGCTTACAAAGCCCGCCTGTGTTACGACTTTGCACAACACCACCGGTCGAAATTCCCCAGCATCACCCAGCGTCTGTACCCCAACACACAAAGCCACACTCAGGTCTTAGTCCATATGCTGGAAAACTCAGATCACTCGGAGAGCAGTATGATGAACATTGTGCACTCATTATGTCATGTTCCTCATCTAAAGCAAACAAAATAAACACATGTAAGAAGCAAGTGCTGCAGAGAGCACTAAAGTCACAAGTGTTTGATTGGACCCTCACACTGCCCAAAACCATGCTCGTTTGGCTCTGGGTTTCTGAGGCCACCACCCACACAAATGTGAAATCAATCTGGGTGTGCCAGGCACGAAGAGGAGCAAAAGCTAACCTAGACCAGATTCCTTCTTTGCACAGTGCTCTCAGTGTATAGACATTGAACTAGTGTGTGTGTGTGTGTGTGTGTGTGTGTGTGTGTGTGTGTGTGTGTGTGTGTGTGTGTGTGTGCGAGCATTTTGGTGTGGTTTCCTATGCAGTCACATAAGCAAAACACTTAATTATTTGTTAGAATATCTGTACTTATGTTTAGAATGTTTCCAAAGCAGTAGGAGAAAGATTACTAAATGAAAAAGTTATGACCTCTGTTTTGACTCGAAAAAGTGTTGTGTTGTGTGTGATGCATGTTGACTTCACATATAACATGCTCTTTGTTTACAAACCCTGGCATTTCCTCTCCAGGGGCGTCTTGTGATTACAGGACGGTTTATTTTTCTGCTCTGTCTGCTACCACAATTCCCCCAAACCCCCCCCCCCCCACACACACACACACACACACACACACACACACACACACACACACCCTCATTCGCTATTACTTTTTCACTCCCTCTACTTCATCTCCTTGAGTCGTTCGGCTGTACTTCTCTGACAGTTAGTCACTTTCTCTTTGCCAAATTCCCAATCCTCTTCTCTATTCTTTACTTTCGAAATGATTAGGAACGTTATCTCTTACAGACCAGAGTACCAACACAGACCCATGATTCCGCAATCAGGATAAAGTCATCAAAAAAAATGACATTTGTTTATATTTGAACTGAGAGTATCCAGTCAAGATTGGAAAATAGAGGCAATAAATTCTAGGCCAATAAAATTCTAGCCAGTGAAAATCCTATGAACAATCAGGAAGCAATACGCCCACGGCCTACATAGGACTGTGATGACCAATGTTAACAGGAGATAGTTATCAGATGTGCTTGAGAGTGTATGTGTGTGTGTTAGAAAACTTCAAACAAATGGGTATTGACTCATTAGACTGGAGTTCAGCTAGAAGAGTGAAATCAACACAACACTTACAAGCACTCCTGTTTCTTAGATCAGTGATGCCTCCTAAACCACACATGACTCTAGTTAAATCTTTTCATTATGGTCAACTGACTATAAGGCATGGCTTCTTCTTGGCTTCAAAAAACCTGCATCCACAACAACCCTTTGGATTATATTGGACGGCCCTGTCAATGATGACCCATGGTTCATTTAGACCTAATACTGTATGTAAGGAATAAACCATGGAACATGCTTTTTAAAGGGAAATGATCTAAACCTTAATAGTAGTCTATAATATGACCCATGCCAAATAAATGTAACTTTGAGCTCAGTAATTTGAATTAAAAGAGCAGGTTTTACACTGCAGAAAAGCACTCAAATGTATAATCATAATAGTTGACTTTTAATTACTAGTTACTTATACTTTTAGCCAATATTTAGCCAATGCTTTTTGAAAATGAGCACCATTAGCTGTCAGTGATCCATTCTTTGCAAATTTATAAGGAAATGAGTTGGTTTCAAAGCAACTTCAAGAGTTTGTCACACTTCTCTCGGAGACGCTGATTTGCAATTGCTTCTATCATTGCAGGTTAAACTTCATTATTGATTTTGTTTGGAAAAAGTGGTCTATTATGCAAAATTTCCTGCAATATTAATAACATTTACATTATAGGGTTCCACAAAAGGAAAATGTTTTTTCCGATTACAAATGCTTAACGTTGCCAAAATTCCCATTGACTTCCATTGAAATAGTTTAGACTGCTGGAACACCAAACGTTTCATACTACATTCACCGAACTCATCACAGACGTATAATTTTCCTGTAGTGGATATACAAAATATCCCTGAAACTCCCATAGAATTACACTAAACAATTTTTCACACGTAAATTCACACTGAAATATTTTGTTAGGAAATGCACGCCCCTAAGACTTTTACACAGAACCGTTTGTTTTGAATGTAAATAAATCACATCCGCAAGTTTGTCACTAAGGCCAATGCCACGCACAACTATCAACAATTATCTGGAAGTGTGACAGTTATCAGCCCAAAAAAAAAGAGAAAAACAAAAAAAATAAGAAAAAGGACAAGAGGTTTTTGGGCAAAGACTGTAAATTATAAACTGTAATACACAAGATGACCCGATGTGGATCGGAGTTCCTGATTAAACCCTTAAAAGGATTTTTTTTTTCAAATGAACATACCGAATGTTATAACCTCCATTCTTCAAACACAATAACAACAATTACACTATGGTAACATTTTTGTTCTTAGTTAGCAACACGGTATTCAAGTCACTGTGAGTGAGCTATTGTTACTATCGATACAATGATATATAGTGTATAAAAGTGGTATCCCTGAAATATAAAACTAAATATAATTATTTGAAAAGAAAGTTAGGCTGTTGCTTGTGAATAAAAATATATGACTCATTAAGGGCTTTCTTTTTGCTTTATATTACACTGATGCCAGTTGTAATAATGCTCGGCCTTAATAATGATACAAAACTAGAATTGGCAGAGATCAATGATGCTGTTAACCAAATACTTATTTTTAGGCATTCAGCCATCCATTTATTCATCTTTAATATTCAGTTTACATTCCTGGTCGGAATTGCAGCGAATCTGGAACCTATCCTAGGAACTCCGACTTTAAGGTGGAAAAAAATACACCCTTGATGGAACGCCAGTCCATTGCGGGCTCCATGCTCACAAATTCGCATAGTCCTCCACACCGAATAGCCTTTTAATGCAGCCAGTCCACCTAGCAGCATGTTTTTTTTTTAAGAAGGAAGGAACTCAAATGGACACTTTGAAAAAACTCCTACAGAAACTCCACACATAGAGAAGCCTAAGCTTCGGATTGAAGCTGGGTTGAAGTTTCTCAAAATCACTATTAAGTCAAGTCAAATCAAGTTTATTTCTATAGCGCTTTTCACAACAGACATTGTCTCAAAGCAGCTTTACAGAAATCAACAGTCAAGGTGAATGGTGTGCATTTATCCCTGATGAGCAAGCCGTGGTGACTGTGGCAAGGAAAAACTCCCTTAGATGTCATAAGGAAGAAACCTTGAGAGGAACCATATTCAAAAGGGGAGCCCATCCTCATTTGGGTGACATCAAGAGTGTGATTATAAATCTTTAAACAATACAGAACACTGGAGAGTGAGAACTAACATGAGCACTGGAGTGTAAGATTATAAGTAATGATCTTTCAACAGTTTTATACAGTCAACAAAAAGGCTATTAGAAGCCGTAGAAAGTTACCAAACATATGTCTATTTCAAGAAGATTCATAGACGTTTCATACTCTAGCGTCGGCTTAAAGTCTGTACTTTATGAAGTTTGTACCGTCCCAAAACGCAGCAGTCTGGAGCCCTTTGGCCAAGCGTCTGTTTATATTAACCTCTAATCAGTTTTCCCCTGAGATGGACCAAAAAAGTAGGCCATAAAGCACTTGCACACATACACGCACAAACACATAGACTGTGGCTGTAACACACCAAACATGGTAAATACTTTAGCGTGTCATTGTTTGCTGCTCTTAAAGAGCTGTGATAACCGTTTGACTAACAACAGTTTCTAGTAGACCTGTAACAGATGATGATATTCCAGATGCTTCGGTTCTAATGTGGACGAGTCACACAGGCAGTAAGTCACTGTGGGTGGACACTGCAGATATAGTAAAGCCACATCGCTGCTCTGTAATTAGAGGCGGTTTAGTAAGACGGAGGGGGTTCAGTTTTTACTTATTCAACATAAGGGAAAGAAAAATTCTATTTAGAAGATAGAAGCAATCAGATAATCGAGTTGGAATAAACAAAAAGAAAGAAAGGTAGTCTTTAGTTAGTAGTTGACAAAAACAATATAACAATATAATTCGTTACTGAACTTAAGTAGTTTTTTCGCATATCTGTGTTTCCAACTTCACTACATTTCAAAGTCAAATCTCTTTTTTACTCAACTTCATTTTGCGAATTCGGTCGTTCCTTTTTGTTTACGAGCGGATTAAAACTTAACTGGTCAAGCAGGCAGCAATCCACCAATCGGGGTAGAGCACGCACTCTGTTTTGAACTTGTTTTTATTAAAGCTTGGTGGTATCTATTTAGCATGAACATATAGTTACAGCATAGAACAGCAAACAAAACATTTTGAGAGTAATAAATAATGGAAAAAACTTCTGGCTCTAAAAAAACGCTCGTGGCCGATTATTCTGAAGTAGTAAGGCCCTGTATGATTTCTTTTTACAAGAATTCTCCTTCCAATGTAAGGAAACATTTGGAGTTAAGCCAAATTCAATGTGGTGGTTATTTTTATTTGAGTAATCTAACAAATGCTTGCAGAAAATAGTTGTTAAAATATATGTGATGTTAGTAGGCTAGGCTGATTGGTAACACTGATTCTTAAAGTGGCAGTAACGTAGGCTGGGGCTATTTATTCCATTTGTCAGGGAAGTTTGTAGTATTTGAAGATGAGTACTCTGATATGAAATCACAATGAATCGATGTTAACACTTTTTGGTGCAATACAGTGCTCCCCCGGAACTCTGGGGGGTTACGTTCTAAAAGTCAACTAATTTTGGACACACCCCTGCTAAATATTATGTCACTTTAATACAATAATGTGTTTTAAAAATTTTTTATGAAATTTGTTAGTGAAAACATAGTTTAAAATGTTATTCCTAATGTTCCTGAACATTGGATCCCGCTGATAATCCACAACTTATTTTATTTGGTTCTAAAGGAAATTGTTTAGCTTCAAGGATTTGGGCTCATGATAATTGTAATAGATATCAGTGTTTGACTCATTAATATCATTCTATTAATATATTGTTGTGCTGAGAGTAACAGAGTCTTTTTACATAAACTGAGTTGATTAAGCAAAAGTCTTGGACAAAAATAATAGTAGGAACATTATAGATATAATAAATCATAGTACAGTACTTTGGATACTTGAGAACATTTGAAGGCAAATACTTTTGTTCTTTTAGTGAAGTGAAAGTTTAAAGTGAGTGCATTTACTGGAGTCATATTTTACCGGGCTCGAGTGTATCTCTACTTTTACTCAAGTACAGGGTGTGTGTACATTGTTCACCATTGACTAAGGGTTAGCTGAAGGTTAAATCCTAACTTTTTCCGTTGTGAGGTCTCGAATCACACTCATCTGTCCACGGAACTTCAAGAGCAAAGCTTCCAGGACCATGTACTTTTCCTTCCATTCCCCGGCCGAAGCCTCGTCAGCCTCGCTCATACTGCCGGACATCACAGGCTCTCGGTCCTGAAAAGAAAAAAAAACACATACAGAGAGTTACGCGTGTGAGCAGAGAGAATAGAATTGCAGCATTAGCATACCACACAAGTGCGTGCATTCGATGATCGCTGCACTGAATTGGGACTGACTTCCTTTAGAAAAATAAGAATTACAAAAATAATAGCACTGAAACACACACGCCTGCTGACTGCTATTTTTTGTGCCAACTGACAAGTTCAACAGGGAAAATAATACTTATGAAAGCCACAGCAGTCAGTGGGAAGACAGACGGCCGGTTATGTGAACACGCTCTTTTAGCGTGTAAAAAAAAAAAATAACACGGCCAAAGTGTTCCAGGCATGGGCAGGGCCCCGGACAAACGGACCACTAGCAAAACAAACTCTGACCAGCCGACGCAGGTTCACCATCACACATTTCCATTGTACACATTAAGAGTTATGAAAAATACATGTTAAGTGAAGGTAAAGTTGCAGGAAGAAAGTGTGCAGAGAAGAACAGAGAGTGAGAATGTTATATATTCGCTGTAATAACTGCCTCTTATTATAGACCTGGTCTCAGCTCAGTACAGTGTGTATAAAAAAAAAACAATGAAATGTCTCTGTAGATTTTGTGCGAAACAAATTTAACTCCGAGCTCAGTAACCCAAATAAGAAGAGCAAGTTTTATACAGCAGAAATTCACTGAACTTTAAGAGCCTAATAGTTTACTTTTAATGATAGTAGTTTGAGCCATTATTTGGTGCTTTTTAAAACAAGTATCATCAGTAGTCAGTGATAGATTCTGTGCAATTTTATATGGAAATGAGCTGGCAAGTTTTTCAATGCAACTTCATGAGTTTGTCACAGTTTTCTTTGAGACGTCGATTTGAACTTGCTTCTATTTTTGCAGGTTAAACTTCACAAACTTTTATAACATTTACAATGTTCTGTTCTGCTGTTTAAGCTTTTTCTTCATCAACCCCAAAATTCCCCAAAGTTTCCCTAAAGGAAAAACGGTTTTCCAATCATAGAAGCTCACCATGGCCAAAAATCCCATTGAACTTTTTTTGACTGTAATAACAACAAACATTTCATGCTACATTCACTGAAATCAGCATATGCTTACAATTTTCCTGTATTGGATAATCAAATATCCCTAAAACTCGCATAGAATTACCTTAACATTGTTTTACACGTAAAGTCTGGAAATCATTTTTTTTCAAACAATTGAGGGTCCCTAAGACCTTTACACAGAACCGAAGCTGTGTGGTTTGATTCTGAATGTGATTCATTCACACCCACAGGTTAGTCACTAAAGCCAATACCAAGCACAAGTAACTATTTAAGTGATGAATCAACCCTGATCTGGTAGTCTGAGACAGTTATTAATCCAAAAATGTACTATTTAAAAAAAAAAAAAAAAAAAAAAAAAAAAAAAAAAACAAACAACAAAGGATATCATGAAGTGGTTTTATTACTACAATCGTTGTTGTTTTTTTAACTACTGTTGTAGTGGTGGCTCAGTAATTAAGACGTTGAACTCACGCTCAGAAGGTTGTGAGTTCAAATCCCAGCACTCTAAGCTGCCACTTGGGGTCCTTAAGCAAAGCCCTTAACCCACAATGATCACGTTTATACAAGTGATCATTGTAAGTCGCTCTGGATGAGGGGGTCTGCCAGATGCCATAAATGTAAACTTTTATTGCTTTTATTGAACCACATATAGTTGAACATCCATGAAAATTATTTCCTGCTGTTGTTTTGGTTATAACTAAACTAAGCACTTTAAAAAAAAAAATTATCTTAACCACCAAGCTCATTCTAAAGGTTCATTCCGTAAATGCCAAATCTCCCAGACAACTTTACTATATACATGTTTACAGTTTATGTGGCGTGTCCATCATACAAGTGAATGAGCTGCTGCTAGAGAAACTATACTGTATAAGAACGAGCGCATTCACATTAAAGCTTTATTTGAATGACGGTGGGCATTACTGTCTGCGGTCGTGAATTTCTTATTTTTTATAACTACTAAAAAGAGGTTAAGAGAGAAAAAGATTTGAGCTGTCATGACGCATAGTTTTGGTCATGACTGACAAGTGTGAAACCCAATGTGGTCTTCAGCCATTCATTCACCTCACGGTGTGATGTTTTGTGCATTCGGATGTTCTGATTCTCATGTCATCAGCCTGCGGCAGAACATCACAGGCTGATGACATGAGAATGAACAGACTCTGATCTGAGGTGACAGGAATTCTATAATAACTCAAAAACATCACACCGTGAGGTGAACGAATAGCTGAAGACCACATTGGGTTTCACACTTGTCAATCATGAACAAAAATCTGAGGGAATGGACTAAATAATCACTCGGTTTTAGAGGAGGGGGAACCCAATGTGGCTTCGATCTTGTTTGCCATCCATCTTAAGTTTTGATGTGTTGATAAGATGTTTAAGATGCTTTTTTGCTCACCATGTTTGTAAAGAGTGATTATTTAGGTTACTGTACACTTCCTGTCTGGTCAGATGACAGTGTTTCAGGCTGCAAACCCTCAGCAAACTAGATGTTTATTGTTTGTTGTACCAGTCTGTGTAAATGCTACAGATATTCCCTGATATGAGTTTTCTGAAATACTTGTGTGACCAGCTGAAAGTGACACTAACCACTAGTAAAGTCACAGAGATCACACTTTTTCTTCATTCTGATGACGACATTCTTGACCTGTATGAGTATGATGTTATACAATGTGCTGCTGGCACATGATTGAAGAATTGGATAATGCATAAATATGCAGGTTCTCAGGGATTCCTAATAAAATGGACAGTGACTGTAAATTATTGGATTATTGAAAAAAGAAAAAAAAAGCAGCTCTTGGTAGCAGACTTTTGAATATTACTGCCCATGAACCCTATTTTGACTGTCAGAAAAGACCTGATTGTTAGATCCTGTTTAAAACATTAGTCAAAAAAATTAACTACAACTCATCAGATTATTGTATGAGTCTGAGGAGAGATGAGATGAAAATCAGTGACAGTGGATTTGCCTGAATATTTTTTATATCTTGTATCACTATAAAATTGAAGTTAAAATAAATTGCAGTGTGTGTTATGACGGTATACCAACAGGTTTGGTATATCATCATCATCTTCCAAGGAGCAACTCCTTACATTGACTTGACAAAGCCAAACATGCTGTTCTGCTGTTTAAGCTTATTGTTTATTTATTTGTTTGTTTATTGCTTATTGTATTATTCAGAGAACCATAAATTTCACGCTACACCTCCTAGACCATGTGCGTTCCATGCAGCAAACTTGACACAGACACTGTTTTTTCCATTACAGAAACTCCAAGTTGTGAAAATTCCCAGTTACATGCAGTGAATTTCCAGAGAACTCTTATAAATCCTAAACCATTCAAGCGATATTCTCCATACAGACCTTCGGGCTGCTCTGCTTTATCAGGCTGTTCTTCTATTTTAACAGACACGTTCACTTTACTGTATCTCCCTGTCCACACACTCATTCCATCAACCACTATCAATCTCTATATACCTTTCTTCCAATCTACCAGTAGCTTTCACTCTCTTTTTTCTCTCTCCATATATATTTCTATCAATCTACCAGTCCTGCGCTCTTTCTCCCTATCTCTTCATATTTCTTTCTATAATGCTAACTGCAGCAGTCTCTCTCTCTCTCTCTCTCTCTCTCTCTCTCTCTCTCTCTCTCTCTCTCTCTCTCTCTCCATATTTCTTTCTATAAATTCAACTATAGCACACTCTCCCTCTTTCTTTTCCTTTATATTTCTTTCTACTAATCTAACTGTAGCAGTCTCTCTCTAACTCTCTCTCTCTCTTTCCCTATATATTTCTTTCTATCAATCTAACAGTAGCACTTTCTCTCTCAATATACTGTACCTTTCTATTAATCTACCAGTATCTCTCAATCTCTCTGTTTCTCTCTCTCTCTATTTCTTTCTATCAATCTACTGCCATTTCTTTCTCTCTTTCTCTCTCTCCATATTTCGTTACAATCAATCTAACAGTAGCTCTCTCTCTCTCTCTCTCTCTCTCTCTCTCTCTCTCTCTCCATATTTATTTATATCAGTCTTGTATATCACTCTTGTATCACTCTTCCTTCTTCTGTCACTCTATTTGTAATCAATCTTTCTACCAGTAACTGTTTTTTTGTCTGTCAGTCATCATATCTTTCTTTCTTTCTTTCTTTCTTTCTTTCTTTCTTTCTTTCTTTCTTTCTTTCTTTCTTTCTTTCTTCAAACTTTCTTCAAGTTTATGAAACAGATTAAAAGTTTGCTGTCAAAACTCATTTATCTAAATTTGTCTGTATTTCTATATTGTATTATAGAATGAAACGGGGTCACATACGTAGTGCACTGAAACATCTGTGCACAAAAAGAGCTGTTACTTATGACAACCCTTTACACACACAAACACACACACACACACACACACACGAACACACACACACACACACACACACACACACACACACACACACACACACACACACACACACACAAAAAGCGAAAAGTCTGAAAAATAAAACATCTTACCCAATAAAAGATTTATTTATCCAGCATCTGTCTTCACTTCATGATTATTCTCAGTACAGTCTGCTGCTCCTGATGATGTCTTTGGAGATTCTCCGCTTCTCCACACTTTCCAGCATCACACCGCACTCTCGCGTCCTGCCTGGTAGAGGGCGTGTCCCTTACCAAATGGACCAATAGGGGACACCGTAGGCGTGTTTATGTAGATTAAAGGGTACAGGAAGTTTAGATTAAACTGACACTCAATCCAGCCAATGAAACTCCGAAGAATATTCGGTTTGCCCAATCGACGTGGACTTGTGTCCAAATAATTACACTTTTCTATATGTGTTCTATTCTGCCCCTTAGTACACACTATCTAGTGCACTTTTTATACAACATTTTGCGATATGTATTTCAGCCATGATTGTGATGTAACGTGTCGCTAATGACGTATGACACACGTGTGTTATGGTGGAGTTCTGCTGAACAGTTCTGTATCAAGCTGCACGGTTTATGTGGTTTTATAAATGTTTTAGAGATTGTAAGAAGCATAAGAGGATATTATTGGATGCCTGATAAAGTCTTGATTTGCTGGTGAGTGAAGAGTTGATTGGATCGCTTTTTAAATAAAAATAAATCAAATAAAAAGCATGCATCCGGTTAGCATGAGTGTGCCAGGTCCACGTTACATGCTTGCAGATACGATAGGAATAAAGGAGTACATGTACAGTGACATGGTTTCAATATTAATATAATTTATAGTAAAGCAGATTTCCACATTCTTTTTTTCATCGGGTTTTTTTTTCTATTTCTCTCGAATGCATTTTGCATTCTTCAGATTTCTCCATTTTTTTCAGCATCTCAACAACAGAGGTGTGAAGAGTAGCTGAAAATCATACCTGAATAAATGTATATATATCTCATTGCTAAACTTACTACATTCTATATGTTTAAATTTACCATTTCCACACCAAATTTGTGCAATAATCTCATTGCAATAATAATAATAATAATAATAATAATAATAATATTTGTTGCATGTGCAATAACTTTTATAACTATTATTGTAGTATGACTTTTTGCTATCTGTTTTTTACTGCTGCTACACATTTCATTTCACTTCATATATAACTTATGGACATTTATTTACGTTTTATGTATTTTTTATTTTACTTTAATCTTTTAAAGTGAGCAACTGCAACCAAACAATTTCCATATAGGATCAAAATAGTATTTTGATGATGATGAATTTTCAATATGACGAATAAAAGTATTAGAGTATTTGAACAGTACTTTGACTCGTATTGAACGTAGGCTTAAACATGCACTAGTTCTCAGCACCAAGAAACGTGTTTGTAAAAAGCCAAAAAAACAGATGATTTGTGAGCTTGTGTGTTTTATTTCCTAAAACACAAATCAACTTGTACACCGCAACGCTGCAAAATCAACACCACAGCCTCTTCAACATGCCAGAATAAAACAAAGATAAAAAAATTAGTACAAAAAAAAAGAAGACAAAGTAGTAAAGAAATCTTTTAAAAAGGGATCTTCTATGAGAGTATAATGTCAAGTATTCAGTGGACATTTGAACTTCAACAAAAGCTGTTTCTCAGTGTTTTTCAAGCTGAATCTTTGACTGAAAATGAGGCCAGCTGTGCTAAAAAGTCGCTCACAGGCAGCAGATGTAGGTAGGGGAGTGTTGATCCTTGATGACATCTTCAACAGGGGTGCAAAATGTACAGTGGGGGAAATAATTATTTGATCACCTGCTGATTTAGTAAATTTACCCCTTTAAAAAGAAATGAACAGTCTAAAATTTGTATATTAGGTTTATTTGAACAGAAAGAGAAAGAATAAGAAAAAATCCATTGTGGTGGAGAGGTTTGAATGAAAAGTTGATTCTGTGACTGGTGTCTTTGAGTTGATATTTGGAGTACATTCCTAAAGGGACAGGACTAATTTGGGTCTGTGGGAGTCCGAATTCCTACTAGTTTGTACTTCACTCGCTCAAATATAAATTAATTTATACCCTTTCTTTCTTTTTTTAAATATTCTGTTATTTCTCCCACTGCAATTGGTAACGTCATTGTCCATTAAAATATCATGGCGTAAAATGTACAGATATTGAATCATAAATGTAGTTTATGGAGTAGAGAGTAAAAGCTGATTATATCTTTGCTAATCAGTCAAACTAGAAAGTAGCCAAAAAAGTACATTTACTCTAATACTTTACCCTACTTTTGAATAGGCACTGTGGTATGCACATGACTCAGGTCATGTGTCATCTCTAAGACACATTTGTCTGCCTTTTATATGTTTAATAGCATCCAGCTGAGTTTCTAGCATTAACCTGGTTCCTGTGACTCAGGTTCAGTCATGGTGGTGAAGAAGAAAGTGCCCAAAGTGGAGCCTGTTGTTTTGGACATCTCTGAACTGAAGAGTCTAATCAGTGAGTAACTACTTTATGTACACTTTATATTTTTTCCCTTTCTGTTTACTTTTGTGAAATGAATTTCTTTTTTTTTTTTTTTGAAGAAGAAGAAGAATAAAGCAGCATAGTAATAGTACTAAACTTTGCTTAGGAGTTTGTCTGCCCTGATTTTTTGATTCATAAAGAAAGAAAGGGGCAGGAATTATTACAAACTGATTTATAGTCAGAATAGAGTCTGCATGTGTTTTGATTTTTTCTGAAAAAACATTAATATATTGCAGAGGTAAAGAGGAAACTGTTTTGTACGCTTGAGGACAGATGGAGAAATAGTGTTATAATAGACAGTCTAAAGGTGTGACAGTGACACAGGTAGACACATTGAGGAAGAGAGAGTTTTATAATAGAAAGGCAGAAGAAGTGAGATAGATGGAGTGAGTGTGTTACAATAGAAAGATGGATGGAGTGAGAAAGTTTACACACTTTACACCACACCAGACCGCACACGGACACTTATGGACACTTTACACCACACCAGACCGCACACTGACACTTATGGACACTTACACCACACCAGACCGCACACTGACACTTATGGACACTTTACACCACACCAGACCGCACACTGACACTTATGGACACTTTACACCACACCAGACCGCACACGGACACTTATGGACACTTTACACCACACCAGACCGCACACTGACACTTATGGACACTTACACCACACCAGACCGCACACTGACACTTATGGACACTTTACACCACACCAGACCGCACACTGACACTTATGGACACTTTACACCACACCAGACCGCACACTGACACTTATGGACACTTTACACCACACCAGACCGCACACTGACACTTATGGACACTTTACACCACACCAGACCGCACACTGACACTTATGGACACTTTACACCACACCAGACCGCACACTGACACTTATGGACACTTTACACCACACCAGACCGCACACTGACACTTATGGACACTTTACACCACACCAGACCGCACACGGACACTTATGGACACTTTACACCACACCAGACCGCACACGGACACTTATGGACACTTTACACCACACCAGACCGCACACGGACACTTATGGACACTTTACACCACACCAGACCGCACACTGACACTTATGGACACTTTACACCACACCAGACCGCACACGGACACTTTATGGACAAACAAAAACCATGCTTAAATTGTTTACTGTTGTTTACTGTTTAACTGCACACTGCCATAAGCATTTTTTTGTATGTATATATCCTTATCCTTATATATCCTTATATATTCTTATTTTTATATAGTTTTTATACTTTATTTATCTGCCTTCTTTTTCTTTGTTTTTATTTTTCTTCTCTTTTTTCACCCCGTTTTATTCCCGACGTAAAAAGCATTTTACTGCATGTCGTACCCTGTATGTATGTGTATGTGACAAATAAAATTTGATTTGATTTGATTTGAAGTGACTTGAAGATAAATGGATATAATAGTAGAATGAAAGATGGAGTGAGATGACATGTAGATAGATGGAGAGTGTGTGTGTTACATAATAGAAAGACACATGAAGTGACTGATGGGGAAAAATAAGAAGAGAGTGTGTGTGAATGTGTTACTGGTAGATTAATGGAGAGATGGATAAAGTAAGAGTCTCTTATAGATACAGTGACATAGTGCGTAAAGGGACTTCAGGTTATAAACATAGGTGTGTATGAGTTTTTACAGTCGAAGTTCGGATCATGAACATTTCGAGCTCTTTTGTCAACGTACGTCCGTTTAGAGTTTTGCCGAACATCAGCTGAACATCAAAACCTAAGTGGAACATGCTGAAGGTCTGTGGGAAGAATAAGAAATGCAAAATACATTATATATTTACAACATGAAAAAGAAAAAGCATATGTATGTATGTGTATATACAGTATGATGTGAATAGTCCAGTGACTACAGTACCTTTGCTGAACTTTTAATTATAGCATATCATTTTGTCTGTAATGTACACCTTATACACTACACTCTAACTGTATACACTCTGTCTTTCTCTTGCAGAATCATTATCTGTAGATGGAGAGGATGAGTCCAGGAAACTTGCCCAGGTGCTGAAGGTCTGTTTGACTTCCATGGACCCGGTGCAGCAGGTCCAGCTTGTGTCTAAGGTGCGATGTTTTATGCGGTTTAATTTGAATTACACGAAAAGTTTTATTATTGAATAAAGGAAATAGGAAAGGCAGCACACATAAAAAAAAAAGCTTCAAAAGGGTTAAATCAGTTTAAATTAGCTTGCGTAAAAACCACAAAAAACCTGGATAAACTGCCAGAGTTTTCTACATTCCTTTGACTATATTGAATTGATAATATAAGCAGAGTTGCCCTTTTAAACGGTTTACGGTTTTAATTTTGGATCTAAACTTATTAGCCATTTAATAAGATAAGTCTAAATATAGCTGCATTAAAGAGGAAGGCCAAAAAAGAGGTTTATGGATGTGGTGAGGGAAGACATGCAGGTGGTTGGGGTGAAAGAGGCAGATGTAGAGGACAGGGAGAAGGACGATCCGCTGTGGCGACCCCTAATGGGAAAAGCCGAAAGAAGATGATGATGATGTAGGTTTGCTTTTACTTCCTGTAGCTCATGTGTTGCTACTGTATGTAGAATTTGTTATTCCCTTAAACTGTGGGACTTAACGAGAGACACTATGATCATTTATGTTACTATGCACTTTTTTGAGATCCCTCTTTTATTACACTTCATAGAAACAGATTCATGTGAAAATAATTATTACATTTACAGCATATGGCAGATGCCTTTATCTAGAGCGATTTACAGTTATCTCATTGGTGTGTTAAGGGCCTTGCTCAAGGGCCCAACAGTGGCCGCTTGGTGGTATGGGATTTTAAATCAGGACCTTACGATCAGAAGTCCAACATTTTAACCAATGAACTCCCCCTTCCCCACTTACGAGGTGGTGTCAAACAGTTTCAAGACTAGTTTTGTAACATGCCAATAGATAGCAGCACAAGGCTGCACACACAGTCACAGGGAGCACCGACCTTCATAATTCTGTGTGCCAAAAGACATCGTTCTGTGTACATCAGAAGCTATTCTGCGATTTTATCAAGGGCGGCAAGTTAGAACAAAAAGCAAACATGAAATTATGCATTAAACTGGGCAAATCTGCCACGTGAGTTTCTCGCCAGAAACAACAAGATCTCATTTTCGCACCCATCCTACTCGCCAGATTTGGCTCCCGTATGCTTCGCCCACTTTCTGAAGATCCGGCTCAAAGGTCACCGTTTTTACACCTTTGCGGAGATTCAGCACGAATCCCAACCAATTCAAAAGATGCTTGACACATATGAAAAGAAAAATCCCTGGTCACATTTTAGAAGTTGCAGGAACCCAGGCAGCGCTGTACTGCTGTGCAAGGGGACTGTTTTGAAGGTGATGGTGTGTAAACGGAGATAAATAAAGGACTTTCTTTGTGAACGGAGCTAAACTCAACCCTTTTTGGATACCATCTCATAATACAAGATAAAAATCATAATGTTTGAATGTTTAGTCAATTCCGAGTGAATCTTGAGATCGGTTTGTTTTATAAACATTTAATGCGACTTTATAAAAAAATAAATTAATTGAGGCCTATTGTGTAAAGGGCAAGTGAACCAAATGAAGTGGCAGCAAGTGTACATAGCTACACTGCTGAAACTAAACCACTTGCATAATTTCTGCTCAGGGTTGGTTCTGTCCTCTGTAGGAAAAGTGCATAGCAGCAGGTCAGCTATGGCCAGTCGTTGTATACCTACGAATTCTAAAATGGTCAGTTAGTGTAATTATAGTGAAGGTTTATGTTGTGACCTTGCAGGCAGGTTCTATGCTGGAACATGCATCAGAGGCTGAGTCTTCACCAGATCCTTTAGTCACTGCGTGCTTGGACACTCTAGCAGTCATATACACTAGCACACTGCAGGCTAAAAATCCACTGAGGAGGGCTGTGGCCAGGTGAGTGTCATTGTACCTTCTCTTTTTCTGATATACACGTATATACTTAGATCAGTGGTCCCCAACCTTTTTTGCGCCACGGACAGGTTTAACGTCAGACAGTATTTTCACGGAGCGGCCTTTAAGGTGTGGCGGATAAATACTACAAAATAAAATGCTACGACCGGCATGAAACCTGGTATTTTTTTTAAAATATAATAATAAACGTGAAAAACGATGTATTTGTATATAACTATTAGTAGGTGCACTTTTCTTTTATGATTTAGAAAGTGAGCAATCATTTGTGACCAATATTTGATATGTTGATTGATTACTTCTCGCTAAACTGTTTCTCAAGCGCGTTCTCTCAGCACCACTGCTGCTACGTGAATATGGCGTATCTCAACACTACGGAGACCGAGGCGTGTAATAAGAGTCACATAGAATGTAGATTAACTTGGCAGAGGTAGAGCTGTCTGTCTCTCTAAACCAAGGGAATTAAAGTACTATTAGGAACTATCTGTGCAATACTGAATTGCATAGCATAATATATTTTTTCATTACATTGTATTGCATTGAATCGCATCGTGCTGAATCGCATCGAAATCCAATCCGAATGCATCGTAATGCGGGCGAATCGTAGCACATCAGTAGCTGCGAATTGCATCGGGCTCAGTTATGGAGATGCACATCCTCACATTTAATATTATATACGGTCTGCTGCAATGGCTTAGGACTAAACTTTTCATGAGCAGTCCTGCATTTAGCAACCATCACTGAACATCACACTTTAACAATAATGAAACTACAATAAAAGGGCATTCGGTGCTAACAAATAGAGATGGGTTCCTTTTTGAGTCTGGGAGTGTTTCCACTGGCTCGCTCATTAGGAATGAACTTATAGGCACGAACATAAAAATAAAAAATGTATAACCTATTTATATAAATAAAAAATTTATAACCTTTTTATCTCTGTTAAGCTGCTTTGAGAAAGTGTTCACTATTAAAAGTGTTAAACAAATAAAGCTGCATTGAATTGATTATACATCCCTACATAATATATGTCAATGCCCTCTGTTTTGTTTTCTCCCTTCCTGTCTCTACAGTGCCTTGGGGAATGTTCCTGACTGGCTGCAGGAGAAAGCTGTGTGCTGTCTGTCTGAGCGCCTGTCTGTGTCCTTGTCCTCTCTGAGCACAAAACATTACACCCATCTAACCGACTGCATCACTTCCTGTCTGGACTCTTTCCCCATTGGTATGTCTTCATCTGAAGAGGTGCCAGTACAGTATCTACAGTTTGACCTCTTGCTATGGCTATGAATAAGAAAAAAGTATGCATGATGTAAAAGATGCAGATTTTTCTAGCTGCTTTCACTTCTTCTAGGGTGCTGTCACTTCAGGTTGACTTTTTCTAGATGAAATCATCCTGTTGCTTGTTTTATATCTTGGCAAAGAAAAAGTCTTAGCTCATCCACCAGTATAAATGGTAGACATTCAGGTTTTTCTCTCCATTTGCTAGCATTTTGTCATTAACAGTATTAGCACATCTGTCCGCTTTTTAAATCAGCGACTGCTCTAAATATGTGTTGTTCTGTGCCACAGGGGAGAAATGTATTCATCGCTTAATAACAGAAGGTTGGTATTCATTTTACAACACCTTTTAGGCAAATAAAAATAGAGGTCGACTGATTTATCGGTTTTTCCGATAAGTCACCATTGATAGTTGATTGCTAAATCTATCGTCAGTCGGCAAAACTCCATACCAATAGTTTTTCCGGGTTGTTTTATACAGTACGAGACCGGCCTCTAGAGCTGAATCACTGAAGCCACATTCTGTTGATTTTAATTGTTAGGTTTTTTATTTATTTGTAGTGTTTTATATATATTTTAATATATTCATATTTAATCATTCATTTTTATCATTCAGTACATTTTTTTTATTATTATTATTTTTTTAAATAATGTTCAGCACTATTTTACATAGAGTGTTTGATTCTTTTTTTTATTCAGTATCTATTTTAAACAATATTGATTGTTTAAGTGGTTATCGGCAAGTAAAATCCACTATCGGCTCAAATTTTTAGGCTCTGTTTAGTTTATTTAGATTTCAACTGATTTATGTTTCATGTTGCTCTTATAGTACTTCAGTTCTTCCAGAAAGTTTTGAGAGAATGTCTAGAGCAAAACAGGTAAACCTTAAATTTTTATGCTTGTTTTTAAATAGCCCTGTTAAATAGTGCAATGCTATGTGTAAGTGTTAACTCTCTCTCTGTGTTCTTGTGAAGGGGTCTGGCTGGCTGCCATGTAGCCCAGGCCCAGCTCATGCATAGCTGTCTGGCTGTGGTTAAAGCCTCCATGTTGGTAGTTCAGAGATCTCAGGAGCTGATCAGTGCTTCCCAGCTGGAGACGTCGAGCAGCAGCGCTCTACAGCAAGCATTCAGTGGACTCCTACAGTGTTACACACAAATTCTTACTGATGGTACGCGAGCATGAATGGTATTGACGTAGTATTACATTAATTATTTTATTATGCGTTTAAAAACCCTTTTTAAATTTTTTTTCCTTTCCTGGGAAATCCAGAGGAGTTTGTTCAGGCAGTGCAAAGCACAGCTGGAATGGCTGTAGTACTGCTTATAAAGTCTGTCATGGGGAATGGGGACAGTCTAGCTGTTCTGGTGAGTGGTATTTTCTCCCCTTTAAAAAAATAATGAAAATAATATGAAATAGTTGCTAATGGTTGTAGTTTGAACCTACAAAGTTTTACACAATTACATTGATGAAATGTAGTAGATCAGTGGTTAAGGCTCTGGGTTACTAAACGCAAGGTGGGGGTTCAAACCCCGTGGTTTAACCCCTCTGTGCTCCAGGGATGCTGTATCATGGTTGTCCCTGTGCTCTGTCCCCTGCTTCCTACCATAGCTGGTATATGCGAATAAAGAATTCCACTGTGCTGTAAAGTACATGTGACAAGTATAAAGCATCTTTCTTTTGTCTGCATTCAAGGTGGCAGGTCTTCTGCAGTGCACCCAACAGGAAGGAGATGGTGCCCCCCAGTGGTTGAAAGAAAGCTGTGCAAGACTGTATGCGAGATGCAGGCCGGCTGCGCTGGCTCTGTATCTGAGCCACGGAGCTTTAGCCATGCTCAACTGGAGAGGAAGGACACTTGGCTTACAGGATGAGAAACTGCTGCTCCTTATCCCTGATGTGATCCTGTCTCTTGATGCAAGGTGAATGCAAGACATTATGGGAATTTGTATGATACCAAGACTAACACTGGCCAAGCCACTGCTTATCCAAGCCTAAGTTTAAGTGAAGTCTTTACTGTTGGGATTATATATTAATGAGAAAACTGCTCCCGCTCTCTCTCAGGGTAAGATTTTGGAGTCTGTTTCCCCTAGATCTTGATCTCCGAACTGCTGAGTTACTTCCTATCTTCAAACACAGGTTGAAGACGTACCTCTTCCTAAAACAATTGAACTAGCACTTATATCCCTGTCTCTTTATGTATTTAAAAAAAAAAAAGAGTCTGATGGTATCCGAAGTTTGCAACCTCGTGAACCAGTGTTGATCGATTCATTGAGCAAAACTTCAAAGCACTTTTGTACACCGCTCTGGTTAAGAGTGTCTGTTAAACGCCTTAATTGTAAGTGTAGAAAAGAATAATTAAAATAGCCATCTAAATGAAGTTTAGATGGGTGGAGCGTGTTTGGAGCGTAAGACGCACCCCCGCAGCCCCTATGGTACCATACAGTATTTTACCAAATACATACTATAGTTTAAAATGTTAAATCCTAACTTTCCTGAACATTCGGTCCTGCTGCGGATTCCCACGAATTTTAAGATAACTTGCTGTTACTTAGGTTTCAAACGAGAACCTGCAAATGTTCCGAGTTGCGAGTTCCGAACCGCAATTTCTCAGGGGTTGACTGTACATATTACATTTTTTTGTGTGGTCTTGTTTGTACAATTTTTTTTCGAGAAATGGTTTATTATAACCCTTTACTGGATTGCAAATATTTAGAATGATGTGAGAAATGCTCCAAAGCAACTGAAAAAAAAAATGTAGAAGCTGAGCATGTATTCATTTAGTGTTTTTAAATCTCACCCATATAGCAGAAAGGATTGTGGATTCTTGACCATCACACCCATATTTGCACCTCACCCATATTGTTGTCACCAAATTGGATGTACATATTTGTTTTAGATGTCTTTGTGTACATATATTTTTGTGCTTTTTGTCCCCTTGTCCATTATGTAGAGTGAAGGAGTCCAGCACTGCAATGGTGGTCTCTAGAGTTCTATCCCTATGGGGCAGTGCTGCTATTGACTGCCTCCAGGCTGAACCCAAACCTTCTCTTCTCCGCCAGTCACTCGATGGCGAGAGCCTGCTTCCCTCACGTCTTCTCCACCACGTTTATGCTCACTGGGAGCACCCGTTGGACGGCGTGCGCCACCAATCTCGCATCCTCTTCCGAAATCTTCTCCTGCTTCACCAGCATTGCGGTGGTGACCCTGCATCTGATCCAACTTTTGACCCTTACATTACCCGGCTGACCCACAGCCTGCTTGCACTGGACTGGCATACGAAAGGCAAGTATGGCTCACTGGCATGTCTGGCTGAGCTCCTAGGTGCTGAGTACCTTCTCAAACTTGATGCCAGTTTGCCTTTCAGACTGCTAGCCCTCATGGGTGATCAGACACTGGCAACCTACTCAAGTGAGCTGTTAGAGAGACTGTTTGTGAGTCACAAGGGTCAGCTGTGTGCCAGATTCCAAGACGACCACGGCTGGATGGATGACTGGCACAAGACTTGGGTGATCCCGCTGCTCGAGGTGCTATGTACAGCCAGGCTGGAGCAGACCACATATATTTTGGACTACTTTCTGCCCAAATTGCTGCGCTGTAACCCTGCTAGTTTAGGGTGCATGGTGCAGGCCTTGCAGGACATGCCTTTCAGCTCAAATGGTGAGAAGACAACTTTATTTTTGCTTTTGAAATTATCTATATGGCTGTCTTTAATAGGCTGTAAAAATGTTGCAACCTACATGATATCTAATCAGGGGTTTAGTTTTGCAGCTCTCTGCAATAATAGTGGACCCTTAGTTGATTGCTGGAACCATAAGGAAAAATCCATACTGCCCATACATATAGTTTTTCCGTTTTGCGTTATACAGTACGAGAGCGGCCTCTGGAGAGGATTTAAAGATGCTATGTGCTGTTTATTTGAATTGTCTTTTTAAAATTAATTTTGGATGTAACTGTAGGGCTGCAACAACTAATCGATAATAATCGATAATGAAATTCATTGTCAACGAATGCTGTTATCGATTAGTTGGGCCGCTTAAGTTACGGGTTAGCGAGACGGCAATATAACACAGCCGCTTGTGAAATGGGGGAGCATACAGGTCAAACAGCAGCATGAAAAGTGTGCATCCCAAGTCATCCAAGGCGTGGAAGCATTTTATATTCAATGCAACAAAGAAGACTGTAACCCTCAATACCACAGTGATGCACGAGCACATGAAAAGAAAACACACTGGTGTCATGGATGAAGGCGAAACATCAGCACGGTAAGCAAAAACTGTATAATCCTCATCATAGTATAATTAAGTGCTATTGTGTAAACTGTTTTTCGTGACAGTCACACTAGTTCTGTTCTGTCGTGACTAGTGAGCATCAGGTTGCACAGTCACGTCGCTCACAACATTGTTTTATAGCGTTTGTCTCATACAACAGTTAACTTATCTGTTTCCAACGTGATTTACTACATTCAATGTTTGAATATTTAATTTATGCATATATCATTTAATTATTATACAAAATTAAATTAAATATTCTAGATGCTTATATCTTCACAACTGAACAAAATGTCTTCGTATTATTTTTTTATTTGTCCATTGTCAAATTGTCAAAACAATGTTGTATTATATTTTCTATAGATTTTTTTTAAGCATGGTTGTCAACTTGCCATCTGCAATTATAATAAAAAACAAAACACCGTGAATACTTAAATGCTTTTTTTTCCTTCTTGTTTTCATAGAAAGAAACAACCCAGCATGAGTGAATTTTTTCAAAGGAGAAATCCCCCATGCACTGCTCAACAAGCAGCTACTATAAGCTTTCAAATGTCAAAATTAAAGACAGTTATACTCAATATGTGTCTTTTGCTTTATTATAAGTACACTTTTATACATAATTACCCTAAATTTAATTTTCCGCTGCCACATACATGTATATACTGTTTTGTTAGTGTACGACAGTGTAAATTGCTCTTTTGCTAAATTATGTACTTTAATTTGTTACATTATTAACAAATTACAGTACACTGGCCCATAATGATCACCATTCTTTAAGACTTCTGTATAGGCCATGCCATGTCTTGACTTTTTTCAAGTTACGATTGTGTGATAGTAATGCATCTCCATTGTGCATCGGGCACATTTTATTGATTCAGTTCTTTGTTTTTTTATTTTCTAAAATTTTTTGTAATGAAGTTCAGTACTTTTTACATGGTGGTTTTTAATATTCATTCATTTATTTATTTATTTAACCGGTTATTGGCAAGTGCGATCCAACTTAGCTAATGGTATCAGTAAAATCCACTATCGGTGAACTTCTACTCTGTACTGCATGGATTGTTTTTGGTGACACATAAAGGTCCAAGGCCTGCTAGTTTTTGAGTTATTGTGGCTGCAAGCAATGTTTTACTATATTTAGATCGACAGAGATGAAGTGTGAAGAGATGAAATGCAAAACCTATGAGTAGCAATAAAGGATGCACTTATACTAGTTCCATCCTTTAGACCGAAGCAATCAGAGATGTCTTTGCCCACATTTTCCTAGCCTTTGTGCTGTGTGTTTTTAGGCTCTGTGGGTAGCAGAGGAGCGCTGGGTGCATTGATGACCTGTCTCCGTGCTGCCAGAGCTCAGGGAGTCCTCAAACCTGCTGATGTGGAACTTTGGGGCACGATGGTACCTCTCCCGTTACTAAAACAAGCCCTGGTGCACAAACATGACCAGGTAAGTCAATATACGATTTTCTTTCCTTTTCTAAGTTGCAAAGCTAATTTTAAATATATTTATTCATTTGAAGGAACTGTTCAATATGTGTTTGTGAGATTAGGTGCGTGTTGACGCCCTTGGATTGGTGTGCGAGAGCCATCGCAGCACAGAGACCCTCTCCACACAGGAAATGGAACTGCTTCGCCACTTCCTGCCCAGCAACTTAAACAGCCAGTCACCTGGAGTCAGACAGCAGATGGTCAGCCTGTTCAAGAAGGTCTGAACCACATACTTTTATTCTTCTACCCTTTGTGATGGCAAAGTTGCAGCACAGCTAGCCTGCCAAACACCATTAAGTGCTCCCTGTGTTGTGTGGCTAGCTCCTGTGTAGGATGAAGGAGAGTACTCAGTCTTTGCAGAAGAGACTGGCACAGGAGAAAGATGAGCAGCAAAGACAGAGAGACCAGAACATCCTCAACTCATACCAGGTCCAGTATCATTCTTTACAGGAGAAATATCGCGGCTAAAACCAAAATGTTTTTTTGTGTAAATCTATTTTTATCATGACCAACTATTTCTAAAGGTATACAGGAGGATTTATTGGTGGAATTGTAATGAATGGACCTCATCTGGATTCTCTTTTGAGTCTGGTTCCTTTGGTTCCTCTCAGGGAGCTTTTTGTGGCCACAGTCGCCACTGGCTCACTCATTAGGGACAAATATACAATTATAAGGAAACAAAACGTACAGACGATCCCCGCTTTACAAACATTCACTTTATGAACTTTCTCGGATACAAACAAACCTATCTTTGAATTGAACAGAGTACTTGCATTAAAGTAGAACCCAGCCATTATGGATGCACAAGCCAGTGCACTCTTAGTGCCGGTCCCAAGCCCGGGTAAATGGGGAGGGTTGCGTTAGGAAGGGCATCCAGCGTAAAACATGTGCCAAATCAAATATGCGAATCACAAATGAGAATTTCATACCGGATCGTTCGAGGCCCGGGTTAACAACGACCGCCATAGGTATCGTTAGCCGACAGGGTACCGGTGGAAATTGGGCTACTGTTGGCCGAAGGAGGAAAAGGAGAGGTGGAAGACGTCTACAGAGACGGCAGGGAAAGAAGCAGTGTAGGAGAGTAGAGGTTCGGGTTGGTACTTTAAATGTTGGTACTATGACAGGTAACGGGAGAGAGGTAGCTGATGTGATGGAGAGAAGAAAGGTAGATATGTTGTGTGTTCAGGAGACCAAGTGGAAAGGGAGTAAGGCCAGGAACATTGGAGGTGGGTTTAAACTGTTTTATCATAGTGTGGATGGAAAGAGAAATGGTGTAGGGGTGATTCTGAAGGAAGAGTACAGTAAGAGTGTAGTGGAGGTGAAGAGAGTTTCTGATAGGGTGATGATCGTGAAGGTGGAAGTTGAAGGGATGATGATAAATGTCATCAGTGCCTATGCTCCACAAGTTGGCTGTGAGATGGAGGAGAAGGAAAGATTCTGGAGTGAATTAGATGAAGTGGTAGATGGTGTACCTAGGAAAGAACGATTGGTGATTGGGGCAGACTTTAATGGACATGTAGGTGAAGGGAACAGAAGGGATGAGGAGGTGATGGGTAGGTATGGTTTTAAGGAGAGGAATGTGGAAGGGCAGATGGTGATAGATTTTGCTAAAAGGATGGAAATGGCAGTGGTGAACACGTATTTTAAGAAGAAGGAGGATCATAGGGTGACGTATAAGAGTGGAGGAAGGTGCACACAGGTGGACTATGTGCTATGCAGGAGATGCAACCTGAAGGAGATTGGAGACTGTAAGGTATTGGCAGGAGACAGTGTAGCTAGACAGCATCGGATGGTGGTCTGTAGGATGGTTTTGGAGGTGGAGAAGAAGAGGATGAGAGTGTGGACTGAAAGAAGAATAAGATGGTGGAAACTGAAGGAGGAAGATGGCATTGAGTAAAAGACAGGAGGTGGAGCTTGAGGTAGCAGAGCTGAAGATGTTGAGGTTTTCGTTGGGAGTGACGAGGATGGATAAGATTATAAATGAGTTTATTAGAGGGACAGCGCATGTAGGATGTTTTGGTGACAAGGTGAGGGAGGCGAGATTGAGATGGTTTGGACATGTGCAGAGGAGGGACATGAATTATATTGGTAGAAGAATGCTGAGGATGGAGCCACCAGGTAGGAGGAAAAGAGGAAGGCCAAGGAGGAGGTTTATGGATGTGGTGAGGGAAGACATGCAGGTAGTTGGTGTGAAAGAGGCAGATGTAGAGGACAGGGTGGTATGGAGACGGATGATCCGTTGTGGCCACCCCTAATGGGAGCAGCCGAAAGAAGAAGAAGAAGACTTGCATTAAAGTAGAGATGCACTTGGTAAAATTTTACTTCAGTAAAAGTACAAAAGTATCTGCCTTTAAATATACTTAAGTATCCAAAGTACTATTATTTATTCCTATCATTATTTTTGTTCACGAGACTCTTAATCAACTCAGTTTATGTGAAAAGGCTCATGACTAATGTTACGCTAAGCACAACAATCTGTTAATAGAATGATATTAATGAGTCAAACACCCATTGATATCTATTGCAATTATCATGAGGAAAAATTTCACAATTAAGGCCACGGGTGTTGTGGCGAGTTCGAGTCAGGAGTTAATAAAGACAATTATAGTGCTTTGACTTGTGTATTCTATAAAGCAACTTTATGTAAAAAAAAAAAAAAAAAAAAAAGTATGTTTGTGTCTGTCTTCTCAGGAGTTTCTCTGCTGGTTCTGTGAGAGTTTATTCCAAGTGCTGCAGCCAGGAGCCTCTTTCTCCAGTTGTTTGGTGACTTTGCAGCTTTTGGGACTGGTGGCTGATCATTTCTCTTTCAGCATGGGTACTAATCATTCTTCTACCCTGATAAATCACATCACTCATCTTTATTTTCTTCGAGGACTTTATAGAACAAATACATTTTAGTAAAAATGGATTAGTAATTTCATAGAATAATGAAATTAGAGATTTTTTAAAGCACTGAGGGTCTGTCAAGTTTGTTATGTGAAGAGCTTTAATATTGCTCAGTACTCACTATAGTATTATTGCTTTATCTCATGGAGGTGGTAGCTTCGTGGTTAAGGCATTGGAGTTAAGGCTTTGGCCTTTGGATCTGAAGGTCATAAAATGAAGAAGGCCCTTAACACCATAGCTGCTTAGTTGTATGAATGAGATTAATTTAGTAAGTCGCTTTGGATAAGGGCATTTGCCAGATGCCATAAATGTATATGTACACACAACAGCACCCTTTAACCCGATTAACATGGCAGATGCAGATTAAATATCATTAAAACATTACTAATTATTGTTTAGAATACATCCAGCATTTCTCTTATTGCCAAACTGGATTATTTGATTCTTATTTGTCACACAGCGACAGTGATCCTAATCAAGTGTTAGCTTTAAATGATAAAGAACCCACACCATCAATTTCATTATTTATACCATTTGCAAAAGTCTATACTTTAACCTATTTTGTCTATGTGGGACAACATTGACATTACGAAACTAACTGGGATAACCCTGTAGCATCATTCGTGAAGAAGTGCATATGTTGTGGGTAAGAACTGGCCATACACATAAGGATATATTGATTCAGCACACATTCATGCACATTGGACATCGATAGATCTAACATTTTACACAAATCACATCATCACATAGGAACGGCCCCAAATCTCAGTATATGGCAAATTGTTCAAAAAGTCCAGTGGCTGGGTCAAGCATTGCTTGCTGCAATGTCCATTGCTCTAGCTGCATTGAAAAACTTTGACATAAATCCCTCATAAACATAAATTTTATTTTTTTCTGCAATGTGTTGAAATCATTATTCAGCTCATGTTTAGAATGGAAGTGCCTCTACTGCCTCTAGTTTCTTATGAAGTGTGTCTGTGAATAAAACAAATTAACGAATTCTGTCATTCTCAGCAAAGGTTCCAGTATGTGCCGACCAAGCCTTTTCCAAACCTTTAGATGTGTCTTTTTGTATAAGTTTTATAATAATTTTCCACATTAATTCCTCTTTAAGAAAAACCAGAAAGATCCTATTGTGATTTTTTATTTTTTAGTTTTTAGTTTTTTTGCTAAACGGAAAAAACAACCATACAAAAATAACAAGAAGTGTCTGATATACTAGATATTTAACATTAAAAGATTTGATAGAAATGATCCTATATTTAGCACATCTTACAAAATCTGACCCAGCGAGCTTTGTACATGTATTGTAAATTTGAGAATTGTACATGTATTTTGGAGAAGCCGAAAGAAAGAGAGAATTTTTCCTCTAAACTCAACAAAAAATTACTTGTCATAAATGTTTTATTTACTACTTTAAATAAATAATAGAATAATAAGAGTTTTTTAAAAAAATTTATGTAATTTATCATCACAAAATCTGTTTTGAAATGTTTTTTCGAACTTTTGAGCCACTCTCAAACTCTCAAAATGTTTCGCGAGTTACTTTTAGTCCGGTTCCAAATGAAAAGTCACAAACTATCGAAGTCACGAGTGTCAAGGTCGCGGTCAAGGTTCCACTGTATATGTTACAGGAGGGGGTTAACAATAGGAATAACAATAGGAATCTCTCCTAGGGTGCCAAAAATTTAAAATTTTTAAAACGTTTAATTTAATTGATTGCACTTGCATGGTCTGCCTTTATGCTGCACTCATGAACAAAATCAGATTAATTAAGTGCGGAATATCATGGTGAAGTCTTTCGTTGATAAAAACCCGCCAGACAAATAATATGGCTTTCTCTTTTGTTTCTCTTTTGTTTATGTCACAGATTTGGAGAGCTTTGCTTTGGGAGATTGTGTGACTGTTCCACATGCACAGGCTGTCCTCTACTGTCTGTCCAGCAACTTCCTGGAGGTGAAACAGCTGGCCTGTACACTGCTGCAAAAACTGCCTCCCGAAACAGTAGGCTTACAGGTTTGTTGAAGTCTGACTGTAATGTTACAGCGTGACATCCTATTGTCAAACTTTGTCAATTTATATCAATTACATTACAGTTAATTCTCCTGCATTTGTTGTTGCTGCTCAGGAGCCAGCTAGTTTGCAGTGTGTGCTCCAGGCTGCTCTGGACCTCAGCACCAGTACCAAGCCTTTCGACAGCATCACAGCTGCCCACTTGCTCAACCTGCTTCTGCACCAGGAGGCTCTCCAGCAGGCGCTGCTCCATTGTGCCTGCGAGAAAAGTGTTCCTCTACAGCTACCAGACTTTATCCAGGCTTCTGAGGTCTCCATTTTAGAGAAAAACACAATAGCAGGTATACTAAAGTCTTGCTGACCGACATTTATAAATTCAAGATGGAGGATTTTTTTTTCTCTCACATAGTTATACACAGAATACAACTTGCAGTGAAATGTAAACCTTATCGGCTACACAGAAACATGTTTGTTGAATAAAAGGGACTATAAATATATGAGATAAAGGTAGTGGTTGTTAAAATAGTGTAAATGATTGAGTCTGTAAAAAAAAAAAAAAAAAAGGGAAGTACAATCTTCATGTACATCAGAACACAAATGTTGATACATGTCTCATCTTTTAATGTGCTACTTTATTTTGTTTTAACACCACATCATGCTTTAATGCTGGCTAATCTGTGAGCGTTTATGATTTTCCTGCGTTCCAGTGGTGCTGTTCCTGATGGCGTGTTTGAAAGCTGAAGTTGCTCAGGCTGAGACTTCTTTGCTCGTCGCCGCTGCTTCTTGTCCCTTATACGGCAGAGTTCACTGTATCACTGCAGCTCTTCAGCAACTCAACACTGGGTAGAACTGCACATTTTATTTAGCCACAGTCATTCATTAGGCACTTTTTAAATCATTTAATCATTGCAATCATTGTCAATTCCATGATATACTCTATATATATATATATATTTAATTAGTGACTAAATAGTTTTCTCTTATCATTGAAATATCTGTGTGTGTGTGTGTGTGTGTGTGTGTGTGTGTGTGTGTGTGTGTGTGTGTGTGTGTGTGTGTGTGTGTGTGTGTGTGTGTGTGTGTGTGTGTGTGTGTGTATAGATCTCTCCAAATGCAAGCTGATTGGAGTCAGGTTGTGGCAGACCTCATGGCTCTGTGCTACAGGATGTCCGATGTGGTTTCGCCCGTTGTCCAGAGCTCCTCCCCTGAGGGTCTTATCCCTATGGACACTGACACTGGTTAGTATTTCAGAGGCATGCTAACCCTGAAACACATTCTCACTGTGAGATGCTTTAAATTGCTGTAAAGGCACCAAAAGCACCAAAGCTTATTTCCTCCCTTACCGTTTCCAGAGACGTCATATTCCGATGTCATATTTATCAATAATCTAATGTTGAGGTGGCAAAGTGCAATTATTACACTGCCAAGTGTATTCTGGAATACCATGCAGCTCCATGATGCAGTTGTGCTGATTAAGGGTAAAGACTCGACTTGGGTAGTTAATCATTTATGAGATGGCATGCTTGATGGCATGTAACACTAGTCCCTAGGGTTCTGTATATATATGATACGTATCATGATACAGGGATTTCTTATTTTAAGAATAGGTTATAATTATATATATTTTTAACCATAACACAGTAGGAACTGCTAACCCTTACCTTTTATACCCCACCCACACTTTCAGTGCCATCAAGTGTATTGCAATACATGAACACAATTAGTATCATTTTGACCTATCATGGTAATCTTTTTTTAGTTCTTTTTTTAAACATTCGCACATAGTCCTTAAAGACACCTAATATGTAGTGGGATTGATGATTGCATTATATTATTAGTATTACCATAAGTATTAAGCGAGTAGCAGAAGCATGATCTGAGCGCTAACTAGTGTTTTACATCTAAAAGCAATGATCCAAAGGAGACAAGAAAATAAAGAATAAGAAAGACTATTATTTCTTCAATAAAGGTAGAGAATGCAGTCAGGTCATGCAAGACAGTCATGTTAAGCACTCTCAGGCATATATAACACTGTTCTTTAAGCCAGAAATTAAACTTTGTTTGGTTATTACGAGGTGCTATCAAAAGGTTTAGAAACTAGCGCACCACAGGTCCAGTCACTTTCGCCAAATGTCCTCCCTCAGACTCCTTAAAACATAGCAGTAGAACTGACTACCGGTATTGATGCTCTGGCCCATGGGGGCAAATTCTCGATGAGCAGCAGTGTTGTTCAGCTGGGAATGATCCCTTGCTTTGTCCATGGTTTGACAAATTTATTAGCCAGGCCACTGATGAAGCACTCCAGTAAACTCCAGCATATTCCAGTTAGCGTTTCTAATACTCCATTAAGCTAATTGAAACTAATGTTATTGTACATTCTAATAAAATATACATCATCCAAAGTCTAGGAAATGTCATCAAAATCAATTAATCCCAAAATATAAGGATGTAATTATAGTATAATGAGTATTGATTGTAAATGTATTTTTATCTACACACTAAATATGTTTTTTTTCTCCCCCCTTCTTGCAAAGAACCATCATCTGGTCTGCAGAAGATCCTCCAGGAAATCCAACCACGAGACACTAACGACTTCTTCACTAGTGCCCGAGAACTGGATGCCAGCTCTGAAGAGCAGCTACGCACGCCTCAGGCAACGAATGAGGGTAAAAATATAATTAATACTAATAATGCCAATGTTCCTGAGATGGGTTAAAAGACTGTACACATATAAAAACTAAGCAATAGCATCATTACCAGAAGCTGGTGTTACTTTTTTGGTGGCTGCAGTACTTGATTTGTCCTTTAGAGGTCAGTGTGTCATTAGACATAAGGTTGAGTTGGAATATTGCAAAATTCTAAAAAATAAAAAAAATGTCATGAACATTGTTTAATGTGTTTTGTTGTTTTATCCTGTAATTTTACAGGATCCGAAATGTATCGGGTCACTGCTCAGATGGTACTGGTGTGCTGCTGGAGGAGTATGAAAGAGGTGTCCATGTTGCTGGGGGAACTGTGTCAAAGCATGCCTCTACACACACACACAAACAAAGGCCTGATCACTGAAGAACAGGTCAGTAAACCACACACATCTGGTAATTATATGTAATTATATAAGCATAGTGCCATATTTCAAGCAAAGACCATTTCTAAGAACTTTATCTTTTAGGAGCTTGTTGTATGTCCTGCTAAGAGCTAAAAAGACTAAATCCCCTCAGTCTCCCAAAGACAAAAAAAAAAAAAAAAAAAAAAAATCCAAAGTCTAGGAAATGTCATCAAAATCAATTAATCCCAAAATATAAGGATGTAATTATAGTATAATGAGTATTATATATATATATATATATATATATATATATATATTTTTTGTAAGAGGTGTGTTACAACATCTAATGTGTAGTCCGGTTATTCCAAATAAAAATATTATCCCAGATCATGTTAACCCAATTAAAATTGTAAGTTATTCATTATATAATTGCACCCAATTGATCTTCGAATTGAGAGAATGCATGTGGAATATGGCCATGGGTATAATTTAATGTAAGCAAACAAGAATATTTGTACTGAATATTCATCAGTTTTGCAGATTAATCTGCACCGATAGTTGATTGCTGGAAAAATACATACTGGTAGTTTTTCCGGGTACCGTTATGCAGTACGAGAGCAGCCTTTAGAGGCAAATCACTGACACCACAGCCTGTTTATCTGAAGTGTCATCTTTTTATTCATTTTGGATGTACTGTACTTAGTTTTATTTATTTGGAGTGTTACTTTTTGTTATAGTTTGAATGCATGACTTTTATTTTTGTCACCATTTATTAATCTAATTAATGTTTTTTTTTTTCTTTTTTTTTGCATTTAGCACATTTTCATGATTCAGTACTGTCTTTAGTGTTTTTTTTTCTTTTTTGTAATGCAGTTCAGTAGTATGTTTTATAGAGTGGTATGGATTTGTTTTATCCATTATTTATCAGTTGATTATTTATCAGTTGATTAACCAGTCATCGGCAGGTACAATCCAACCTAGCTATCGGTATTGGTAAAATCGACTAGACCTGTACACAAGAGGACAGACTTTTTTTGGTTTGAATGAAAAAGATCCAGCTTTTATGTTTTACCATGTTTGGTATTCAAAGAAAACCCAGCATGAATACTTTTCGGGAACTAAGAAAACAGTTAAAGAAAGATTGACAGCTGCATTTTTTATTTTCTTGCGGTTTTGTACATGTGAGAGGGTGTGTGTGTACAGAAATAGTTCCACATCATTCTTTATGTGTCACCCTTGAGCCTGTTATATAACGCATTACTCGGCTACTCTAATAGTTTCATTATTAGATAGTACATATATAAATATTTGGACACCACAAAGTAATAGTTATTTTAGCTGTCTACAATGGAGTATTTGACTTGAGGGTATTGTTCACAAATCGCGTGAACAATGTAGGAATTTTAGCACTTTGTATTATGTGTCCCACCCTTTTTTAAAGGACCGAAAGTTTAACAAAATAACATAATGATGCAGCTGTCTTTAATTCTTTAACTTTTTTTTCCCCCTGGTGTGTTTATTTTGTTTGTAGCAATTGAAAAATATCCTCTGCTGGATACAGGTCAGGTGATTTACTTGGCCACTGTGGAACATTCCACTTCTTTTACTTAAAAAAAAAAATACTCTTGCGCTGCTTTCGAGGAATTCATCCTGTTGCTTTTGTTAGCAGTCATAAATTCAAGAAAACCAGTTCCCATGCTATAAGATTAGGTGGTCTGCTTCAGGTCATGAACAGCTCCTTTTCTTTGTATACTTTTCTCTTCCTATCATACTGGTCCAAGTTGATCGTTGTCTCATTTGTCCATAGGATGCTGTTCTAGAACTATACTTTTACTATAAATCTTTGGCAAACTCTAATGTGATGATCTTGTTTATGATGTTTATTACTTGTTTATCCTGTGGCAAACCCTTTAAATCTTCTCTTGACTTTAACACAGCTATGACTAACTCCAGGAGGGCGAACTAGCCAACTGTTGTAAAGGGTTTATTTTCACCGGGCAAAAAAATATCATCCGTCAGCTTCTGGGCATTTTGGTGGTCCTAAACTCAGCAGAGCATTTTTTTTCTATGTATAAAATGTACCAAATGGTTGATTTGGCCACATTTAATGTTTTTGCAATCCTTTTGATGGGTTTGTTTTGGAATTTTAAGACTAATAATGGCTTGCTTTATTGGCACCGTTGGCTCTTTGGGTTTGCAATTGAGAATTAATAGCAACAGAATGCCAACGATACACTTTGACTCAACTGTAGACTTTTTCATCTGCTTACTTGTGAAATGGCGATCACACATCAGGCCATGGAACTCGACACCCGTCTCCAAGCGGACACATTCACAGGGTGGCTCAAATCGTAATTTAATTAACACGTATTGCTGTAAATTGTTCTCACAAATATTTAGAATGAACAAATAAGATTTAGATTTGTTTATTTGCTTTGAGGTGTGAATGAATAGTTGTCCAATTATTTAGGTCCCTTAAAAATGTCGAGACCTTCGGATAAAAAGTGCTGCAAATACTTTCAGTGTACGCGTGGTTCCAGCCGCGATTTGTACATACTCAACGTTTATAAATAAGACCCCAGAGCGGTCCAGATTCTAGCGGTAAGTAATAGTAATTAGTAGTAATGGTCCGTGGGGGAATAAGTAATTAGTAATAACGGTCAGTGCTCATGTGTAGTTAAATGGAGTAAACGAAGCATCTAGGCAAATAATTTGCCTCAATGCTTTTTTGTATGTTTGAATTACTCAAGTTACTGGAGGAATCCTTACAGCCCTACTCTGGAATTTTTGATAAATACAGACCCAGGGCTGAATTATGTACCAGCCACAAGTGTTTTCTGTCTGTGGCGGTGTAAAGCCTTTAGAGACCCCCTGCTTGCGCCCGCCTTCAATTAACATCCGCCCTCATTAGCACAGGGCTTTATTTGAACCTGTCCCGCTGTTTAACGACTGCCTGCATTTTTTCCAAATGGATTTCCCCCTCTGGCAGAACCCAGCCACTTCATACACAAACCATATTCATACTCTATGAGACTTGAGAAAGTGGCAGTGGGTAGTCATGCATTCTCATGACCATGGAATAAACATGCTTAACATCAATAGTACATTGGGTGAAGCGTTGCTGTACTGTACACTTGGCTATTAGAGCTGGGGGTTTGTTTACGCGATGCACTCAGTTTATTAGTGAGGAAAATGAAGGGTGAGGGATGCTCATGCTCGTTTTTTAATCTCGCTCGTCATTTGGAAATAATGACCCTGGCTTTAATATGAACCACTTCCTGAATTATGACACATCCTGAGGTTCTGGATGCAAGCACAGCACCTTCTTGGATTGCTTGAACGGGCCAATTTGCAATCCCTTTTAACATATGACTCAGGTTTAACTGTCTTAGCAGTCGGCTTTCCACGGCCTTCTCAACAAAGAACAAATCATCCGCTGAAATTCTAGAGAAAGGATTGTCTGGCATTTCCTCGTCCAAGTTTCCTAGCTCGGAAGGTCTGCTTCAGTTTAATTTAATGCGCCTCAACAGAAAGATGACTGCCGGAGTGATTTGACCGCTGCTGTCTATATTCAGCTCGCTGTCCAATTTCGGCAGCTCAAAGAGAGAGAGCCGTCAACTCGATTTCTCCGATGAATATCATCCTTTATTCTTCTGCTTGAGTTTTCCGTGTGTTTTCTTCCTGATCGACTGGCCAGACGTGCAAAAGCACTGGCACATAAATGGAGCCAATGGAACTGTTAATATTTATGTGACTGTTTTATAATTGGAATTATAAGAACCCTATTTCCAGATATCTTCTATCAGTTTAGTGTTCTCATGCATATTTTTTTTTTCATTTTGAATTATTTTCACGTTTCAAATGAGCTGTTTATAAACTTAACCCAGGGTGGGCAAATCACTTAGACAAGCAGAATTCATATCTATTAGCTTTTATTTCCCATTGGGCAAATCCCTGGGAAAATGGGAGAATTGGAGGAAAGAAAAGGAAAGGAAAGAAAATGACAAAAATAACTTCTCTTGTTTGAAAAACAAAAGTTTCTGTTTGGTCTGTAGATTTTTTTTCCCCTCTCATGTGCTTTGGTACTTTAAACTTATGTTTGACATGATCTCATATCCGCACCCACCGATTTAATTTGGCTCCTGCGGAATTCGCCCTCTTCCCGAAGATGACATTCCAGCTCGAAGATCCCCATTGTGGAGGTTCAGCAACAGTGGACAGGAATGTTCCAGAAGGAGGAGTTCCGGAGAAGGACATGAAGTGTCAGGAACGCTGGAAGCGCTGTATTGCTGTGCAAAGAGACTACTTTTTGATACCACCTTGTATTTGTGGCCCAATATTGGCATAGCTGGAAACACAATTCCTGTCGCAATGTAGCTAACACTAGGGCTGTAAGAAAATATCACTACACGTGAGTAAACTGGCGATAATGTAACGATTCTCAAAAACGCAATTGTTTCGTATTGAGTTTAAGTCCCGACCGCTAGATAGATAGCAGTCTTCTAATCTTTGAACTTATGCTAGCTCTTCCAGTCACTGTTTAAGGGCACGCCATTAACGTTAGTGTTAATATCCTTTATAGAAGTGATAATAGTCTTTCTTATTTTTTTTATTTTCTTGCCTCCCTAGGATTTGAGCTTTTAGATGTAAAAACACTAGTTAGGACTAGTTTCTAATTTCTAATGGCAATACTAATATTATAATACAATTATTATCATCATCATCATCATCAATCCCACTTTATATTTCGTGTATTTAATGACTGCTTATGTTTAAAAAAATATATATATTTTTTACGTAACTGTTACAGTAGATACAATGGTAATAACCATGGTCATGTATTACAATACACTTGATGGCTTTCAGGTGTGATATAAGAAAGGCTGTCACAGCTTAGCTAACTAGCTAACACTGATTTTAATTTGTTTCCCAGTTTTCGGTGATCTTAATTGTGTTTTTTTAACAAACTCTAAAAAATAAAACTAGCGCTAGCTATATTAACGTGTGTATTAAATAGAAGGCAGCAGGAGGAAATATTTTTTTAATTACTTATGCTAATGCAGTGCACATGCATGCCAGATTCTGATTTGAGAACAAATCAGATTAAAAAATGTACAGGGTTCCATTGAAATAAATGAGACAACCGATTACATCGTTTTGTACTGACCGACTGTCAGTTCAGGTGTCCTTAATCTCATTTCATATTCGTACGGATTACCAGCAGATTATGTGCTTATTAAGCGTAGCCATTGGTAATATTTGGGTTGTAATACACCACGTAGGCTTGGCGAATGACCTCATCGCTTCAGCAGATGGAGTGGAATCATTCGGTGATGTCAGTGCTGTGGTTACCATGGCGTTTCAACATGTTATGTAAAGGGGTGATCTAATGTTGTCCGGCCAATTTAAATGGATCGAGTGTATTTGTGTGTGCGGTGACACACAGCTGAACTGTACACTGCCTCGCGCCACTGGTGTCTTTTGCCAGGCCGCCCTTCTTTGGAAGGTCAGTAAAGTGCGTGTTTATAACAGTAAATTGACTCTTCTGAGGTCACGTGTGTGTGTGTGTGTGTGTGTATACGCTGTCAGTCTCCAGCGTCCTGTTATGGTCCTTGGTCACTGCAGCAACGAAGCAGATGTTTCCGTGCCGCCGAGGCGCCATGACAACTGCAAACAGTTAGTCACATCATGACTGTGTATAATTTTTCATTTTTCATCGGCTTTAAGAGGGAATGAGTAAATTAACCATGCGCTTAACCATTCGGCGATGCTCCCCTGCAATCCCGGTTCTGTGAGAAATGGCGCGTGGCACGGCTCTGACAAACCCATCACTTTGCCAGTTTCATTTCGGGTAGACCACCGGGTAGGAACCTCGCATGAACCTTATTTCCTTTACGCCGTGTTTTGGATCCAGAACATGCCCATTTGTTGTTGAAAACTGGCCTAATCTGGTGCTAAGTAAAAAGCATCTGTGTTGCTTCAATGGGGCTCATGTTAGGCATGAAAACAAAAACAAAAAAAAAATCCAGATTCTCAATATAAATAAAATCTAATTAAGAATCAAATTGGCTAAGACAGAGGGTGCTTTTGGATTTGTATTTATTTTTTTTATAATTTTTTTTTTGTTTGTGTGTAGTGTTTCTTTTTTTTTTTTTTTTTCTTTTCTTAAGGTTGGCGCTCTGTACTCTGTATTAGAGCTCGGTTTTGTTAAATTTGGCTTCGCAAGCACACAACTTATATGACTAAAGATGGACGCTCAGTTTCTGGAACATGGGGCCACAGGGCTTGGTTGCATCTCCGAGCTGAAAGGTCTAACTTTGACTCACTGACCCCAGCCAACCTCAGACCAAACCTCAACCTACAAATAATCTCCGTGAAGCCACTCCTATGCTGCCAACTCTATATGTTTGTCCCAGGCCTGTTTTTGACCCATTGTCGAGTTGACCTGCTGCTTTTCTCTTTATAAATTTTTGTTGCTTTTGGGTTCCTGTGAAGTTGCACGTTGTTTTTTTTTAACAAGATTTATGTTTTTACTATAACAAAAAAAAAAAATGCTAGCTCAAGGCTTTGGAAAGGGTACGCTTCATGGATCTTGCATTTTCGTTCTTTCCCTTTCAATCGCTACTTGAGGGGAGCTGCATAATCCCCTTAGGCCTGAGTCAATGCAATGAAAAATAACAAGCAAACAATGGCATTAGATGATTGGGTGCTAAATCTTATGGTGGCCAGATGCAGAAGAAAATCTGCGATTTCTGCTGCTGACCTTGACCATGCAATTAGGCAGCTGCGGAAAGGATTGAGAAATGTCTTTGTAGGCGCGGAGTAAAAGGGAAGGAATAGAAAAAAAAAAAAGAACAGCTGAACGGGCAAACAGGACGCGTCAGACTAAATAAAGTCCCGTTGGAGCTGACTGAAGTGCTTTAACGTTTTTTTTGGACGTAAATAGCCATTCCAGAAGCAGAGCAGACCATACACTTTAACCACTATCAGGAGCGGCCTTATTTTACACTACGTTGCATGAGATGGCATGCTTTTCCACGTTTCACATCTACACTAAGGCAGTGTTTATGCTAAACTACTACCTAGTACAGCATTTTGACTGTTTGAAGCTTGAGAATTTTCTAGCACTAAATCAGTTTTTTAAACAGTAAAATGTGCTTAAAAAAATTTATATGAAGGGATTTTAATGATCACTGTTACATTTAAAGGTCGACCGATATTTGATTGTTGGAACTATTGGCTATCGGCCCATTGTCTTTCCTACTATCGTTCTTCTGTCATTAGGAGAGCGGCCTCTAGAGGTGAATAAATGACACCACATGCTGTTTTTTTTTTTTTACACAAGAGACTGCGTGCTGCACAGAGTGCTATTATATTTATTATTTAGAATTGATAAATACTTCACTATATTTATTTAATATATTCATTTATTTCATTAAGCATATTTTCATGATTCACTACAGTTTTTTTGTGTACTAAAATTAAAACTATTTTTCATTTAGTGTTTTTTTTTTTTTTTTTTTTTTTTTTTTTTTAACCAGCAGCCATTTAAAATCTGTTGATTTAATCGCTCATTGGCAAGAATGATCCAACCTACCTATAGGCATCGGTAGAATCCACTATCTTTTAATTACAGTCTCCTGTGTATTTGCTTGCAGGTGGAGGGCGTAGGGCTTTATTTCCGGGAGCAGCTGCTTCAGTCTCGGCACAGAGGAGCTTTCGAGCTGGCCTACGTGGGATTTGTTCGTCTGACCGACATGCTGTGCAGGTCAGATCAATGGTCACGTTATGCAACTATGCAGACACAATATCAACTGGGACTTCCCTTACTCCAAGACCTCTTGTGATATAACCTCCTTACACTCCTCTTACAGTAATGAATAACCTTCAGGCCACAGTAGGAAGTCAGGCCTCTGAAATCAGTACTACACATCACTCTCGCTTTCTCTAAGCTAACTTAATAAGGAATGCTTGAGCAGAACTTGCTCTGTTGTCCTTGGCAGCTGGACACATTCCTTGACACACTTCCAGAGAAAGAGGGTTTACATTTGCAGAGCTGGGCTTCAGTGCAGGTTGGAATGAGCTCCGTACAGAGGTTAAGGAAATTAACTTCCTCGAGACGGAGAAGTGAAGTGATAAGAAGTGATGCCACCGGGACCCTAGGGCGGCCTCTTGCACCTCTACAGCTCATTAAAGTTTTGTCCTTTCTGGCCTTTTCATTTCTTTCCCCCATATTTTATTCTCTATATTAGATTCAAAAATATTTTTTTTTCCTCCCATGGTTCATCCAGGCTATTTCCTGTTCTAGTTGATCTCTGCCTTTCTGCACAACATCATAAGCGATGCGCGAATGAGAATGAAGCAAACCGCATATCTTCGTCTGATACGTGTCCCCCCTCAGGCTACATCATTGTGAACTATTGCATTATGGAATGCTTTGACTTCCTCACGGAAACGTGATTTTATTGTGTCACGTGTTTAGAAGTCGACCGATACAGGGTTTTTTTCAGGCCGATGCTGATATTTAGAAATCATGGCAGCGGATGGCAGTTTTGCCCAATTTCCTTATTTTTCTCCTTTCATTTTTATAAAATCTCACAGTTAATTAATGATGTAATACAAAAAATTCCAGTCAGTGCACTTGTTAGCAGGATTTGGTTTCCAAGCCTGCCTGTAACCTCAACTACAGGTGTAACAATACAGTTCTAAAATGTTATTCTAATTCTCTCTCCAAAAGCATCATATTTAACCAGTGAAAAAGATAAGGCTAGATTAAAGAACGAAAGATAAGAACTTAAAACACAGGACACAGCAAGTTGACGGGCGGCCTTCAGGGAATGTCGGAGGGTTTTTAAAAAAATTGGTCTGCTTCAGTTGTTTTCCGCACCTTTGTCTCGAGTTTGACCATGTCATCTGTTTTTCGGCTGATTCTGCATGTCGAACCAGAGGTGAAATAGTCAGGACAGTGAACACGCATGTCATTCTTGCTCTTGTTTTTGAAACAGCAAATATGATTGAAAAAGCTACCATTATCCTTATCCTTTAGTAATGATTGCGGCAGGTGTAAACACTGCTTGCTTTAGTTTTAATTTTCAGTTTTAGCTCTTCAGGTTTCCCTATTTGGATGCCCAATACTGACTACCGCCATCTGCTGGTATTGTAGATTTAGGTTATCTCACGCAAGAACAGAAAGTACACGCACGGTTTGGTCAGATTAATAAAACAAAAAATCGACCCGTTCAGTTGGTCGACCTCTAGATGTGATCACAGTTCCCCTGCTAATGAGAGTGAGTTTTCGAGCTTTTAGTTGCGTGCGTGGTACGGAGAGTTTGCCGCTGTTGACTGAAAGGTGATGCTGTGTGTGGAGTGAGCGTCTTGGTGAACCGCCTTATGAAGTGTTGATTGCAGGGTTTTTAACGACTGCTTTCTGGAGGTAGTCGTGCTGTCTTGGGTGGTATATTTTTGTGTGTGTGTGTGTGTATATGAGTGTGCTGCGGTTAGTGTGGCTGGGTTGTTTGATCTGGACTGCTTGGTCCAGTGTTCATAGTATAATAGCAGGACATTTTATAACAAGAGGCCTGCATTCCTTACTGCTGTCTCTGCCTGTGTATCAGACCTTAGTCCCTTCGTATTTATATATTTGTTTTAGCATTTTAATATAATATAGCAATTAAATGGGTTTAGTTTTCACAGATATTCTTGAATACAATTTTAGTAAAAAAAATTTTTTTAATGATTCTAAAAAGGAACTAAATTACTTGTTCATTTGAAGAGACCCGTCTTAATTTCTCTTGTATATTATTGTTCTTTCATAAAGAAAAAGTACTTCTTACACGATTACTCAATGGAATAATTGGTAGAATACTCGATTACTAAAATAATTGATAGCTGCAGCCCTACTTGGCAGCAACACAGTGTATGTTAAAATCACGTGTGAGGATTCCTGGACTGTTCCATATCACACATTTTCTTCATTTTTGGCATTTCGATATTTCCGAGGGTTAAGCATTGAAGGTCTTCCAGCTGTCTCTTTATCGTCTAGTGATGTTCTTCCGCTCTTGAAGTGTGCGTGCCACTTAGAACCCCTTGAATAACCCATTGCAGAATGGCCGTAAACTCACTGAATTATGTCACATGTCTCTGTGGCATATACACAGAATTTCATGTTTTTTAGCTTGCTGTACAATTCAATCGCAGACGCGTGGTAACGCGTGTGATCAGAATAGCACTAGTTGCACAACTCACGATGTACACAGGACGATGTATTTTGGCACACTGGCTTATTCAGGGTGGGGGCTTCTTGTGACTGTGCATACACCCTTGTGATGGGATTTGTTGGCATGTTACAAAACTAGTCTTGGGTTAGGGTTAGGGTTAGGGTTAGGGTTAGGGTTAGGTCTTTTTTTTGAATGCACTATAAACTCTGATGGAAAGAAAAAGGTTTGCCACAAGAGGTCGACCGTTTGGATCATTCCTGCCGATAACCGATTAATCGACCGTTCTCAATTAAAACTAAACACTCCTTGTAAAGTATCGAACTTTATTCGAAAAATAAAAAGTACTGAATCATGAAAATGTGCTAAATGAAATGAATATGCATATATTATATAAATAATAAATATAATATAGCGCTCTCCGTGCAGTGAGCGGTTTTACTTGTAAAAATAAATAGCACGCGGTGTCAGTGATTTGCCTCTAGAGGCCACTCTCATAATGACAGCGGAACGAAAGCCGCTCCAGCGCCGGAAGCAACCCGGAAAAACAAACAAACAAAAAAATAAACCAGTAAGGATTTTTGCTGATCGTTCCAGCAGTCAACTATCAGTGCCGATTAATTGGCAAATATCGATGAATCGGTCGACCTCTAGCCACAATGTCATCATGGATTCAAGACTGAATATGCAGTCACCTTCCCTGAGGCTTTGTGCATTAAAGGGATTGTTCGATAACTAATATAATGCCCAAGCTATTGCTAATTGATTTCAGGTCCTATATTTTGCATATATTTTCTTCTTCAACTCCTCTAAAATGAACAGTATTAGTGAATAGTGTTAGCATGCTAACCAAAAACGTTCAGCGCAAGATAAAAAGACACAGTGCAGTCAACTAGCAGAAAAGCTGAAATGTCTTTCACAGCTTCCTGTTTTGTTTGTTTTTTACTTTCATGCTCGTGCCAAACGAGGAGCGGTCAAAATTCGTTCATAACGAAAATATTTGGTAACGATCATGCTTTACTGTAACTGAAATGCCACGTAATGCATGAGTTCCACTTTCCTTCCATCGTTCTGATTTCTGACGTAACACTTACTCTAAATTACAATTGCATGGTTGTCGTGGTGATTCTCTTTTCTTGCTTTTTTTTTTGTCTTTATGGAAGTAGCGGAGCAGAAGTGAAGCGGTTCACTGGGTTTAGTTTTCAGGCTGGGGCTTTACACAACACATGATGTGGTTTTAGGAACATCACACGATCATCTGTGTATCATTTGTGCATTGTGAAGGTTAAAAGCAACATCCGCTAGAAAGCACGTTCGAGCCAGACATCCCTTTAAGGAAGGTTTCCAAGTCGACCTGTTCAGTGTTTACTGATTGCCTCGGGTCACACTTTCGTCACTGTGCAGCAGCGTGGAGATTTTACACACACACACACACACACACACACACACACACACACACACACACACACACACACACACAGATGAACTCTTTTAGTTTTTGCTGTTTAGAAAGCTGTCTAGCGTAGCATGTGATTATCTATAGTTTGTTTTGTCTTATTCTGCCTTTGTGTATAGTTATAGTGGTTTTAAGACAAAAATATTTTTTTAGTTGTATGACCTCATTGTCATCAGATTTATAATTTCTTTTTTCGAATATCCCTTGCAGTTAATGACCAGATATTCGCTTCCGGTTGACTGGATATTTATTAGAAAAAAAGCTTTACTACGCATTATGTATCAACCTTCCACTGCAATTAGTATGCGTGCACACTGAGTGATTTCATTTTTCACTAATTCTGAAACCCTTAAAAATTCCTATTATCCTCGGCTAAAATCTATAGTCTTTAATCGTTGGTTTGTTTACCCACAGCCGATAATAATGCCCGTTGCGATCATTTCAGCCGACGCCACAATATTGTGGCTTCTCCTATAATGAACGTCAAACCAAGAACCGTAAGCAAAACGCTGCTTACTAGTGTGTCATGAATACAGCTACATTATTAATTATTGTACTATACAGATATACCTCCATTTGTGGTTTTTTTATTGCTTTTTACGTGAGATTTTGTTAATAATAATAAGAAAAAATTCAGTTTGACTGTCAGTAATGAAAATGTATGTGGGTCAGCAAAAAATATTAAAAACCCAATTTAAAAAAGCATCAAAGAACAATAAAATACTGCAAAATAGAAAAAAAAGAAGTGCAAAATCACAAATAAATGTTTTGTCTATATACTGCACACGTATATTACTTTATTTAAAAGGCATTTAATAACATACTTTTACAAATGTTCTCTTATTTACAGTATATGACTTTCAGTTTCCTATAGTCAATGGCAGTGTGTTGGAACTTGTGTTTGCTTCTGTGTTCTTCCCAGTGTTTGTTTGAATTGGATTTTTGACTTATTAATATTCGACTTATTTATTTTGAAGAACCTATTAGTTTTGAGGAAAGTTTGTACTGACAGTGGAACTAAGTGCTGAAGCTACCTAAGCTTAATGCTGTAGCATTGGATGGCTATGCAGGTAAAGTGGTAGCTCAGTAGTTAAGGCTCTGGTTTACTGATTGGAAGGTTGGTGGTTCAAGCCACTCTTGGGGCCCTTAAGCAAGGCCCTTAACCCTCTGTGCTCTCGGGGCGCTGTATCATGGCTAACTCTGCACTCTGACCCCAGCTTCCAAACATCGCTGGGATATGTGAATCAAGAATTTCACTGTGCTGAAAAGTACATGTGACCAGTATAAAGCACCCTGAAGTGTCCTGAAAATAGTGAAAATGTATGAATTGTATCCATTGCTCGTGCCTTTAGCCTGAGTCGCATGACCGTATCGACAATCGCACATGATAAAGCACGGATTTTAGCTTGTGTCAAAGATGATGCTCCAGTTTTAAAAGATCTACAAAGAAATAGAACACTGAAATGTATATATTTATTGAAAATAAAGCAAAAAAATTGGACTATCGACTGAGTAATTGTATTCAGGATGTTATGTGGTTGCTTATAGGGGTTTATGTGGTGTCTGACGTTTTTTTTAAGGGTATATTCGTATATTTTCATCTTGGAAAAAATGAATGGTGTTTCTATAAAATCTTTTTGTATTTTACTCACACTAAAGCTGTGTCCTGGTCAGAACTGCACTGTTCTTCACTCTGCCACTATGTTTTTGGTAATAATTGTACTGGCTATGACTTTTTTAGTTTTTTAATGTAGTACTAGAGTTCTGGAAGAACGTTATTTTTTTCCATTTCACTGTGTACTGTAACAGCTGTATATGGTCGAAATGACAATACAGCCACCTGACTTGAATAATCATATGCTTCTTTTGCTGTCCAGGGTGCAGAAAAACACTTTTGCTCTTGCTTTTCAATCTAATCTGGGACACACATGACCACATAATATGTAGTTAGCACTGTGCACTCATTTAAATGTGCTCAGGAATAAGGTCTTGGACTCCTGGGGTCATGAATGACAGGCATTATCATGATTCAAGCACTTCAGACTTCAGATTAGTTTATTTATTTATTTATTTTTTTTGGTGGTTGTTTTGTCTGTTTTGTCTTTTTTTTCCCAACCTGCACATGCTGGTGTCTACATCAATGTGACACCCCCCCACCCCTAGTGGATCGTTGATCATCTTGGGCTGATTTGATAGCTGGCACTCAGTGGGATTTAGAGAGGTTTGATAGTCTTGTGGTATTTATTTTTTTTATTATTATTATTCCAAGCCCTTATTAACTCTGCCAGGAGGTTAGGATTTGTTGATCCCCCAGAGCAGAAATGTTTTGCAGAAAACCAAAGGCAATGATGGATTTGTCATCTCAGTCTTGGGGCTGTGAACCTTTTGAAAAGCTGTGTACATACATATGTAAACCCAAGAATATAGGACCTTATTATGTTTCGCATGGAAGATTTCCCTGGATGCCTTTGCAAGTGGCTCAACTCGTGCCAAACCAAGAAATCTATGCTTCTGCTTGACTTGCAAACTTACATTTTTACATGCCAATGAGTAGACTAAGAAGGATAAGGATTTAAAATATCCTGAGGTATTTGTGCCTCATTAAAAAAGTGTACTACAACTGATGGGTTTTATAACATTATACCATTTTTATTGGAATGGATATTTGGAAGGTTTAATACGTTGGTGTTTGTTTTTTAGGAGTGGAAGCACTATTTTACAACAACTCCCAGCCCAGTGGCTCAAGGAGCTTCTAGAGGAGGTGAAGTGCAGCGACCCTTCCTCTAAACTATGTGCCACTCGCCGCAGTGCTGGAATTCCCTTTTTTATTCAGGTAACAATTACTTCATCATGTTATGAGTACAAGGTGCTTTTAAAAAGTGTAATGGTGCTAACTGGTGCTATTCTGACCATGTGTGTTACCACGTCTGCAATTTGATCATGGACAGCAAGTTAGAACAAAGTGCAAACGTAAAACTGGGCAAATCTGCCACAGAGACATGACATACGTTTGACAAACTCTTGGTTTGAGTGGCACGCGCACTTCAAGACGAAAGAACAACACTGGAGGACGACGAGAGATCAGGAAGACCTTCAACGAGCTCAACCAGTGAAAATGTCGAAACCATTCAGCAACTTGTGCAGGATGATCGTCGGAGAATGAGCCACATGATCTCACTTCAGCACCCACTCTACTCGCCAGATTTGGCTCCTGCGGACTACACCCTCTTCCCAAAGATGAAGATCCAGCTCACCGTTTTGCCACCATTGCGAAGATCCAGCGCAACTCGAAGAAGTTGCTTGGCACGCTTCGAAAAGAAGACTTCCAGGAAACATTCCAGAAGTGGCAGGGATTCTGGGAGCTCTGTATTGCTGTGCAAGGGGACTATTTTGAAGGTGATAGTGTGTAAATGTACACTCTTGTAAACAGAGTTAGACTTGAAACTTTGATGCCACCTCATGTTAAGAGCGACTATTTAACAATTTACCCTGAACTGCCTAAACATTTGCCTTCATGCTAAACTTAATCACTGTCTTGGTTTCTCCCAAGCAGAAGCCCTTTGAGATGAGGGGAAATGAATAAACATTGGATATCATTACTAGAGCTGGAGTAAGAGTTAGAATGCACGAAAGCAAAAGGAAGGGGGTGGACGGATACATTTCAATACCTTGGCTGAAACACGTGCGTTCCTGCGGCATGGTCCTGGAAAACGCAGGCTGACATGGAGGGGTCACACCCTGTGGCTTGTTTTTTTTTCTTTCTTTTTTTCCCCCTATGTCTCACAATTCTACGCTTGGTCATGCTTACTCGTTTCCTCATTTCTCTTCAGAGACTTTTGAAGGCAATTTTCTTTCCATGACAGGATTATGGAACTCGTGAAACTCTCAGCTTCCCTCCCTACACTAATGAGCTGCGAACTCCGAAGGCACAGTAGGGTGGGGTGATAATGGGGCTATTAATGAAAACATGAGGCCAAGGGGAATGAGAGCTGAACCACGATCATCATCGTACTCTAGGTTATCCGGACACCCGTTGTGACAAAATATTTTAGAAGGACTCCCGTGGAAACAGCACATTTGTCACTGTTTACTGTAACTGATACACTAAATGAGCAAAAGTATTGGGACACTTGCCTTTTCCAGCCATTTAAAGTTCTTCCCCAAACTGTTACCAGAAAGTTGGAGACACACAATTGTATAGGATGTCTTTGGATTCGATAGCATTACATTTTCTCTTCACTTGAACTTGGAGACCCAAACCTGTTCCAGCATGACAATGCCTCTCTGCACAAAAAAAGCTCCTTGAAGATTTGGTTTAAATAAATCGTGAATAGTCTGCTATAGAGCTCTGACCTCAAACCTGTTAAATGCCTTTGGGATGAATGTAGACGTCATCAGTACCTGACTTTACCAACACCCGTGTGGACTATTGACCACAAATCTTTTTACAAGCACACTCCGAAATCTAGTAGAACATCGTCCCAGAAGAGTGGAGCAAATAGGGAATAAATGTGGAATGGCATGTTCAAAAAGGCACATACGGCCAAGCAAACTTTTGTCCATGTAGTGTATTTATTGTAATGTTCAATATTCTTAGCATTAACATTAATGTGTGTCTAGGCTTTGCTGTCGTCTGAGCCAAAATCGTCCAGCTGTAGCCTGCTGAAGATGACAATGAGAGAGTTGACTGCGCTAGCCATGCCGAGTCACGATGGCGCTACTGACCGCAGCATCGTCCCACAGGTTACACCCATCCACACTCGAATACAGAAAACAAAAAAAGCAAAAAAAAAAAAGTGTCTATGCTTTCTAAACTGACAATTTGTGCCCATGTCACCAGGTCCATGCTTTGAATATTTTAAGGGCTCTATATCGGGACACACGTTTAGGAGAAAACATTGTGCCTTTCGTGGCAGAAGGCCTGCAGGCCGCAGTGCTTGGCTTCACCTCCCCCATCTGGGCTGTAAGTTGTTATTTTTTATCATCCTTGAATCCTATTGCATTGTTTTTTTTCCTTCTTTCCCATCCATAAGGGTGGTCAGCGTTGAATTCTACATATGAGCAGATATTTAATTCTAAAAGTTTACAGTCATACAGGATACATGCCAGCTCACGTTTACTTTTATTGCATAAAGCTGAACGCTGAAGTAATTTTCGTTTGGCAACCACCCACCAAACACACAAACACTCATGAGCACACGCACACGCTTATATTTCTTCATGCTTTCCCTCACGTACACTCGCCTTGTTAAATTGTAACTGATTTCCAGGCTCGCGTTAATCATTAAAGGCACAACGGGACAAGAGCTCTAAATGCACACACATACACACGTCAGCATACACACACACTCACACACTCTCTCTCACACACACACACACACACACACACACACACACACACACACACACACACACACACACACACACACAGCTGTGCACTGTTCCTTGGACATTTGGAACACCTTTACTTCTTCCCACCAGGGCAAGTTCCAGGTCACATTCCCGTATGTTTCAGTTTCTGTGTTCCTCTACCTATGTTTCTTCTCCTCTCTTTCGTGCCCGTTCATTACTTTTTTTTTTCCCCCCTCAGAGGTTTCACTATGATTCTATCTTGTTAAATAGGCTTCAGAGTTTTATTGCACTGGAGTGCGGAAAACCTGATCCATAATTTGATTTGACTTTGTTTTGTCTCTTTAGGTCCTAAAATAGCCTCCCGGCAGTCTTTGCGGTACAGGCTTGACAACATAACTAAGAGAATACTGTCCCAGACAGTGGAGCTCGTATCGTGACCCAGATCTATGAGAAACTCCGGGGGTTTCTGTGTATAATGCAGCTCTTTTTGCAATAGATTCTCACGATAGTGATGCCAGGCGAGATTCAGGGTCATGCTTCTGATGTGGAGCAGTTCTTATGACTGCATCGTGGGGGCTTTGTGGTGAGCGGAAGAAATAAAAAAATAAAAAAAAAGGCCCGCTTGTTCTTCTGACTGCTTCATAGGCTTAGAGTATAGATATGGAAACCGAAGGCATGCGTTCTGACAGAGTTGCATGGCAAAGTGATTTCTGGTTAAAGCGCTGAGAATGGGGAAAGTGTATCTAGGTCACCTCTGTTTCACCCCTTCCACGGGCCCCTCCCTCACCATATCACGTTGTCTTTGCACTTTATTGGCCTGATTACATTATGCACTATATTAATGCAAGTTGTTGTAAATGTAAAAACCATGCTTAGCAATAGCTTAATATAAAGTATATATAAATGTATATATTTCAGGGGTGCTTACCTTTTTTTTCTGGCTTCTGAGCTACTTTTAAAACTCCGAACATTAAATAATGCCTAATATATAGCCAATCCCTGACTTATGATGAAGATGCAATACAATGACACCACCATAACTTGGTCATGGTCACAACAACTTAGACATGGTCTAGCCTACCCAGGAATCTTTAACAATGGTGATCTGTATGGGGAATCATTTGAATGTATGAAAATTTTTTAAAAATATAATTATTTAACAAATTACAGTACATAATTTAGCAAATTAACAATTCATACTATCATAATGTAATGAACTATACAGTAAATATCTATGTGGCATCTATGTGTTCATTGTCTGGCAGCAGGGATAAAAAGGAGAGACAAGAGTTAACATTTGGCTCTGAAACACCAAAAACACAGACAGACAGTATTGTCCCTTGAGAGGATATACTAAATTGGTTGCTGAAATGTGAGGTTTTGTAAGATACTCTGTATATATTAGGGCTCTCAGTTGAATAAAATATTTAACCGTGATTTTTATTTGTTCTAAATGTACCTTCAAGTTTTTAATACTCTAATCAACATGGGCATGGACATATATGGATGCTTTATGCAAATGTATGTTTATTATTAGTGAAACCATATTCAACATAGAGCATGAAGATGAAATATTCTTGTAAATGTTTTAAAGTAATTATGTATATTTGATATATTATGTATACACACACACACACACACACACACACACACACACACACACACACACGGAGAGGGATGGTTTATACTGTATATTTACGATATATTCTGCTGTACCTTGCATAACTGCATGAACCCTTCTGGCACAATACAATTCAATACAATTATGGTCACTACCTTACACTGATGCGTCAGCCAGGGTTGCATGGTCCGGACAGTAGCTGCTGGTTTAGGCAGAATTCCAAATGATCATCAGTTATGGTGAAACAGTATATAATCTTTATTTAAGAGAGGAGTCACTTCCCTCTCTGGAGTTTTGCAATGGTAGTGTGGTGACCCGTGCGTTAGAAGAGGAGAGATTTCAGACTGGCCGCCCTGTACGTCAATCATGAGGCACATACCAAAGGGAGGATAGATGATAAACTAACATCTTAAATTGTTTTTAAATGGCACGTGATCTATACTATCGACGTATTGGTTACTGCCTTGGTTAACTGTATTTTTCATTTTTTCCCCAGGTGCGGAATTCCTCCACTCTCCTGTTCAGTACTCTGATCACACGGATATTTGGGGTGAAGAGAGGGAAAGATGAGCACTCCAAAAAGAATAAGTAGGTCAACACGCAGTTTGTCCTCTATGCCTTAGTACCCATAATGGCATACTGTGAATACTCACATATTTTATTGTATATAAGATCAGATCTTTGAAGTTCATGCATGTCGATACCCCATGTCAGTTTTTACTGTGAGCAGGTGGTAGCTTAGTGGTTAAGGTGTTGGACTTTGGATCCGAAACGTGTGAATTTAAATCCATCATCGCAGCATCATGAATGATCGCACTCGCTTTCACTTTGCTCAGGGACTCAATCAGACTGAAATAGCTCTGTGTCTGTCAGTGACTGACAACTTACTCAAGTGTCCGCCACTTGAGAAGGAGGCTGTCAGGTCTGCAACTTTATTGTCGAAAACTATAGCAATCCTGAACGTTCATTGCCAGCTAACCTGAGGGACCAGGACACCGTCTCACTCAATACAAAGATAAAGTCCATATCTAAAGTCTTTATGTGAATGTGTAAATTTGTTGATATATCGTTTACGCCATGATATAGACCTTTTCTCACAATACTATAATGAGATAACGGGTTTTTATGTCGGGATTACAAGAAAATGAAGTTGTGATCTTGAGAAAACAACGTTTGTTATGTAAGATCACGAGAAAATTAAGTTGTGATCACGAGAAAACAACTTTTGTTATGTCGAGATCACGAGAAAAACAAGTCGTGATCATGATAAAAACAAAAAAGAAAAAATGTTATAACGCATGGTCTCATGACTTCCATAATGTAATGTGAACTAAGGCTTTTAAAGTTCACCATATGGGGGCACTGTAGTCTCATGCACTGTTTGCCTTCCACTTTGTTTTCCTTAGTCATTAATATCCGTGTACTCTCTGGCCCACAGTGTGAGGCACTGGTCCAACTCCTTAAACAATCTGGATCTGTACCTCTGTGTTGCCTTTATCTCTCAGCATATATACACACTCTTGTTGGTGTTCTCTCTCACACAAATTTCCCTCCCTTCCACATTCTTTGGCGTTTTCGTTCTTTCTCCGCTTTGCTCTCAATGTCAGATTTCAGGCTTGTGTCTGATAACGACTTTAAACAGGGAATAGCGAAAGGGGAGCGAGAGAAATCGAAATGTGCGATGTACGTCAGCTCTGACCGTTCGTCTTTTTTCCCTAAGGCATCCTTATCTCCTTGTGCACCCGAGGGAATGTTTACAAGGGCCGTCCTACACAAACACACACCCTTCTGATGGAGCGAAAGGTCCCAGGTCACTCTGTGTAGCTTGTGCTGCTGCTCTGACCCCTGACTCAAAGCATAGGTACAACCCATTGAGGTCACTGTCCGTCAGATTTGTTTTGGAAGAATTTCGAGCAAGCAGTGAGAGCTAAAACCAAAATCGAAACAGAGGCCCTTGACATTGCATAAGCTACTAAAATGAATTACTAGCTGTCATTAAGTGCAACTCCATATCAGATGACAGCAGGGCACACACAGGCTGGTTTAGTTCTCCGATGCTCCCACAGTGAAGCCCTGAACCCTCTTTACAGACTCTGGCTCCTCGATCAGCACAATGTGCTTTCCTTTGAGTGCGATTTGCATCTTGATCCGATTACACACTAGCCAGCTTTGTCTTATTTGTGGTTTGTTTAGCTATATTTCTGTTCCCCTTTCATTGAGTTCCATTTTCATTGTCGTCATGTGCGTGTGTGTGTGTGTGTGTGTGTGTGTGTGTGTGTGTGTGTGTGTGTGTGTGTGTGTGTGTTTGTGTGTTTGTGTGTTTCTATATCTTGGTAGCGATCCAATGTCTCCACAAGAATAGGAATATCTGACAGTTTTGAGTTTGTGGGGACATTTGGCTGGTCCCCTGTTCCCTCACATAAAAATATCAGGTTTAAGAAATAATAATAAGAAAGAGCTAAAGGGAAGTTTGTGTGTGTGTGTGTGTGTGTGTGTGTGTGTGTGTGTGTGTGTGTGTGTGTGTGTGTGTGTGTGTGTGTGTGTGTGTGTTGGGTAGAAAGCAGGGTTAGTCAGGTTAAGATGACAGTAAGTCTAGATGTAGGCATAACATTAACTCTCATAAAGATAGTAAGACAAGCACGTATGTGTGAATGTAGGTTTGTTGTTATTCAAGTCTCGTGTTGTTCTTCCATGTTTGAGCTTTTCAGTTTGGGGGGGAAATGTTAGAGAGAAAGAAAGAGTGAATTTGGTTAGAAAATAGAAGTAAATAATTAATCTCAAAATGTTGGCCCAGTTGTCAGGATTCATGTGTGTCAGTCTTGGTGTTTAAGCCTCTTTTTTCAGTTCTTTCTTCATTCCCACTGTTCTTTGCCTTAACTTTGCTCCACTAAAGATTAAACACATTATAGGCCTGGCACACACACACACACACACACACACACACACACACACACACACACACACACACACACACACACACACACAGACAAAGATCATGTGATAACAACACTGCTGAGAGGCTCTGCATTACCATTAAAAGGAAACAGCTTTTGTTGGCATTTGTTTATTATTTTTGTGTTTGTCACAGCCTGTACGTGTGTGTGTGCACGTGCGTGTGTGTGTGTGTGTGTGTGTGTGTGTGTGTGTGTGTGTGTGCATATTCATACTCATTTCACTATTAATGCAGTATTGTAATATCAGTATTGTTTAATACTTATATCAGCTGATAAAACACTTTCTTTTTTTTATAGTTATTTTTGGATATACAACTTTTTAACTCAAAAACTTCCATCATTATTTTAAATGGAAATAGTTTGGGATGATATGGCTACTTCTTTTTGTCCAAGCCATTCCATTTATTCATCTTCATTAAACACTTTATCCAGAGAACTACCATTATGGGGACACTGGGCATGAGGTGGGAATACACTTGAGTCAGTGCACTATGCTCACTCTAGAGGCAATCTTTCAATGCCAGTCCACCTAGCTGGAGAAACTTTGGCTTTTTGACCAAGGACATTAGACAGACAAAAGACATGAATTCAGAATCGGCTCCAGCACCCTGACGCTACAAAGAATTAACCCTACCTGCTCTCCCACTGTGTCTAATTTATTCATATAATTCCTCCAAACTGAGTTTTAGGCTAATGATATCCTAAATTAGAAACCTAGTGAATTATTGATTTATTCAGTGACAGAGACTTCAAAGCACCTTTGTATATCGCTCTGGATAAGAGAGTGTTAATTGCTGTAAATGTAAATTTAATGTAAAGTATCTTTTTCCACGGATCAATCACCAAGTGCATGATTTTTTTTTTTCTAAATTTTTTTAAATTGATTAAAGCTATTTTATTGTCGATGTGAAAATACGAGGGAGTCAGCACGGTTTCAGACAGGATAAGGAAGCAGCTTTGTGTACTTGTGAAAACGATGCACCTAACAACTGCAGCAGCTGTAGTGCGAACCCTTTCTATTCAGACGTATACCACTCGTACAGCCCGAAATAAACGGGCTCACGACGAAACAGACAGAACGCTTTTTTACTTGAGAGAGCACCAGTGAGTAAGAGAGAGAGTGAGCACTGCTGAGCTGTTGCATAACTGCGGCTGAAGTGAAGGTGTGCGTTATTGTTACCGCAGGTATCGAAGCCTGCTCGCTGCACTGCCGAGGTTTGTGAATGCGAAGCAGGTTTTCCCACAAGCACGTCGATCATTTGAATGGTTTCATTGGTAAACATCCAAGCAGCACTCTGAGGGGCAGGAACGTGGATTTGTAGCGCATAGTGCGTCTTTAAAAGTCTCTTGGAAACTAACGTGGCATGCAAAGCATGCTTAAACATTTGTTTATAGTTAATACTGTTTGTTCCTGCTAGTCAAAAATGCAGGTCAGTAGCTGCTACACAAGAACAAGTGAGCCGTGTGTTTGTTTATAGGCAGCCTGTACTGTCTGAATGCACAGTACTAATGTACACTTTATTCCATAAACAAATTCACCACATAAGCAAATGTTCCAAGAACAGACTGTGTGTGTGTGTGTGTGTGTGTGTGTGTGTGTGTGTGTGTGTGTGTGTGTTTGTAAAACCAGGGGCATTTTTTGAAACATAGTTCTCTCTAAACAAAGCGATGCGTGGGCACAACGCACCAGGGTTTGAAGTGTGAACATTTATGGAATCCTTTGTACGTTGTTCAGAGTGGAAGCAGGTCGAAAATGATTTTGTGAGACTGCATGATGTCAGATGTTTTTACATCTCATATTAACAGGGTGGTTCATTCAGCCAAGCGTCTGCGGTTTATTATTATTACCACCTCACCAAGGTTCAGTCAGGATGGCCAGAAAACATCCGTAGGATCCTCAGGTTTGTGAAGTCCCATGCCACTTCATGCCAGGCCTTACACCAGGCAGTGTGTGTGGATGTGCACATGATCGTGGAATTTATCATGGATGGCAGACAGGGTTAAACCTTTTTCCTTGCCATGAATGCACCCTGCCCTTAACCTTGATCAGGCCATGTATAGAGACACTTTTACCACAGGATGTGGTGTATGTAAGTATGTGTGCGCGCATGCATGTGTGTGGCTTCCTTTCAAGAAGAATTTATCGCAGCCGAAGATGGAACATGTGTGTGGAATTTCGTCTTGAAGTTTCGCTAGTTCTAAACCCCGACTCAAAAAACAACAAAAAAAAAAGAAAAGAATAATTGCAACAGTTTCAGTTTAACTCGTTCCTCAAAGCATGTTCGTTTTTAAAAGCAGGAAGTTAACACACGTCTCAGACAATCACGCATTGCGCAAAGTCTTGCCCCCTGGTCCCTAACCGGATTCCCAGGCCTGTTTCAGAAATAAATCAGCGTTTAAAGCTGCGCCGTGTTTTCCTGCAGCGCGCCATCACAAGCGAAGCGATCTAATGAGAGCTTTATAGAGCTGTAAAGAGCTCTGCCTTTAGGAAGTGGTTTACAAACCAGACCTCTAACAGTTACTTAGGCAAAAAAAAACAAAAAAAACAGACATATCCATACATACACATGCACACAAACACTCACTCAAACACTCCTCCTTTTCCTAATAGCACTCCTGTTTAGGTTGGAGCTGAATTTTGGTGCTAGGGATGTGCATCTCCATAACTGAGGCCTCTGCATAGTCAAAGATACGATACATTAAAGATACATATGAAGCAGCTACCGATGCGATTCACCCCTATTGCTGTGTAGAGTTGATTAAACACAATGTGATTCGAAATGAAACAATCAGATTCAGTATGGTACAGATAGTCTGTTATTTCTTTGTTTCACACAGACAGCAAATTATACATTTACTTAAGTTCCTTCTGACTTCCAACGCATGGCCCCTTTCACAAACATGCCCTTTGTAGTGCAAAAAAGAAAGAAAAAATATTAAATAAAAATAGACATTCTTTTCCTGTTCTATCTCCAGGAAGATGCAGCTCTACCTCTGCCATGTTAATCTGTATTTTATGTGAGTCTCAGGACACGCCCCGGTCTCTACGTAGTGTTGTGATACGCCATATTCACGTAGCAGTAGTGATGCTGAGAGAACGCGCTCGAGAAACTGTTTAGCGAGGAGAAATCAATCTACATATCAAATATCGATCACAACTTATTAGTCCGTTTCTAAATAATGAAAGTGTAGCGCTAATAATAATTATTATACATTATCATTATACATATATTCGTGGGTTCTTAGCTTTGTTCTGCCGATCACTGCAGTTAGGACACTGACAAGGAGCTCAGGAGATCACAACACTTGGTTTATTGAACATTGGGAGGTGAAACTTATACATTAGCCACAGCGGATTAAACAGTGTATCTTGTCTTTTCTGTTCCTTCCCACGATTCCAAATCATTGTTCTCGCAGTATAATTTCCAGATCTTATTCAAAGTTGTAGTACATCATTTACAACCCTAAATTTCACTCACTACATCTAAATAATTAGTTGTTTTTGTTTTTTTTACAGATGCAAATATGTTAAAAAGGATTATTTGCGATACAAATACTTGTACCCGATGCACACTTGTTTTTAAAACTCTGAATCTCACCATCTTGAGCAGATACATATTTGTTTTTGGTTTTTTTGCTCTTTGAATTAACATTCTTGTATCTTTTGAAGGATGACAGGCTGGGAGTTCTTCACTCGTTTCCCTGCCCTGTATCCGTTTCTCCTCAGCCAGCTTGAAGAGGCTTCAAGTTCACTGGACAGGTAAGAAGATTGCGTGTGTTCCGTGTTTGCATTTGTAGCGGTTTTTTTGTACCCTCAGCCCCGGAGGGAAAACAGTTTGTATTCTCCTCCTCCCCTCTTCTGTTTTCTCAGGAGCTTTTTTAATTAAGGTTCATTTAACTGCCTTATCGAGCCTCTTTAGTCCTATTAAACACTGATGGACAGCTTCCTACTTTAGATGGCTCCGATAAGAAGGGTGTGTGTGTGTGTGTGTGTGTGTGTTTTGGTGGGATCAGAGGCCATTTTGGATGCAGACCACCCTTTTTGCTTCCCAAATTCGGAAAAGCTGTTATCTGCAATCCCGGCATTTCTTTTTCACACAAACGCCTTCCAAACCCGCGTTGCAAAACAGGCCCTGGGGTCAGGGTTTTTGTAACATGACCGTTTTCTCTGTCTAGCTTTCTCTCTCATACTGGGAGCATGTTGACACTTTCTCACGGTCCAGATGAAGCTGTCTTTTCCCCCCAGTAAACCAGTCACACTCCAGGTTTTATATTTAATAACCCTACTAAATCATCAGCATTTAAAAAAAAAAGCAAGCATGGAAAGATAAAATAGAGGCTTGAAAAGTCAAATCGGGTTCCAAGGCTGTATGATGTTGATGGAGGCTGAAAGCAGGGACTTGTGGGATAGGATAGTTGTGGTGGAGTTGTGGGGAGAGCCAGCTTAGACATGTACTGTTGATTGATATTGATAGGAGTTTGGAGGCTTTTTTTCTTTGCTCTTGGAGTTCCTTCAGGGCCGAAGCTTTTTTTTTTTTTCCTCCGAAGGCTGCTTGGAGAATGGAAGAGAAAAGGAAGAACCTACGAGCAGGCTCAAGTTAACAATGTGGAACAATTTGCATACCTTCAGCATGTAAACTCTGCCAATTGGCATATTTTCTTGCATCTGCTATTGAAATTTTGCTGACAAGTAAATTATTTTCGTAACAATATGTTGCATAACGTTTTGTGGTGTTTGGAAAGCTTTTCTATGGAACGCAGAACTCCTCCACACCACCAAGCATTTTTCTCCGAGTGCTATTTTGAGTGTGAAATGTTTTTTTTGTTTTTTTTTGTACATCCTTATTTTCAGATTCCACTTAAGTGCAAACGTTTCCTCTCTGTCTCCGTGTTTTTTGTAGTCCTTTTTTGCATAGATTTTGGCTAGTGCTTGGCCTGGCAGTTGTAATTCATGAACTGTGTAGTTTTATCTTTCGAAAATGAACTGGGATTTGCAGCAAATTAAATGTGTACTAGAAGCACACGCTGTGTAGAAAAACATTGGCTTCCAGAGCACGAGGTCAATTTTTGTTTCATCTTCGAGAGTTTGATTGATTACTCTGTGTGTGTGTGTGTGTGTGTGTGTGTGTGTGTGTGTGGTGGGTGGTGGGGGGAGATAAGGGAAGGATGTAGATGGGGCAGTGTGTGGGGGTGAGTGAGTTAGCAAGGCGATGTGAGATGAAGTGTGCATGTTTGTGTATGAACGATGTGATTATTCCAGCATGACATCGCCAGCACTTTCAAATGTTTGCTCTGGCATGCATCTCGGGAGTGAGATGGATGAGGCAGCGCCAGAGATGGAAATGAGAGGAGAACTGAGTGAGAGGGCCCGCTTGGGCGCCTGACTACATTTGGCCTGCTTCACCTCCAGATTGTGCCTGCACCACGGCTTGCAGCTCGGCGATGGAAATAGATCTGCTTCTGTAAACATCTGTTCCAGATGAACCTATTATTCAATGTGTGCTCTCTGTCTGTCTCAGGGATGCAGGACAAGTGAAGCTGCTCCCCAGTCTGTTCCTGCTGTTGCTGGTGTTAGGACGTCTCTACCCATCACCTATGGACGGATCCTCTTCCCCTCTGGGCTTGGCCTCCTTTAGGCCCTTCATAATCAGGTTAGAGTACTAGGGGCTGTATGTTTTATTAAAACGTCTTTCATTTTGACCAACGTGTAAAACAACTATCAACAACATTTCCAACAGTGGTTGAAAGCACAAACTTTCACAGTCATCTAGCTGAGACACAAAGAGAGCATGATTTGGTTCTCCTGGAACTGGTCTTCCCCCAGTTGATAAGACTCAAAATTACATTGTGTGCTCATTAAACTCCATTTTTATACAAACTAATTATTTCCCTGCATATTACAAGTGTGTTGGTGAAAGACTCTAAATATGCAATAGGTCACATGACCTTACAGTGTATATAACCTTTACTTGCATAGGAACTTTTTTTAAAGGTACTTTAATAGCTGGTCCATCTGCTGATTAATTCAGTTATCCAATCATGTGGCAGCAGCAGCAGAGCGAATAAAACTCTGCAAATACAAAAGAGGGCTTTTAGTTCAAATCTGATAGTCAAATCATGTGTGTTTTGGGGACGACAACAACAGGCGGTCAACAAGCTGGTAAAACAACTTGTATTTTTTTTCCCCAGAAAGGCCAAACTGCAGACAGGGTTTGTATTTGCAGCTATCGATTGTTTTAGTAATTGAGTATTCTACCGATTAGTCCATCAATTAATTGACTTCATTAAAGAGCAATACTAAATATACAAGAGAAAATAAGTCGGGTCTCCTAAAATGAACAAGTAATTTGTTTCCTTTTTAGAAAAATTTTTATTTTTATTGCTGAAATTGCAATCGTTAAAAAATAAACCCACTTATCGGCATTACCCTTGGCATGAACGGGGCTGAAAACAACATGCGCGCGCCACTTTCCACGCAAAGGTTGTGTGTGTATAAAAAAAATAAAAAATTTTAAACTTGACGGGAGAAAGTGCGCAGCTGTAAGTGAACTCTGAGCCCTGCATTTGCCCAACCTGGCAACACAGAAGGTGAGAGGGGAAATTGACGACACAGATAGCATGCACAAACTTTACGTAGAAAGGGGCGTCCGCACGTTTTCAGACTTGTTTTGTTCGTATTCCACGTTTATAAATGAAACCCCAGAACGGTCCAGAATTTAGCGGGTGGTGTGTCAGTAATAATAGTGCGTGGGTTAGTGCTCAGTGTGTAGTTAAACAGAATAAACGATTTTCTATTTGAATTACTCAAGTTACTCGAGGAATAGTTTCAGCTCTATTTCACGTCGTTCACATACAGCTCAACGTCGATGAATAAAAAAACAATAAAAAATGAATGTATAGAATTAAATTATTACAGAATATACCTTTGCCTGACATTGTTATATATTTATATTCTTGCCACCAAGATGCTTCTGTGTCGGTCACGGATCATGGAAAGTAAAACTTAAAAATTCTCACATTTTTATTTACATAATTATAATAGGCTTGTTTCATAACACCTCTGCAAAGTATCGACTGTGAGATTGATAGTCGAATCAGACTCATCCTGTAGTAGCATTAGATATTCGCCTATTCGGTGTCACCCCCACCAAAACATTGAGTTCCACTCCTTTCAGCTAAGGACAAGAGTCTGAGGGTATATATGGCACAGACTTAGAAAAACCTTACAAAATAAAAGTTGGTCTTTTCCCAGTCTTCAGCTGTCCACTTTGGTTAAAAATGTAAGCTTCAGATTTCTGTTCTTGGTTGCTTTTCTTTTCACCATGGTTGTGAAGAGTGATTATATTAGTTACAGTAGACTTACAGTCAACTTGGTCCACACTGATCATTCTTTTCCGATTTCTCTTAACAAGATGTTTATGCCGGTAGACCTTTCACTCTTTTCTCAAACTTTTTTTTCTGTAAACTTTAGAGAGTCTTGTGTAGTTTCTGCTGAAGTTTCAGCCTCTCTAGCACCAACACCAATTCCATAGTTTAAGTCACAATGTTTTCTTTATTCTGACTTTCGATGTGACCATTAACTGATGCTCTTTATCTTTTTCATTGTGCTGCTGCCATGACTGATCAGATAACTGAATAAACGAGGTGTACACATGTTCCTATGAAAGTGGCCACTGGCTATATCTCTTATCCGGCATTTTTAACTTGGTTGATATTTGATTTTGTTTTGGGTATTTGATTTTAGACTTATCGAGAACGTGCATTACACAGTTCGAGGTATATCTTACTATTGGTCATAGACAAAGCTAGTTTATTGTGAACCCTTCTGACCCACTTTACCTACATGTGCTGATCTGAACCTCATTGTTTAAAAGACACATCTTGTATACATCCTCCTCCTTCTCTGGTGCGTTTTGGTCACAGTATGTTCCAGCGTTGGAAATTTGCACTCATGCAGTCCCTCTGTTTGCACATTTCTTGCATTGTCCAAGTGTGAAAACAAGCTAAATATTATTAGAACATGTTCTACAAGCATCTGCGGTGACCTCTAACCATCTAAAAACGGTTTTAGGATTGTGTGCGCACATAAACACATCGCGGTAGAATCTCTGGGAACGCTGCGTACCTCCTGGTAGAATAGTAATGTTTGGATTTTCAGGGAGCCGAACATTCTAGGTTTGGAAATGTTCCAGAGCTGCTGTGTGGAAAAGTATAGTGGAGGGATAGGAGGAAAACCGTTAGCAATGAAAGAATAGGTGGATTTAAATACCACTTTTATTCATCGTGAGAGATAAAAGTGAGTGCAATCATTTGGATTTAGTAATAAAAAAAGAATTCTAGCATAGTTCATATTAGGGCTGTGTTTTGCCAAGAATCTGGCGATCTTGTATTATATTATTAGTACTTAGGTTGGTATTAGGCTAGTAGTAGAGGCATGATCTGAGCGCTAACTAGTGTTTTACATGAAATTACAGTAAGAAAGACTATTATTTCTTCTATAAAGGTAGAGAATGCAGACAGGTAAGGAAAGACAAGCATTTAATGGGAGTGCACTCAAATTTTAGGTTTGTGTATATAGCGCTGTTCTGTAAGCCAAAAATTAAGTTTTGCCTGGTTATAAGTGCAACCACGAACAGCAAATGTTGTTCCTGAGCTTTTTAATGGCATTTTATCATATTCCAGCCTAAAAAAACAAACACGGTGGATATTAACGCCAACGTTAGTTGTGTGCCCTTGTGCTAGTACTTTCTGTCACTGTTTACTTTAAGAGATAAGCCTGCTCTCTATCTGCCACTAATCTTGTAAGAATTCTGTTTTATATTGATATTGCGTATTTGAGAATTGATACAGTATAGCATACTCTATTCGAGGCGGGGCTCGATTCGAAATTTGATTTGAGGATTCACTATTTTATGCAGTATACACTTAACAACCATATATGACTAAATAACTGCAAGGTGAATGGTGTAATATTGATTAACCTGTTGCAGTAGGACCTGTCAAATTTTTCGTACCTCCCAAAAGTGGTCCGAGGAAGGACAAATGGTGAACCTGTGACTATGTCATGGCCATCCAGGGGGACATTATGATGATTATGGTAGTAAGGTGCCAAAGTGCATCACTGCCTGCTGTGTATGAAACTTTATAGCTGCAGACCGGTCAGAGTGCCCCTGCTGACCCCTGTCCACTGCTAAAAGTGCTTACAGTGGGCACGTGAGCATTACAGCTTGGTCATGAAGTAATGGAAGATGCTGGCCTGGTCTGATGAATCACATTACATTTTACCCCATGTGGTCAGCCGAGTGCGTGTGCGTCACTTATCTGGGGGGGTGGGGGTATATTGCACCAGGTTGCGCAATAAGAAGAGGACAAGCAGGCAGAGTCAGTGGGATGCTCTGGCCACTGTTCCTATTGTTACAAATCAAGTACGCTTTTCATGTCAACAGTGTTTCCTAATAGCAGTGTATTATAGCAGCAATTCCCCAGATCTCAGTCTGATCAAGCATCTGTGGGATGTTCTGGACAAACAAGTCAAATCTATGGAGCTCACACCTCACAACCTACTGGATGTCTCGAAGGCTTAAAAGATCTACTGCTAAAATCTTGGAATACCTTCAGACGACTTGTGAAGTCCATGCCTTTTTGGCTAATTATTTGGCACAATAGGGGATTTCTACAATATTAAGCTGATTTAGCTGATGAGTGAAAAATTTACCTAAAACAGTTTTACATCCAAAAGTGCAGTTATGCATTCGGCTTTACTCTCTGAAGGGGTGTTTGAAGTTTGAAAGCTGTCTAACAGTCGATTTATCTACATTATGTGACAAGTGTTGCACTTTATTCAATGTGTGACAAACAGCAACACTCGTGATAAAAAAAAATTCTGCTACATTTATTTTTCTTATTGAGATGCATAAATAACAGATGCGACACATAATTTTTTTCACAATACAATTAGGTAAAGCGATCAGATCAATCATAAAGAGTTGCGTTTTAAATTTGGTGGCCATTTTTTATATGCTGACGGTTCCCGAGTTACGATGGTCCCGCTTTGGATCTTATGACGACGATAGCAATGCGACAAAATCTTACAAATATTTGAAGTTTTGTGCAGCGTGCATAAGCTTGGATGCTGCCAGGATGTGCACATCTCCTGCCTTGTGAAATGCCTTACTCTCATCAGCGGTCGACAGAGTTCAATTGTTTTTTTTGGTCCTTTAAAGCCCAATTTTTACCTCTTGTGTCTCTCCCTTGTATCTGCGTCGCCAGACACTGAAATGGAGCACACTAATTGGTCTCCTCACCTACATATGTACAGGTGTGCATCTCCATTGCAAGTCAGTAAATAGCCTGTACTTTGCTATCTACTTTCTTCTCTAAAGAAAAGAATGGGAGGAAGTAAGCTTGTTTGTTTTTTTTTGTTTTTTTCTTAAATCAAAACCTCAACAGATCCATGCTATGTACATGCTATTTTAGAATTATGGGATCGACCCTTTTGATTGTATAATGCTGTGTTGCAACAATGTACTATGATGGACACTGCTTGTAAACATTCCTGTTTTTGTGTGAGACCGAGACGAATGGAGTGTTTATTTGGATGCATCACGAAGCTTTGGTTGTCCAAAAAGCCTGTTTCTCAATACATTTGTACTTCATAGCATCGGCATGACAACTTTATTACTTTTGAATGCTCTTTGTGTGTGGGAGGGTGTTTTTTTTTTTTTTTTTTTACTGCTGTTTTTCAGATGCTCAATCAAGTTGCGCTCGGAGAAGATGAGCCAGCAGTCGTTTCCTTTTCTAGGAGATCTCCGACTAACACAGGACTCGTATACTTTGAAGAAAATGTGTGCACATGTGATGTGCATTTACTTAGTTATATGTTTGATCTTTTGAGGGTAGTTTGTTTTTTAAATGTTCAGTCATGTGTGCCTTTGTGTGTTTTCTGTGTGCAAATGTCAGTGCCCTTATATGTCTTAGTGTAATTGCGTGTGCCTGGAAAGAAGCAGTGAGGGGAGGACGAGAGCATGAGGCCAAGGCCTTTGGCTGGAATGCAGATAACACAGAGCAGAGAGGGGCAGAGAAGTCCATGCTAATAGAGGCCAATGGAATACATGGGGGGGAGCAAATTCAAAAGCTATACACAAAGTTTTGGAGCATTTCTGGAATCATTCTTAATATTCGCAAACCAGTAGGTGCATTTCTTAAAACTAATTCGACAAACAGCACCACAAGTATTTGTGTCAATGAAAAGCTCATTGTCATCAGAATAACTAGTCCTTTTGTGAATAGTTTACTAACAAGGTTGTCACAATGTTCAGTCATGTTGCCAATATGACAGTTCAGGGTTTCAGTATTTTCTGATGTTACTACGATTTGAATTACTAAGATTGAGGAAAAATTCTCCTGTACAGCATCTATGAATTTCAACAGCACAAATGTACACATTACTGTATGTGGAATATTGATTGCAAGAGACCGGACAGGATTCACACTTTTACTTTACCTACTAGTAGTTGTTTGTTTCCTGGTTGTTAATCCATTTTCACATATTGCAATTCTGTGTTTTGCTCTGTCGCCATTTGAAGGTTAATGAAATTCACCTATGACCTATTTTAGAGAATTAGATGATCAATGGTTGACCTGATGCAGTTCACTTGCCTTCATTTGTGACATTCAAGACAAAGATTTTTTTCTGTTTTAACCATTCAATGATTAATGCAATGATGTCGAGAGGTTTTGAGGTTTAGATAATGCAGGTGAAACTAATTAAAAAATAAAGAAAAATAATAATAAACAATAAACTATTTGTTTAGTTACACAATTGATAGTGTAGGGAGAAGCAGACGATTGTACACAAGCAATTAAATGAATGTGTCAAAGCATTCGCAGTTTGTTCAATGCAACAGGAAATTGCTTTTTTATGATGTGGACAAGTGAAGACACGATATGGCGTTTGAAAAAATAGTTTTGAGAATTTCATTTCTGATCTGACAAAAGCAAAGCAACTGAAATAATAAAGTATTATAAGTATGATAGAATCAAATAATTACTCTCATCAATTTACTGAGGAAAAACCTATTTGCCAGGTGACTTAATGCCTGAGCTTCCCCACGCTGCTAACTTTTTCACAATGGATTGGAAAGCAATCATGCACAGATCAATGTTCGTAGAAGCATGGAGTTCAACCGTATAAGTTTAATACAATGAGCGATTGTAGCCCAGTACTATCCACAACAATAATAACATAGACAACAAGGTTAATATTGCCTGCTAGCACATCGTTAATCTACTTAATGTTCAGGTCGTTTGTTCTCGGTTACATCAGCGATATGTGATTTAACTGTGCCTTTAAAGTTTAAGGACTTTGAGATGGCGGCCTGGCTGGCTGCTTCTTGTCAGTGAAAGGTATGCGAGCACATCCACCCAAATGAAGCCCACATGTAGGAGATGTTAAATATAGCCAGGCCCTGACTGTCTGCGCTTTGCACTCCCCAGGCGTGTGTGTACGTGTCTGGAAACTTGGTGCTATGTTGACCCCCTGTGTCCTCCTTGCAGCTTCAAACAAGCTTTGAGTTCCATGCTGGGGAGTTATGGAAAGAATAGGAAAGAAGCGATGGCGTAAAAGATCAAATCTAATGTTTTGGGTTCTGTTGCTTGATTAGGATAGGATAACAAACTGGTTGCGACTGACAGGGAGGCTCCTTGTGCAGGTCTGATAATCTGTGGAATTTAAAAGCACCCATTTGCTTAGACATAAGGCAGACTCGTCGTTTTCCCTAGAGTCTGGACTTTTTCAGCAAAAAAAAACATAACCAAGAACCAACTGATTTTACAGAACGAGGCAATTTGACTGATTGAGCAGATGACCACCAAAGACCATTTCCTCTACCATATCAACAAATGGGAGATTCTTATTCACTCATCACTAATTATTTGGTCCAAAACACTTTAACAAACTTTTTAAGATGCCATTCTGTAAAATTTATTTTATGTTAAGTGATTATAGCTTGATTTTGCGATGTGATTCTGATGAAAACTGACACATGGAAGTATTCAAGGTCCACTTTCCTCAAAGCATCTGATGAAGCACCATAGTACAGTTGCAGGCTCTTATACAATCAATTGTATTTTGCATTAAAGCTGTTGTGGTGATTGGTCCTGCAAATTAGGCCCAGTTCCTCCTAAAGGCAGCCCTATGGGACCAGCCCCAGGACATATGTGAAGAGGCCCAGAGAGGCCTGGGGGGTAGCTAGTGCAGTGTCCCACCTTGTTGACAATCGAAAATGAGGTAAAAGCACCTTTTAGGATTGACACAGGAGGTGCATTCACCAGCATAGAGAAGGAAGACTCAATGCCCCCCCCTCTGAATTGTATTTTTTAATTTTGTCTGTATTTAGCTTTATACCTGTCTTTATTTGGATTTTACATTTTTGCCATGTTAATGACCCATATTTTCCTGAGCATTTTTCATGCGTGCTCTAAGTTTCTGTAAATAAATATATCCTGGTACTAAATCATTGACTATGAATACTATCAGTTTTAAAACTCTCTTAGTGAATAAGAAAAGCACTTGGGCATCTTTATCTTTTCACTATTCAAATGCTAATTTAAGTACCTAAGGGAGTATTAGTATGGATTAAGCTGTCTAGATATCTAGTGGATGCCTATTTCATAACTTAGGTGCTACAACAACAATGTGTCTTAATGCATGACTTCCCTGTACCCTGGGAGATGGTTGAACAGTACAAGATGTTTCAAAGACGTGTTGTACGATGTGCTAAATACTGTGAGGTAAAGGTGAGGTGAGGTGCTTGACTTCGGCTTTGTAGAAAAGCATCAGTGTTTTAGATCTAATGTGGGCAGCTACAGGAAGCCATTTGAGGGAGTGCATCAGTGTGGTGGTGTGGGTGATATTTAGAAGTTTTTGCAACTGCATTCTGGATTACTGGCAGGGGTCAATTGGTTCACCGAGGCAGATCTTTTAGGTGCAAGATGCAGTTGTCCAGTCTTGAAATGACAAACTACTAAAGCATTTCATTGTTCTGGTGGATAGAAATTACTCCATTAGAGGGAATCCTTATAGATGTTGTAAAGGAGAGTAGTAAGATTTGACATGTGAGAGGAAACGGCAATTGATTGCCCACGGTTACCCCTAGGTTGCATTCAGTGACCAAATGGTGAGATCAGAGGGTTATTCAGGGAGATCACAAGATACTGATATAGAGATAAATCACCTAGGATGAGCAGCAGTTCAGTTTTGCTGGGATGAAATTTCAGTTGATGGAAATGAATGTCTGCCATGCAGAAACATGATTGTCTGAAGGTGGAAGGAAAGGATGAGTGTCATCCAACTAGCCTTTGTATGAAAACTCATAAAGATGTATCCTTACCAGGGGATCAAACGGAGAGGAAGAGCAAAATAGGACCAGGTACTGGGCCTTGTGGGACACCATTAGAGAGCCTTAAATGTGACTTCACTCCACATCACCTGATATAACCGACTTTCCAGTAAGGAAACAAACCATTTCCATGCTGTGACATGAATTCCAAAATTCGTGAGGATGGACAAGAGAGTCTTCAATTCAATTGAATTCATTGTTATTTGTTGAGCTTTTTATCCATGGACATTGAGCGAGCCAGTGGCGTCTGTGGCAAGAAAAACTCACTGAGATGAGGAAGAAACCAGAGGATCCAGACTCTAAATGGAACCCACCCTTATGGGTGGCACCGAATCTCCAATTATTACAGTTCATCATTGTTAAGCTGTACAGTGATAGATGATTAAATGTGTTTGAATATGTTAGATATTTGAAATTCATTGTGTTAAAAACCACCTGGCTGTGTTCTAACAATCTTTATAGGTACTCTCTAGAACCATGCAGGTTCCATGTAGTGTTTAGGCACTATGTGGTACAGGGTTTAGGGGTAGCCTGTTGCAAAGTCATATAAGATTGGGAAACCGGACCGCCGGGCCAAACAAGAGCCAGATGGCAGCTTGAGTCGTAAGGCCCGCTCGAGACATAGCACGAGTCCCCTGGAGATGCCTAGCCTCGGCCGGCTGTGTTTCTAAAATTACACCCTTCCAAACTGTCATTTCCTCTCCAAAGAGTTTTAATGAGACAAATTAGTGCTGATGGGAAGCATATGAGGCCTGAAAAGGGAGCTTGAGACTGCGAGTCATTAGTGAATGTGTGTATGTGTGTGTTCGACTTGTTGCCTTCCTATACACACTAGCAGGTAAAAAAGTCGGTTTATAACAAGTTAAGGGTTTGTCTGTGTGTGTGTCTGTGTGATTGTCTGTTCAGCAGCAACAGGCGTTCGTGGGCGTCATGTGACACGATTTGTACTTGTTAAGAGCAACTGTTGCGAAACTCTGATGCCTAAATGAAACATGCGTTTTGTGTGTGTGTGGGTGTGTGTACATTGGGGTCTGGATATAGAGGAATTTGAGCTCAGCAGGTGAGGGGCCACATGTCTGGAAGCCTGTTGCAGTTTCACATCTCTCTAATTCAGAAACTGACTCCATTAGCAGCTTTAGACACCCTTTCAGATTCAGTTATTTGTACATTTGTTTTCTTTCATTTTGTTTTCCTCAGCTTTCGGCCCTCCTTTATGTGTATTATTTATTTATTTATTACAGAGAAAATGGTTGCACTCTTTGCTAGCACCATGGCTGCCCCTCTTTTTAGTCTCAGCATTAACAATAATGTTTTAGAGACTGAGAGGCTACAATGACTTTCTAGGCTTTTTTTCCCCTCTCCTTTCTATCTGTTTACCCATCCATTAATTATTTATTTTTTTCTTTAAATATGTTACCACTTTAGCTCATTTTCCATTCCTCACATTTTCCTTTTCCCCACTGTAATTTATCGACAGAGGCCCTTTTTTTTTATTTATTTTTTTTTAATTTATTTTATTATCATTCATTTTATATAAAGTGTTTTATGGATGGAGAGACCATGTTTTAAATAGTGGTTGTAACAATCAACACCATAGCAGCTTCAAGCCCAATCACCCTTTCCTTTTTTTTTACAAGCCCAACTCCCTTTCTCCATTTAGGCCTGAATATAGCTTGTACCGTATTGCCTCCGACAGTTTCAAAAGAAATATTGACCAGTTCGACTGCAATGGCAGTCAAATTGTTCAGTAATTTATTACTCCAAACTTAGCTGTGAGTGTTGGCGAAACTTGGCTGCTCTGTGACCACTGCAGTGGTGGACAGTAACAAAGTAAATGTAATTAAGTAGTATTTTCATTTAGGGAGACTTTTACTTTACTATATTTCAAAATCAATTATCGTACTTTTTATTCAACTTAATTTTGTGTAATCATTCATTCCTTTTTTATTTATAAGTGGGTAAAAACTTAACTGGTTAAGCACGCAGCAAGCCACCAATCAGGGTCGAGCGTGCGCTCTGTTTTGAACTTGTTTTGATTGTCACTTGGTGGTATCTACTTATCACCAACATACAGTTCAGAATCAGTTCAACAGCATGCAAAACATTTGTTGAAAGAATGTAATGACACGAACTTGCCACAACACCCGTGGCTTTATTTGTGCAATTTCTTTTTAAGTAGTTGAAAATAAGGTTTTGGGCTCATGATAATTGTATTAGATATCAATCAGTGTTTGATTCATTTATTTCATTCTGTTAATAGATTGTTGTGCGAAGAGTAACAGTATAGTTTTTACATATAAACTGAGTTAATTAAATAAAGAGTCTCTTGACAAAAATGATAATAGGAACATTATAGTTATAATAAATCATAGTAGTTTGAATATTTAAGTACATTTAAAGGCAAATACTTTTGTACTTTTACTCAAGTGAATTAATAAAGGAGCACATTTACTTGAGTAATATTTTACCAACTGTATCTCTACTTATCTCAAGTACATGATTTGTGGATTTCGTCCACCACTGGACCACTGAGCCTTTACTTGGTGAGGTTCTGTGTCTGCTTTGTGTCTATGATCATAAAGATTAACTCTGCCAATGTGTGCGCTACCAAGCTGTTTGGGGGCTGATAGCAGTCTAAGGGTGCTTTCACACTTGGTATCTTTTTTTAACTGCCAACACACATTTTGAGCATGCACACCTATAGGAGGTGGCCAGCATGCAGTCAGAATGCAGCCACTACCACCCGCAGCGTTTCTGTTTCTTTTGTTTCTTTTGTTACGATATTGGAGATTGGTGTTCTGATGTACAATGTCCTGATTGTTATGTTGTTTGTTAAGCAATTCAGGCTTGTGCCTTGGTTCTTGGTTAATGCCTGACAATTTCAGGCAATCTCTTTCTATTACCTTTCATTTTTACTTGTTCATTTCCTCCTGCTTGGTGGCTCCATCCTCAGTGTTCTTTTACCGATATACGCCTTACCTAAACCTTTTCAATCACGCCTCTCCAAAACGTCCTATCTGCAAGGTTCCTTTAATAAACTAATTTGTAATTGTTTATTATAATTCTAATTTCATCCTCCTCACTCCCAAAGAAAATCGCAGCATCTTCAACTCTGCCACCACCAGCTCCGCCTCCTGTCTTTTTCTTAATGCCACATGGACTCCATAGTATATAATAATCTTCATACAGTGTGTATAAAATTGCTGTGGTTGTGCCAACATTTGAAAAGTCCCAGAAGTGTAGTGCTTTCTTGGCGTCTTCTTTGTGGCATTACTTCTTCGTGACATTAGTTATTATAAGAATCCTGGTATTTTGAATGCTGCAAAAGTTGTTTCCTCACATATTATGCTCACACACATGCCTCTGAAATTAATTGCATCATGGTGCTCTGCTGTTTAGGTATGTTTTTTTCCATACTTTTTTTAATCTTCTTTCCATACCATACCTCATCTCGGCATAATTTACCAACTTCACATTAGTTGTTTCATCTCTCCCAGGACTGCAAAATGCTTCATTTTCTCTCAGGGTTTTGCACAGGGGGCAAGGAAAAACCTCCCATCTTTATTAAATAAAATCGTTTATTATTAATAATTTCTCTACAACTGTATATTCTGGAGTTAAGTATGTTAAAAGGAAATTGAGTAATGGCATCAGGGTCATTTTGGAATTTAAAGTTTTAAGATCACATCCTTTCAATGCAAATAATGTTATTGAGTGGCCAATGATTGAGACTTCAGTATAAATGTCCATGTGGTACCATTCCCAGCAATTTCAGGGTATCCTTGCAGACAATCTACTGCAACATTAGCAGTTTAATTGTCATTCTAATCTAGTTCTAAGATGAGTTGACTAGGTTTTGGACTCCATCCAGACAGGGTCAAGGTCAGTGCAAAGTGTTTGAAATAGTTTCTCGTCATTGCTATCCTTCCTGTTTGATGTAAGGGTATTTCTTGCTCAAATATTAGCACAAAACAACTAGTTCTGCACGACTTCTTTGTGCTGGAAGAAGCATCATGCATTGATTTGCGTTGTTACTGTTATCCTTTTTATATTTTTTATGTTTAGGCTTTACTCAGCATAACCAAATTTCTAATAGCACCAAAGAAATGGTTATTAGGAACATGCTGAGAGTTGCTCGTGACCGTCTGGCATGCAGGGACGAGTTTTGCAATTGGACACATGCTGTGAATCCTGTGGAGTGTGTGCTGCTTACTGGGCTATGCTGGTATGTGTTTGCTGCCTGGCAAGTGATACGGCCACAGTAAAATGAAGTACATGTTCACACTTTGAAGCACACACACTATACTTTGACTGTTCTGTGCAAGCTACACACCTCAAAATACAAAATACAATGTTACAACCTTTTTAGTTTGCCATCTCTTGTGTTGATTCAAGTGTTTGTTAGATAAACCCAGGTTTTTGAAAATGGCATATAAGGTGGTTGGTCAGTCAGTGAAGGTTGTGTTTACCCAATTGGAGACATTGAGTATGGCAACTTCAATAGTTTTTCCCAAAAAAAACAAGTTCTGACTGAGTTCCTGGAAAAGCATGAAGGCTTCTTTTCTGAAAAAGATTCCTTTATGCTCTTCACACCTGGCTGTAATAGTGGATAATATCTGTTTCAGCAATAAGAGATCTCCTTATCATTGTAAACGGATTCTACTAAGGAAGTGTAGCCCACACAAAGAATGTGTCTGACTGTAATATGCCAATTTTCTCCTGAAGTCTTTCTGGGAATTGGGAAAAACTGTAAGATCTGCTCCATGCTTGTTTTGGCTTATTGAGTCAAAACATTATGTAATCTGACAAAATTTCAGAAATACAATCAGCCTGAGTTATCTAAGGTACAGTTTATAAGTTTTTACTATGGAGGTATTGAGATTCTGTGTATTTTACTGCCCAGGGTCACATTCTTCTGGTTACACACTGTACAAACGTGTTGTCAAGGACAGAATTTTGACACGCGAAAGAAAAAAGTGTAAAGCTGCTTAAAAGACATTTCATTCAGTTGCAGTTGAAGCTTTTCAAGTTGCAGAAGAGTTTCCTTCTCGGAATCGCTCCATAAACATTGTTTACATCTTGTTTTCATGATTATTTTCTAAGTCGGTTTGTTTGTAGTCATTTTAACAAAATAATTGCAATTATTTTCAAATTAACAAAACATTTTCAAGCTCAATAGAACTTGTGTTAAATGTTTCCACTGTTGCTGGAACCTGTAAAAGGGGACTCTTGTTTTGAGGAAGGGACAGAGTTTGTGGTGGGAAATTATTTTGGTGTACCATAGCATGTACCAAAGCTTTTCAACCCTAATTCTGAAGATCTTGGTGTTTTTCCCTGCTCCCGAAACACTTGTAAGTAAATAATTTGTTTGGGAAGAGCTAGGAAAAAATGTGTACAGTGTATACTCAAGGACCAAGGTGAGGAGCCTGTGGTTTATACTGTACCATTTCTCCTTCTCATCTGCCCTCAGCAAGGAAAATATCTAATATAATAATAGTCCAGGGTGAAGCCATTGTCCTGAAATAACACCAGTGTCTGACAGAATTTCTAGTGCCTCCTGATCGAGGGTTTCGGTATAAAATTTCAGCTAAGGAAATATGAACAGGCAGAACAGATTGGTGTCAGGGAGGTGGAGGCATGAGGGCAGTAGGCACAAGGTCACCTCCTCTCATACTGCTTTGATAGGGTCGATTTAAACTCTGGAAAGCCCCTGCAGTCTGGATATCTTCACGTTTGTTTATTTATTTTTTGCCCCTCCTAAAGTTTAGCTTTAATATTCACACTTTGACTCCTCAAGCATCAGGAATGTACTTACATTTATTCATGTTTATATAAACCGTAGCAGTCGGAGATTTCTGGAAAGTTTATTTTAGTAGTAGAAGTAAACAATGCTCATACTATATTTATGAAATACAAAGGTTTTTGTGCCATTTCAGTTATGTTTCCAGTTATACAACAGTACTGACGAATCCTTCATTTCGATTGGTGAGCAGATTTTTAATTCTTTATTTAACAGCAGGGGTTCCTCAGAACCAAGGATTGGAACCTCTGGTATATGCTATGAGGTGAAATACCAAGCATCCATCACCAACTACAGAATCAGTCTCTTCCCCAGGCAGAAGTAACTTTTTTTTTTTTTTTTTGCACGTGTGGAACCCAGAATCAGTGACAACGTTCTTGGAAAGAACTTTGTTTTGTTACTAGTGGCTACAAGCTGGTCAGTTTAAACAACCATGAAAACAATATGCTTACAATGGTGTGGATTATTAAGATCTGGAAAGGTTCTGTGAAGAAAACAAGTTGCAAGAGAGTCTGATGTCTTTTGAGCAGCTCTAAACTGTTTTTGTCACATGACACAGTATAGCTCTGGCTGCAAGAGGATTAATGACAGGTTTATGTTAATGCACTTGTTGGCTACTGGTTGGCTACTGGTTACAGATATAATCTTGAAGTAAAAGCATTTTGTAGCAAATTATGTTTTCCGCCATAAAAGAAGAAGAAAAGCCTTTATTTGTCACGTACATTACATCACAGCAAAATTATTCCTTCACATATCCTAGCGACATTAGGAAACTGGGGTCAGCCATGTTACAGTGCCTCTGGAGCACATAGGGTTAAGGGTCTTGCTCAAGGACCTAAGAGTGGCAAATTTGCGATAATGTGGCTTGTACCCCCGACCTTCTTATCAGTAACCCAAAACCTTTACCACTAAGATACCACCTCCATCACTGAGTTATTACCATCGGAAAGATCTTCAGACACTTGTTGATGTTTGATTTGTTTCCACTAGCAATTCCAACAGCACAGTCATGTTTTTGATCCTTTTAAAGCAGGGATCCTTAAACTATGGCCCGCCCCCACATTTGGAACAGCCCTCTGAACAATAGACATATATTGAAAATGTAAATAATGTTTAATAAGGTTAAAATATATGATTTGCTCATATCATATCTATTTCATAATAAAGGTTGGCTTTCAAACAAAAATGTCCCTTAGTTATTAACAATTATTTGTTAGTTTCACCCACCAACCAACTTGGCTTGATTTCAATAGTAATGAATATTAATGAAACATTTTATTAAAAGGAATTTCGGTATTTGGCGTATCGTTTTTGAGAATTTTATTTTAAAGATTGTATTATGTTGGGAGTCTTTGCTTTCAGGATATGATTAAAGGTGCTGGTGATGACGTTCTAAAAATTCTGACTAACGTTCTGGTCCTTCTGTGTTCTAGGTGTTCTCGATCCGCTGTATACCGCACTCGGGAGATGGCAGCCAGAGCTCTAGTTCCATTTGTTCTAGTCACTGATGTTCCCTCCACCATCAGGACACTATTAGAAGACCTGCCCGGTCCGGGAGTCCAGCAGAACCACATCCATGGAACCCTATTACAGGTTTGCATCACGGAGCAACCGCTGGATTGCTTTGTTTTCTGTGTAAGGTCTGCTGAATTGAGACTATAAATAGTATTAGAGTTGAGCTTTGAAACGCGATCTTGTGGGTGAAAAGGTGAAAGGGAGCTTGTTTCCAGTGGGGGTAAGAAGGCTATGTGTGTGTGTGTCTCAGGGTGGTGGGAGTAATGACGTGGGAGGTGCTTTGGGCTTTAGCATGAGAAGATATAGTGTTGGAGGAGGGAGAGATGCACTCAGCTGTAGGCTTGTTGGAGGTGGTTTTGAAGGGTTCTTTCCTGTCATGGCTGCCACGTGTGTTTTTGGAAAGCCCCTTGCAGATGGACTGAGAAAGGAAGGAAGAAGGGAGGAGGTGTGGTGAAAGAGGGAGCTTGTAGAGGAATGGATGAAGGGTGTGTGTGTGTGTGTGTGTGTGTGTGTGTGTGTGCGCTTTTGTGTTAGTGATATTAAAAGCTGAGGCCAGCAGTCTTTCTTTCATCTCCTGCACCCCCCATCCCCCTGTCTCTTTCCATCCATCTATATTTCTTGGCAGCTCAATTCTCTATGGAATGAGACCTGGAAAAAAAAGTTACTGAGCGAGAGGGAAAGAGTTCAGACATTTCCTGTGTTTTCATCTTCAGTTTCGCTTTTGTAGATATGGCAGCCTGGTGCCTCATTGACTTTTGAATATGGAAATATTTTGTGCACAAGCAGATTTGGAGCTGATAGCCCTAAACAGTGTTTTTATATGGATTTGTAAGCTGATAATAAGGTGTGTGTTTATTTGGTCAGATCAGCCGTTGATACTGATGTTATTTGATGTGAAGACCACCTATATATGCTGGGAAATAGGATATAAACACAAATCTTCAGTGCAAAGCTGAATGTTCTTCTGAATGTTGTGCATTTTATGAAAATACATGGTGATACCTTCTTATCTGTGGGCTACATGTGGATGCTATAAAACAGATATTGTATTTTTGTGGGCTGTGGAAATTCTACTAAGGTTTTCAGGTGTTTCTGGTTTTCTCAGGTGTCTCAGGTTTTCAGTTGTCTCAGGTTTTCTCAGGTGTTTCAGGTTTTCTCAGGTTTTTAGTTGTCCCAGGGCTTCTCAGGTTTTTAGGTGTCCATGTGAGACGTTTGGACCGACTGAGAGATTTTGGGAGATTCTTAATTTGAAGCTTAAGTATTTGATAGTTTTGAATTGATATGTTTACAGAATCTCCACACACATCTAGCCTCTCTCGTGTCACAAGGCTTCGGCTTGTTTTTGGCTCGAGACGCCTGCAGCAGTTCAATGAGACGCAAAGGCTTTTGTTTTACTGCACGATCACTTGAGGATCAGCCTGCCTGGGAATCATGGCTGAGACCGTGACTGTTATGACACCTCATCCGTGGTGTTGTGACACTTGCCAAATTGCGGAGATGTGACACCAGCCAGCACGTTTAGCCATTTTGGTAACATTTTTACCAGTGGCTGGTGTTACAACATGTATCTAGTTAAATGACTTGTAGCTTTTTGCATCCAATCCAATGCTCTTTCTTTGCAGAATTTTGATGCACTTATCCCTGGTAAAAGGCTCCTCACTTTAATGCACAGTATATCTATATACAGAATAAAATAGTGTCTGAATGGCAAAATATGTGAAAGGTCAGCCTGTAGGCTTACAGTGTAGAAGGTAGTCTGACAGTCTGAATGCGGGTGTGCTTCTGTACACCATTCTGAATTATGGGCTGTGATGCGGTATTTATTTTTGCTCTTCGCTGCCGCTTCTTTCCCCATGGCTGGTTTGCATTCGGTCACAAGTCATGTATTTGGCGGCTATAAATACCTACCACTTCCCTGCGAGGGGCCAGAGAGTGCAAGGGAGCTCCGAGCCTTTGGACCTTTTGGGTCGAAACATTCCGTTGTTGGGGGACTGGGTGTCCATGCTGCGGAGTCAAGGCGTGGAGCGCCGTGGTCAGGTTAATTTTTTGCCTGTGCCTTTCTTGCCTGGTGCATAATGAATAGCTTCCATGGTGTGGCTAAAGCCCTGAAAAGCGACTTCTTGGCTTATTCACAAAGTTTCTATGCTTAGAAGGGAACTTGCATTCAGCCAGCTAAATAGGAAGTTGGTATGCTTGTGAGTTTTTGATTCGCTAACACTTTTTCAAAAGTGTTCAAACGCTCTTGGCTTACCTTCAGGTTCATTCGGACAGGTCTACTGTTTCTGGTTGTTGGTTTGAATGCTGATCTCTTTAAAGCGGTTTGCTGATCTCTTTAAAATGGTTTAAAGCGGTCGAATACTTATATTGTGAGCAGTTCAGCAACACAGTACTGTCCGTAGTTCCGTAGATGTCCGTAGATGCTGAACAATCAATGAATTTCCAATCTTGTTGAAATATTCTGTTTTAAAATATGTAACAGCAGTGAAACAGATGGCAGAAAAGTCAGATTACAATGATACAGTTATAAAAGTTACTGCACATGTAGCAAATATAATTGCACTGACATTGTTGCACATAAAAGCAACAATATCAAATAATAATAATAAACCTGACATTATTCCTTGTGACGCACACAGAATAAAAACAGCTGGCCCTTACTTCCTGTCTCTTTTCATTGTGTGGCATATGAGCTTCATCTTCTATTGCTCATGTCGGTTTGCACAGCGCTGCTTTCACAAAACAACAGATTGCGTGTGATAATCAAAACGTACTGAGTCAGACAGAAAAGAAAAGAAAAAAGATGCTTTATACTTGTCATGTGTTCTTTATAGCACAAGGGCCACAAGAGTGGCAGCTTAGACCCCTGACCTTCCCATCAGTAACCCAGAGCTTTAACCACTAAGCTACCACAGTTATTCAGCAGGTCCTATTTTTTATCTTTATTGTAATGGTGCTTGAAAGTTTGTGAACTCTTTATAAGTTTCTAGATTTCTGAAGACAGTAGACTAAGAGAAACCAGTTAAACAAATGAGACCAAGAAAAGTATACTTGGTGATTTTATTTTATTAATTTTTTTTTTTTTTTTTAAGAATTAGATGTGTATGTTTTATTAAAGATCTGTGAATTTTGACAAGTTAGGTCATATATATACTGAAGTATTAAAAAGTCATAAAACTTTAGGAATACTAACACCAATGAAATACACTCTATAGACAAAAGTTCATAGGTACCCAAGTATAAGATTCATAAATGCATTCCATCCCAAATTGAGTCCCCATTTGCATAAAATCCTCCACTCTTCTGGGAAGATGTTCCACTAGATTTTGAAATGTGCTTGTGGACATGAGTGCTCATTCAGCTACAAGGATGTCAGTAAAATCAGGTACTGATATACGTGTGGAAGGCTGCAGTCAGCATTCCAATTCCTCCCAAATGTATTTAATAGGTTTTGAGGCCAGAGCTCTATAGCAGGCCACTCAGGATCTTCCACTCCAACCCATGTAAAGCATATCTTCATGGAGCTCACTCTGTGCATGGGGGCATTGTCTGCTAGTTCAAGTGATAGAACAATTGAATGCAACAGCATCCCAAGACATTCTACACAATTGTGTCCCTTCAGTTTTGTGGTTTGGGAAAATACCACATATAGCTGAAAAGAAAATCAGGTGTCCTAAAACTTTTGTCTATGTAGTGTACATTGACGGTATTGCAAAGTAAAAGAAAGTACTAAAAGCACTAGATTCGCCATCACTTCACAAACGTATACCTTCACTAATAGTAGAACAAATATAGTTACATTGCACTACTTTGCAGTTTCTCTGTAGTTTGGATGTTGTGACTCCTGGTTCCTATGGGTGCAAATGGATGGAATCTGACTTTACTACTCAAAGTAAGTTTGACTTTTCAAGCTGCTCTTTTTCTCTGCAGGTGCTCTTCCTCCTGCGTTCCTACCTGGCTGACGCTCATCGGCCCCAGACACCAGGAGACCAAGACAGTGACTTCATCTCGACCCTTCAGCCGAGAGTTTGGCTTGCCACAAGGTAAACACACACACAGTCAAACAGTCAGCACTGTATAGGCATAATTCAAGCTTTTGGCAGGAAGTCCGAAAACAGTCACTGGGTTGCTTTTTTTCACTGTTGATCGAAAAAATCTGAGAGTGTCTTTTTTTTTTTGGTCTTCATTTTTTGATGAACAATTCAATATTTACTGGGAATGTATGCTTCTTCTAGCACTGAACTAGTAGGCAAACAAAAGCAAGGAATAAAAATTAGCAGCTGAAAGGATGCAAAATCTTTGACAGTAGTCGACTTTTTAGCAGAGGCGTAAAAAGTACCTGAAAATCATGCATGAGTAAACCTTACTGCAAAACTGACTCCATTACAAGTCAAAAGTCACCAATTCCAGTATGCCTTGAGATTTAAAAAATACTCGAGTATTTGACTCATATTGAACGTAGGCTTGAAGATGCGCTAGTCCTCAACACCAAAACACATGTTAGTGAAAAGCCAAAAACAGTTGATTTGTGAGGTTTTATTTCTAAAAATACAAATTAAAAAAAGGAAAGTAGCAAAGCTATCTTTCAAAATATACAATTAGAAAATAAAATTACAGTATCATGTCACAAAGTAGAAGAACCATTAGTATTTAATAGACAAATAAAATTAAAGTAAATATAGGTAGTCCCCGACTTGCGATGGAGATGTGTTCCGATGACCTGATCAAAAATTTTGTAAATCGAGACATGGCCTAGTCTACCCAGGAGTCTTAAAGGATAGTGCTCAGTATACAGTAGTATACTGTAATTTAAACATATACATTTACAGTACCATAATGTATAAACTATACAGTATATATGTACAATATCTTTAAAAAAAAAAGTGAGTCTACCCCTCACATTTCAGTAACCATTTTAGTACATCTTTTAAAGGGACAATAATATTGAAATGAAACTTGGATATATTTTAGAGTATATAGCAGTACAGACTTACTGTCCTCTGAAAATAACTCAACATACAGCCATTACTGTCTAAATATCTGGCAACAAAAGTGAGTAACAGCTGTAAGTTGTGTAACGATGCAAAGCCACATGTCCTATTCATCATGTAAATGTTTTTGACTGCTTGACAAAACCATAAAAATGTGTTTCTTTATTAGAGTAGGTAAAATTTGGTGCTTTGAGTACAATTCTCTTATACTGACCACTGGATGTTCAACATGGAACCTCATGGCAAAGAAACTCTGAGGATTGTATCATTAGAATTGTTGCTCTCCACAATAATGGCCGAGGCTATAAGATGATCAGTAACACCCTGAAACTGAGTTACTGTACAGCAGCCAGGGTCATAAAGTGGTTGTCCAAGATGGGTTCCACTCAGAACAGAGCTTGCACGAGTCGATCAAAGAAGTTGAGTCCTTGTGCTGTGCAGAAGCTGGCTTCAAAAAACAAACGCATGAGTGCTGCCAGCATTGCTCTAGAGGTTGCAAAAGCGGAAGCGGGAGCTGTGGTTCATTGAGGGAAACATGGATTCCAATATGTACTGTGACATTCTGAAGCAGAACATGATTCGCCTTCCTTAAGAAACTGGCCCGAATGGCAGTTTTCCAACATATATTAATAACGACCTCCAACACACCTCCAAGTTGATAACCGCATTGCTAAGAAAGGTGAAGGCGTTGGAATTGCCAAGTATGTCTCCAGACCTGAACTTTATTGAGCACCTGTGGGGCCTCCTCAAGCAGAAGGCGGAGAAGCGACATGTGTGTAACATCCAGCAGCTCTGCGATGTCATTATGAAGGAATGGAAGAGGATCCCAGGAACAACCTGTGCAGCTCTGGTGAATTCCATGCCTAGGAGGATTGAGGCAGTGTTGTATAACAATGGTGCTCACACAAAATATTGACACTTTGGACACAGTTTTGACATGTTCCCTTAGGGTGTACACACATTTGTTGCCAGCTAATTAGACAATAATGGCTGTATGTTGAGTTATTTTTAGAGGACAGTATATCTGCACTGCTATACAAACTGCATGTTGACTACTCTAAAATATATCCAAGTTTCTTTTCTATAGTATTGTCCCTTTAGAAGAACTACTAAAATATACAAGATATACCAATAAAAAGGAGAGAATCAGAGTAAATCCTGGCAGTGCCCCCAAATATTGTACCTCATATGTGCTTCTACATTTGCCTGCCACGCAAAGCTAAAAAATATTTAGAATTTTTATGTGTCAATATTGTCATCGTAACTTTTAGATAAAGTAAAACCAAATTCAGAGCTAACTGTGATTTTTGATGAAGCTGTTGATGAGGTCTCAGAGAGGGGCAATATTTTTATTCAACTTCAACAAAAGCTGGTTGTCAAAGTTTTTGGAAATTATTCAAGCTCTTCTTGGACTGAATATGGGGCCAGCAGTGCTAAAAAGACAGGCAGCAGATGTGGGTAGGGGATTTTTGAGCTGTAAAGACTTCAGAAAAACTAGAAAGTAGCCAAAACAATTATTTACAGTGCAGAAACGATGAACATGTACAACAATTTAGACCCCTGATTATTAGTCTTACAAACTTCGTCATTACTCTGTCTCTAGGATTGATCCTGCACCTGCCTTTAGACCTCATGCAGAGAGAATTGGGGTCATCTCTCTTTGAGAAAAAATCTCCAAGGCTTTAATCAATGAGAGAAGCCATTCCGCTTTCACCTTTGTGCTCCAGCTCACATTTCAAAGGCTGATTAGTTGCGTATTGTCCTCCGAGCAGATCTGTAGACCTCTTAAACAGTAGGGCATTCCACAGTGACCTACACTGCTGGAGAAGTGTAAAACAGTTCAAAGACAGAGGAGATAACTGACTTCTCCTTTTATCACTTTTTATTGCTTTTCGATGGGAAATAAAGTACAAAAACACGTCTGCGTTGCTCTGTTTCTGTTTGAGGCCTGTTTTTTTTTTTTTTTTTTTTTTTTTTTTTTTGCTTTTACAATGATACACTGACAATATTTTTTATCCAAAAAGCCAATCTTGAAGCATCACTGCAGTAATTCCAGTTCATATCAAAGTTCATATTAAAATGTAAATATGGACAAATGTGTAAATATGAACAAAATACATTCAAGGAGCATCAGATCTGTAGGTAGGAATAGCTTGTCAATGAGAGTGGCCAGACTGGAGAAATATCTAAAGGATATGTCAATAAAAAAAAAAACAACACTCAAAATTCGTGCTTTTTGTTTGTCAGAAACGGACGAAGTACACAAAGCATTTGGTTGAGGTAAAGTAGAGATAACCTTGGTAAAATATGACTCCAGTAAAAAAGTGCTCCCTTTAAACTTTCACTTGAGCAAATGTATTTGCCTTTAAATGTACTTAAGTATTCAGTGTACTATGATTTAGTATGAAAATAATGTTCTTATTATAATTTTTGTCACAAGAGAAAAGTTGCTTAATCAACTTTATGTGAAAAGACTTTGTTACTCTTAGCACACCGATCTATTCATAGAATGATATTAATGAGCCAAACACTGATTGATATCTATTCAAAGAATTAAGGCCACGGGTGTTGTGGCGAGTTCAAGTCAGGAGTTTTTTCCATAATTTATTCCTCTCAAAATGTTCTGCTTGCTGTCGAAGTGATGTTGAACTGTATGTATAAGTAGATGCCACCAAGCGGCAATCAAAACAAGTGCAAAACACAGCGTGCGCTCGACCCTGATTGTTGGCTTGCTGTGTGTTTGACCAGTTAAGTATGTATCCGCTCATAAATAAAAAGGAACGACTGATTTCACATAATGTAGTTGAGAAAAAAAGTAAGATATTTGACTTTGAAATATATTGACGTGAAAAGTCTCCCCAAATGAAAATTACAGTTAAAAAGTACAGATATGCAAAACAGTACAGTACAGTACAGTAATGAATTACATTTACTTCCCTTCTGTCCACCACTGTTAAAGACTAATACAGAGAATGTCCTTTTAAGTTGAAAAATAGTGGCTAGCCTGGTGCTGGTGCTTGATTAAGATGATGGGGGTGAATTCTTGCTCAGTGGGCCATACCACGGCTCCCGCGTTTGATCGCTCAGCCTTCCAGACCTACCCAGGTGTTCGCTAATCCCTCTGCCGGGCATTTGTCTGAAACATGGCACTTTCAACCAGAATATATTGGCTTAACTGTTACTGGGTGGCCCTGAATCGAAATCCTCTCACCCACAATAATTTGTTTTACATATTTAAGGCATGTGGAGTCCAGAATCAGTACTAGATTTTGCTTTCAAGGAATAATCTCAGTGCCTAGATTGAGTTGGCCACTTATAAACAGTGATGCTTTAGAGATTGATACCGATCATGTGAGGCTTAGTGCTCTGAAGTCGAATCTCTAGAGGTCAGGGTTTTGTGTTGTGTGAGAGCAAGAAAAAAAAAAAAGGACAGAAAGAGAAAGCAAGTCGGCTGCAGGCGGGACGGGTCATGCATCTGCGAAAGCGAGAGAGCGAAAGAATGTGTGTTAGAGCGAGCGTGTTATTAATATCTGAGTGATGAAACGCTGACGTCAGCCCTGAACACTGCATCCCTTGTTCTCACACATGGCCATGGGCTCTCACTGCCCTGTGGTCTCAGACTCACACGCATACATACACACACACACAAAGATGTGCTCCACCATATACACAGTCACCACACACACACACACACGCACTCACACAGACTTTACTCTTTTGACCGTTTTGGACGAGAGTCAGTGTTATGTTTTCCCTTTCCTTGCATATGCGACACCAATGTCCCTGTCAACTCTCTTTTCAGTCTCCAGTCCTCTGAGAGCATGTTCGAGACAGCTGTAATCTAAAGCTGCACTCTGCTAATCCAAATAAAAAAACTCCCCGAAAGATTGTTTTTCTCGTTGTTATTTTCTTGTCTCTTTCTTTCTCCCAATCATGCTTGTGGACAATTCTAACGCACATCGCCTGTCTGTCTCTGTCTGTTAGACAAAACCCATGTTTGGTGACGAGGGGGACTATGCTGGATGTGCTGTCCCACCTGTGTAATTCTCATTCTGCTCCTGTCGAAGGTATGTACCTCAGACATTCAGTCACCACATGACTCCGGATAACACATGCTGGACTCCCTACCTGTCAGCATTTTCCATTTAAAAGTGTCTGTCTGTCTGTCTGTGTGTGTGTGTGTGTGTGTGTGTGTGCGCGCGCGTATGCGTGTGTGCGCGCGCGTATGCGTGTGTGCGCGCGCGTATGCGTGTGTGCGCGCGCGTAGGCGTGTGTGCGCGCGTATGCGTGTGTGTGTGCGCGTAGGCGTGTTTGTGTGTGTGTGTGTGTGTGTGTGTGTGTGTGTGTGTGTGTGTGTGTGTGTTTAATAAATCAAGCCCTAAAATGTCTTCTATGTTTGTTTTGAGCAGGAACACCATCCCCAAGCACCCAATACTCACATGCGCAAACAGGTCTACAAATGTACAGTGAGTTTGGAGTAGTTGGACCCTTTCACTTTTTGTTTTTGTGTCCTCAGGCACAAATGTATATATTGTAAATTTGATACACTATTGTAATTTAAATTGCTCTGTTTTGTTCAATTATCAAGAAATGACTCTGTACTACCCCATACTGATCAGCATTCCTGGGTAGGCTAGGGAAGTTATATATAGGGAACTTGCCATAGACCTCAGTAAATGAAATTGTGCTGAGACCTTGGCAGGAGAGTATAATTATTTGTAAAGCTTTAAAAGGTTTTGGGAGCACAGTGGACTCCATCGTTGTGTAATAGGAGAAGTTTGGGAGCACCAAGTTTGGAATCTTTGGAATCATACTGCCAAACTCAACAAAAGTAATAACTGTGAGAGCAGGCAAACTTTCTACTGGGGTGGGATGCAATAGGATTAAAACTAACAGCCCCCTACTCTGCTCCACTTAGCAGCATGGTGGCTTTGATCCTTTCTTTTTTTCTTTCGTTCGTTCTTTCTTATTTTTTAGATTTTTCCTTAACTGTTTCAACAGTTTGATGAATTCATTTGATTGGACAAGGTTTTGATAAGATCTACACAATGTATGTATGAGCAAATAAAATTATTAATGAAGTTAAAAGAACTTGTTATAGACCTTCATGAATAAAATTGTGCTGAGACATAGATCTTAGCAGAAGGGTAAAATTATTTGTAAAACTTTAAATGTTTTCGGAAACACAGTGGACTCCATCGTTGTGAAATGGGAGAAGTTTGGAACACTAAATTTGGAATATTTGTAGAGCTGGTAATCCAGCCAAACGTAACAAAAACGATAACTGTGATAGCAGTCAGGATTGGTCAAACTCTCTACTGGGGTGGGGGCAATGGGATTAAAACTAACAGCCCCCTATTCTGCAGCATGGTGGCTTTGATCCTGAATTTGGTTTACTGTCTTGTGTGGAGTTTTCTCAGGGTAGCACGTGTGAGTTTTCTCCTGGTTCTCCGGTTTCTTCCCACCTCCGAAACTCATAACAGGAGAGGGATAACCTATGCTAAATTGCCCCTAGGTGTGAATGACTACTGTATGTGAACGCATGTGTGCTTGGTTTCCTGTGATGGACTGGTGGCTTCTGATGGGGCAGGGTAAATCATTCCTTACCATTAATGAATGATTGAGTCATTCTCTGTATTGCTGGTGGATTTACTGGAACACAAGTGAATTTATTTGAGTGAAAGTACAGATAACACAAAACAGTCATCAGCTTGTGCCCAAAAGCTATTCCACCTTCCGTCATGTATCAGTAGGAGTATTAATATCTCAAAATGACACAAACTATTGAAGAGAATGCCCCCAAAAATTAAGTGAAAAATCTTAAAAGCTGTTTTTAGCTATAATGCTTCTTCATCCTGACAGCTGAAAATCAGAGCGATGCCCTGAGCAAGCAAATGTCTCTCACTGTCCTGAGTGCCATTTTCAGAATGTCCAACCGTCATTAACCAGCTAAGCATGAGAGGTATTGTAGTGCCATGTGGAAGCTGATGAAGGTTCTGGTTCCAAAGTTTGCTCAACCTCATTTTATGCTAACAATTTAGCTTGAGTTCTTAGCAAAGATTCTGAAAGAACAAAGTATAAAAAGATAAATAAATGCTGTCAGTTGAATTAAGTATCAGTGATTGGACTGCCTTGTTATTCTGGCCTCTCTTAATAAACAGTGTTTGATTTACTGATCTGGGTTTTCCTGGAAAAGTATGCAAGTGTGAGAGAGAAACGGGAGTTCTATGATGCTTGGATAATGAAAGAATGCAAAACATTGCCTGAAGGAACAGTTTGTAACAGCTACGTTTCCCATACAGAACGAGAGCCTACGTCATTGCAAGTCCTTCTAAGTGATTATTGTTTACAGTGCAAGTACGTGAATGGAACACTCTCATATATTCTCCTCATAGTAATACACTGTCTTACATAATACACAAATGTTCAAACAATTTTGCCCATTTAAAAGCACTATATACACCCTCATTTGTGTCTACGTCCACATTGATCCGGATAGAGAAGAAATCTGCATTTTCATTTAAATTAGATTCAACTTTATTGTCATTGTGCAGAGAACAAGTACAGGGCCAATGAAATGCAGTTAGCGTCTAAGCGCAAATGCAAATAGCAATGTTTTTATAAATAAATAAATCTAATATATATATATATATATATATATATATATATATATATATATATATATATATATATATGTATGTATATTAGATTTATTTATTTATAAAAACATTGCTATAAATAAAATCTAATATATATATATATATATATATATATATATATATATATATATATATATGTATGTATATTAGATTTATTTATTTATAAAAACATTGCTATTTGCATTTGCGCTTAGACGCTAACTGCATTTCATTGGCCCTGTACTTGTTCTCTGCACAATATATATATATATACACACACACACAATAAACATATTATAGGAGTTCAAAGGTGCAATATATATTACTAATAATGCAGTATAAAATGCAAATGAGGCAACAAGAGGTAGAATGTCATTTGTGCAACAGTAAGAGGCATCATGGGAAGCAATGCAATTGTACAGTATGGAGATGTGTTAATGCACAGTGCAGTCTTTTCGAGTAGTATTACGTTGACTTAGTTAGATGTAAAGAACATAATTTATTTATAGAATTGAGTAGGCTTTCAGCTGAGGGAAAGAAACTGTTCCTGAGTCTGCTGGTGCGACAGCGAAGGCTCCTATACCGTCTCCCAGATAGGAGAGGAGAAAACAGTCCATTGCTGGGGTGAGGGGTGTCTTTGATAATGTTTTTCCCCTTCGTAGGTGGTAGGGGTGTAAAGGTACACATATTCATACAAAACTTTTTAGGTACAGGCCTTTCAGTTCGGTTCCTCAAAAATCTATTAAGTGGCAGACCACAAGTATGTTTAGTCGAAATTAGTTGAAAAATGCGTTTAGCGGCTAACGCTACCCCTATCGATTGTTTAGCGTTTTATGTCCAGATTTAAGAATTTCTCTTAAAAGGAGAATATCCTGACAATTTGTCAATTTGTGTAAGGAATGTACACAACTACAGGAAATAAGTGGAACAGTTAAATAGTGAATTTTTAAAAAAAAAAAACTATTAAAAAAATATATATTTGATTAAATTTTTAAAATTACATTTTATTTACTTAAATTACTCAATTTAATAATTATAATAAAAACAGTGGATTGCATTCTTTTGATTTATTCTATTTTATTTTTTATTTAATATTTTTAAATACAATTTTATATATTATATAACCAAGCAGGTATTTTATGTAAAATTGTTTAAACAATGTAAAGTGTTCAGATGTTGATGATCACAAATGTCAATAATAATGCAATTTAGACAAGCAAATTTTGTTTTGCATTTCTTCCCCTTAACTGTATTGAAATGCAACCAAACCGTAATTTAAAAACCCAGGTCCAAACCGAACCGTGAATGTCAATATTATGTTTTAATATTATGTTATTATGTATTATATGTATTTTAACTGTTATGTCCTCTATATTATGCATGTGTAAAGTCATTAGAAGCTTCTGTCTGTGTTATATACATCAAACGTTTATTTACTTTCCATCTCTTTAATGGCAAAGTGAACTTAACAACTTGACATTGATAACTTTAACACCTCTATTAAACAGACACTATAACTGTAGAACAACGTTGTCCACCGTTTTGTGTTTAATAGGTCACATAAATTATCACATGACTAATTACTTTTAATGCGCCATTATTTTTCTTTATGTCTTTATTATCTCATTTCACATTACACAGCTGGACACAGTTACTCAGCATGGACATAACTAAACAAATTGATCTGGGCCTGAATATTGGTAGGGGCTCCAGATGTTCATATCTGTGTCGCCATTTTGATAAAACTTGAACTTTCTAGTGGCTTAAAACAAACACTGCAGGTTTATGTGAATTGTAGGTAACATAAATAGCATGAATTCGCAGTAGTCCAGATGTTGAACTGACATGACTGCAGTCTGGATCTTTCACCATTTGAAAACATCTGGTGCATCATGAAACAAAAAAACACAACAAAGGACACCCAGAACTGTTCAGAAGCTAAAATCATGTATCAGACACATATGAGACAACATTCCTCTCCAATTGTCTTGAGCAGAATTTAGTGTCCTAGTTCGAACGAAGGGAAAAATTTAATCCTAACACATCCGAAGACATTCTATACAATTGTGAGCTTCCAACTTTGTGGTAATAGTTTGGGAAGGAACCATGTATTGTTGGAAAAGTCATACGTCCCAATGCTATTGTCGTTCTAGTGTATCTAGAAAAGTCATGAAAAGTTGGAAAAGTCATGCGTCCCAATGCTATTGTCGTTCTAGTGTATCTCCTCATACTGAACTCTGGGGATTACCCTGGTAATTTATTTTCTCATTTTGTTTCTTTTTTGTCTAATATAATCAATAATGAGAGCGCTGAAACACTTCTGTGGCAAAAACAAGTGATTTATTCATGTAGAGCTTTATTTTTATTTTTTCCAAAGTTTTGAAAGTTTAAAAAGAAATCAGCTTTTTCTCTCTTTTCCTGGCTCCGACTCCTAAGTAAAAAGTTGAGCTGAATGGTTCGTGCTTAAGCTTCCACCTGCTTTTTATGAAGCTCCAAAAAGCATTGGTGTGTGTGTGTGTGTGTGTGTGTGTGTGTGTGTGTGTGTGTGTGTGTGTGTGTGTGTGTGTGTGTGTGTGGATGAGAGGGGATTTCTCTGACGCTGCAGCGGTCGATCCGTATAGCCTCATTAAACCCCCCCTCACTATATCCAGTTAAACCCTCGCCAGTAAAAAACAGCAGCAACTCACTTCACCCTCTGAGCCTGTCTCTTTCTCGAACTCGCTCACACGCACAGGCTACCTTTCATTTACATAGACAGCTTGGCTGTGGTTGTGTTAGAAACATTTATGAGCAAAAATAAAACTAGATCCCTCATTCAGTCATTCTGGGGAAGCTCAATGTAGTCTGGTTTCATTTTCAGACTTGGTCGGTTTTATTGAGATTTCTTTTTTCCTTTTTTTCAATTGTCAAACATTTATGTCCAGCATTAAACCCTGTTTGTCCAGTTGCTTGTTGCAAGATCAAGATTCTTGGATTTCTTTAAATGGAGTAAATAACTCAGTGTTTATAGAAAACAGGCCTCTTATCTGGAAAACACACACACACACACACACACTGGGCCAAGGAATTTAGTCAGAGAGGGCTTGTCTACGATGGGAATGTGGTCTGCTTCTTCCCCTCATGTGTTGCAAGCGAGCTTCAGAACGCCTGTGTTCTAGTTTTTACAATTTGTGTGCGTGTGTGTGTGCGCGTGCATCTTTCTGTCATGGTGGGGAACCAATATCCCCCACAAGGACAAGAATAGATAGTGTTGACCTTGTGGGAGCATTTGGTTTGGTCTTTATAAAACAAAAAAATTGGTAAATTGTCAAAAAAAGGGTCTTCTAGTATAGAATAGACTTCTAGGATTGTTGTGTGTGTGTGTGTGTGTGTGTGTGTGTGTGTGTGTGTGTGTGTGTGTGTGTGTGTGTGTGTGTGTGTGTGTGTGTGTGTGCATGCGTTCCCACTGCAGTGACTATTGAAGTAAGCAGTGAATTTCTGGTCAAAGCAGTTTTCTCGAAGCACTTTCTGAATGTTTGTGCATGCGTGCGTGCGTGCGTGCGTGCGTGCGTGTGTGTGTGTATGTTTTTGATATTACACATTATGTCGGTTGTTCATGTTTGCAGATGAATTACCTATAAAAGGGTTTCTGCAGGGTTGTGATTTTCTGCCCCTGCGAGATTCTGTCGTCCTGCAGTCAGGTGTAAAGGGGCAATAGGGTAAAGTGTTGACTGTTTTATAGGAGTATAAATGTGTTCTGTTACGTGTGTGTGTGTGTGGGTGGTTCGATTTTCTAGTATGACGTTTTTGTAGTTGAGCACAGTGGTCGAGGCATCAGTTAGTGTCGTTTGAGTCAGCTTGCGCTGGTTTTAAACGGATGTGTGTCTCTGAAAGAATGTACGTTCTTATAAAACTCGCTACCGCTCTCACACACTGTCACACACACTTGTGGTCTTGCTAAAGAGTCCTTTTTATTTGCTGAATTATTGCTGAGATGCTCCTTTTCCCTGAGGCTTAAAGGCTGTATTATGCAAAATACTGTAGAGTCTCTCTTTCTCCCCCTCTTTCTCTCTTGCACTCTCTTTTTTCTGTTTGTTTTATTTGGAATGATGTTCTTGTTTAATTCATTGCAATTTATCCTGCGTTGCCTAATCTCTGTTTACATTGGAATCTTTGTGATTGAAAGCATTCCTGAGAGCATGTTCACACAGGTACCAAGTGATTCTTTGCAACGTGATGGGAAAGACTGTTTTGGAGGATGTGGTTTTCTCCAGTCCATACGGGTGCTCTGTGATGTTCAGTGTCTGATTAGATTAAGTATATCAAGTGTAGTCAGTTATTTCTTTCCTCATAAACTAGGGTTCAGAGGATTAGAACTTGGATTAGACCTGGGATTAGACCTGGTTTGGGTAGGTAGAACATGTTAGGGTAGGTTAGGATAGATAGGATAGTGTAGGGAAAGGTATGATGGAATAGGTAAGAATATGATGGGATAGGGAAGGGTAGGATAGGTCGGATAGGTAGGATATGATAAGTTTGGATATGGTAGGGTACAATAGAATAGGATAGAGGACAGGGTAGAGTGGGTAAGTAGGATAGGATAGGATATGGTAGGGTAGTATAGAATAGCATATGGTAGGATAAGGTAGGGAAGTATAGCATATGATAAGGTAGGATAGGAAAGGGTAGCTCAGACAATGTAGGGTAGAATAAGTAGGATAGGGTTGGATAGGACGGGGTAGGGTAGGATAGGGTAGTATATGGTGGGATTGGAAAGGTAAGACAGGGTAGGATAAATAGGATAGGATGGGTAGAATAGGGTAGGGTAGGTAGTAATGGGTAGGTTGGAATAGGATATGTAGGGTAGCATAGATAGGATAGGGTAGTATAGGGAAGGATAGGATATTATAGGGGGTAGGTGAGATAGGATAGTATAGGAAAGGATAGGATATGATAGGGTAGGATAAATGAGCAGGCTAGGGTAGGATTGGGTTGGATAGATAGATCTGGGTAGGATAGATAGGAAAGAGTCTCCCTTGACTTGAACTAGGGGATCCGTGTTCAAGTATGAGAGTGCCCCTATCCATAAAGTCATCTGCATGAAGATATGCTTCACATGGATTTAAGTGCAAGATCTTAAGTGACCTGCTATAGAGCTCTGACCTCATCTCTACTGAACACCTTTTGGATGAATTGAAACACTGACTGCACCCTAGGCCTCCGCCCCTCACCCTATCTGACCATCAGTAACTGACTTTATTAACATTATTTGTCATACAAATCTTTACAAGCACAATCCAAATTCTAGTGAAACATCTTCCCAGATGAGTGGAGGCTATTATAACAGCAATTGGGTACTAAATATGGTATAAAATGTTTAGTAAGCACAACTGAATCTTATAGTCAGGTGTCCACAATCGTTTGTCCATATAGTGTATAACAGCCTCCACTCATTTGATAAAGCTTTCCACTGGACTCTCTGGGGCTGTGAGGATTTGTGCTGATTTAGCCACACAAAAGGTCAGTCCCACTTCATCTCAATGTTGTTCAGTGAGGTTAAGGTCAGGGCTCTGTGCAGGTCACTTGAGTTCTTCCACTCCAAATTTGGCAAAAAATGTCTTCATGGGCCTCCCTTTCTGCACCAGGCAATTGTCATGCTTGAACAGGTTTGGTTCAGAACATGTGAATGTTGTAATTGAAGGATAAACCATGGCCTTGTGTGCTTTATAGAAAACTTATAAAGTCCTTTATAACAGGTTTGTGGAGAGCTTTTATTTAGAAGCACTTAGCTAATGGTTACAATTTTACATTTACTAAAGACTGGTGTTGTACTTGATGGTAGGTTTAATGTTGTGGAACATCAGTGAAGCAAATAAGATTATGTTCTCAGTCACGTTACTGAAGTAAATACTTCCCAGTGTTTGAAAACCTGAAGTTTCCACCTGATTGGAAAGAGTCACCCATGTCAGTGCTTTGAAGCAAACACTGACATGTCATATCAACTATAAAACCTTTTTCAACCCATTAATGTGGAGCGCATGCCATACAACTCCATGTGTACATTTCAGTGGTGGACGAAGTACACAAACCATGTAGTTGAAGAAGTTAAAGTAGAGCTACACTTGGTAAAATATTAATGTAGTAAAAGTAAAAGTGCTCCCATTAAATTTTCACTTGTCAATGTACAAAAGTATTTCTCTTCAAATGTACTTAAATATACAAAGTACTATGATTTATTATGGCTATAATCCTATTACCATTTTTGTTATAAGACTCTTACTGAATCAACCCAGTTTACTGATTTCGCAAAATGTAGTTGAGTAAAAAGTAAGATATTTTACTTTGAAATGTAGTGAAGTTAAAGTATCATTTAATAAAAAAAAGTCATTTCATTGAAATGAGCTTTTTAATTTCAAGTAAAAGTCTCCCCGACTGGAAATACTTCAGCAAAGTACAGATACACGAAAAAGCTACTTAAGTACAGTAATGAATTACATTTACTTTGTTACTGTCCACCACTGGAAATTTGTTATTCTAGAAATTGTCATTACATGTAATATAAATCGGTGAATTATGTTTCAAGCCGTGCTGTTATGGAAAACAATCTTTACATTTAAATATCTTTATTTTTTTTGAGTGTTTCGACTGTGATTTTTTTTAATCATCTTTTCAGTTTCTAGGCTGTAGGGTCCTGATTTCTCAGCTACTGTATCTGACGTGACAATTTTTTGGCCTTTATATGCTGCTGCAACAAATTACAACTAACAAGAACTAACCCCTATACTTGCCTCCCTTCAGATTCTCAGCTGAAGAAGCTCCGTATGGAGACATTTGCCATCCTCATGGACTCTGAGCTTGTGGCTCCTCGCAATCCTGATGAGGTTCGCCTTTCCGGTCCTGGGGCCACGCAGTACCTACAGAGCCTGGCAAACCTGGCAACCAGAATTGCAATGGAGTCATCTGCCCAATGGAGCATGCAGGAAGCAGAGGGGCAGCTCAAGGACATCCTGAGTCGCCTGCTGCAGTGCTCACATTACGAAGTGAGACAACTGGTACTGGAGCGGCTTTTGGAAAGACTGCAGACCAACAGGGAACAACAGGCTCTTCCGTTTGACCTCAGCGTGTCCTCTTTAACTTACCTGGCATTACATGAGCCCCATCCCATGTGCCTAGCGAAGGTGAGATGTGCTTTTTTTTTCTCCATAAATTCTAAATCGTAGATGTGTAAAACGATCTTTCTGGATTTGCCTTGACCCCTACATACACTACCTTGAACAATAAAAAAAATCATTTTGTTTAATAACATCAAAAATTGTAACTTGTGAAAGTAGCCACCTTTGGCAGATGTAACACCCGAACACCCTCCTGGCATTTTTCCTGAACCAGAAATCAAATATTAGTCTGAAAGTTCTTCCAAACACTGTTGCAGATGTTCCCACAAATGTGTTGCCCTAAAGGTTGCTTTGCTTTTTCACCCTTCTGTCGAGTTCATTCCAAATCAGGGGATTAAGTCTGGAGACTGTGCTTGGCTATTCCATGATTTGAAGCCTACCGTCTTGTCCTTGTCTTTTAAGATGGCTCTCTCACAGCCTGGAGGCAAGGTTTTGGGTTATTACCTTGCTGTAGGATGAACACCTGATCATATATCTAGTTCACAGTGCCACTCAGTCTGTGCAAGTCACCAACTTTGGATCTACCATGTTTGACTTTTGGTGTCAATCATCCTTTCTTCAACTCACCTGGGTACAAAAACCCAGTGTGATAAACCAAATATTTGGTTCAACCCAAATTTTGTCCGGTCTTCAGTCCACTGGCAGTGCTTCATGGCTCAGGAAAGCCCCTTTTTTTCATCATACCAATGAATTTCTTACATCCACTTGACCTGCTCTTCATTGTCTGTTTTTTTTCCCCAGCTGAAACTGAGACTTCCATACTTTGACCAATATTAAGCTGTTGTCCTTTAAGCTGCAAATCATGCAAATTGTTGACTTTTAAAAACTTGTCTTCTGATTCTGCTTTCACTTTAGACCTGCTAGACCGCTTCCTGTCAGAGTCTTTCTTGGTTAAATGTCTTTTTCTCACCTTTATTAGAGCAATACACTACTTCCTGCAGTACAATACTGTCCAAATATTGTTTTAAATGTTGCAGTAACACAGTCTGTTCCAACACTGCTTTTATACAGTGTTTTTAAGTAATTAAAAAAAGTTACACCTGTAGGAACGGTTAACATCAACTTACATGGTTTTATTTACTTCCATTACTGCAGAACAGCACAGCAAGGTTTGAACCCATTACTTTTTCCCTACAAAAGCCTTTCTGTATAATGAAAAAAAATGTACAATATTTATGTTTTGGGTAACCTAAACCTTTTTTCACCTCAACGCTTACCCTTGTTCAATTACAGGTTATTCACTGGAGGTAAACTGCCTAAATAAAAACTTGAGATGAGGATGGGCTCTTTTTTTGAGTCTGGTTCCTCTCAAGTCTGGTTTCTTCCTCATACCATCTCATGGAGTTTTTCCTTGCCACAGTCACACTGGCTCACTCATTATGGATAAACTTACAATTACAATGAACAAACTTATAGGCAATAAAATTATACATTTGTTTATACAACTTGATAACCACTTGATCTCTGTAAAGCTGCTTTAAGACAATGTCTATTGTTAAAAGTGCTATAAAAATAAAAGTGAATTGAATTATTACTAGGTTAAGGAGTGGGTTTTCTAAAATGTCTAACTTCCAAACTTACTTTGCTAAAGCTTTGCTTATGGTTTTTGTTTTGGTGCATGACCCACTTTTGACTAAGATACAGTTCATGGACAAATACCTTTATGTTCTACAAAACTCGCTGCAGAAGTTGGGGTGCAGCTGTTTGGTTTTTAAATTTTTTGGTTTAAAGTTCTATATCTGCCCACAGAACATTGCACATCCAATGGCGTCTGGATTATCTATGCGGTATTGAGCAAAGTTGAGGGTGGCAGTGCTCCTTTTTGGAGATTATTGCTTCCATCTTGCTGTTTTGCCACACACACACACACACACACACACACACACACACACACACACACACTGTTCTTGTTCAGTGGACTCACTAACATTATTCAATGCAAGAGTCTCACACTAGATTCAAATTATGGCACACTTCAATCAGTGCAGTGAAGATAGAACTTTGATAATGAAGACAAAGTTTGTGTTCTTGAAACCAGGTACATCCACTAAACTCTTGCCCAATTGCCATCCCGCTCCTTTATATTTACATTTACTGTATTTAGCAGACGCATTTCTCCAGCGCGACTTTGTCATCTCAATTAAATAGCGCCGCAATTAAGGTTAAGGGCCTTGCTCAAGGGCCCAACCGTGGCAGCTTGGTCGTGCTGGGATTTGACCCGATGACCTTTCGATCAGAAGTCCATCATCATTCCCTCATACTCCTGCATGGTCACATACAATACAATTCCCAGTAAGAGATATAAATTGCTGCTGAATGATTATATTTACCACCAATAATGCGTTTGCATGGTTTGATAAAAATAGATAAATAAATAAATAAATAGTAAAAGGATCACAAACATTCTAGCGGCACTCAGTAGAACCCAAAACAGGAAATGAAAAGAGAAGTACCAAGTAAGAAGGAAGGAATTTTAAAACTGAAATAACACACAAAAGTATATACCACTTTGTGTGTGTGTGTGTGTGTGTGTGTGTGTGTGTGTGTGTGTGTGTGTTCATCCATCTTGGCATCATTTGTCATGCTTGTGATCAAAGTGCTTTGTTCTAAGACTCGGAGACAGCTGTTTCAATGGTAAATTCACTGGTACTGTAGCAGGTAATGGTTAAGGTGTTGGACTTTGGATCTGAAGGTTGTTTAAATCCCCGCCACACCAAACAGCCACTCCTGGGCCCTTAAGTAAGGCCCTTAACCCCAAAGCTGATCAGTTGTATGAATGAGATAAATGTCATATGGATTTTAGTTGCTCTGTATAAGGGCATGTATCAAATGCCATAAATGCAAATGTAATCAGACTCTTTCTGATTGCCTGAATTAATGACGGCTCCTTAAATACGGATATGCAACACACAAAGAAAAAAAAGGGAGGTGTTGATCAAAGTATTTTTTTTATTTTAGTAAAATAAAACACAAACACTCGATTCATTTCTGTCATTCCAGTCATTACACACAGGCATCAGAGCGGCGTGTAAAGCATATGTGCGTTTGCACATGTCCCCTCACGCACAAACACACACACGCACATGGTGTGCGTGCGTGCGTGTGTGCATGTGCGTGTGTGTGTGTGTGTGTGTGTGTGTGTGTGTGTGTGTGTGTGTACCATCTGTGTCAGTGTGCCAGGTTTTATTGGCCAGCCGTTAATGTTTAAAAGGCTGCTGTGAAACTGCTCCTGCTTGCTCCAGGGACTCACTTTGGCCTGATTTCCATGGTGATGCCTCTGCTCCACTTATAAAGCATTCTGAGAGGAAAAGTGAAAAGAGGAACACTGGGATGAGTTTCTCACTTGTATGGGTTTTACAGTCAGGAGGCTTTCTGTAGCAATGCAAGACCTCGTGCTATTTTATTTTCTGACAATGCTCATGAGTCATGTACATTCCACTTGTGTGTGTGTGGGTTAGGGTTAGGGTTAGAAAAAGAGAAAGTGAAAAAGAGAGAATCTGAGGGTAAGGAAGAGATAAAGAGTGAGAGACAGAGAGCGAGAGAGAGATAATGAAAGGGAGTGATGGATAGAAGAAAGGGAGAGACAGAATATGTAAAGGAGAGAATAGAATAGAAGAACATTAGATACATATTCAATGCTAAAAAAAGAAAAATTAGCTTAAATTTGCTCTCTGTCTGGTCTTAGTGGTGGTTTTTTTTTTATTTATTTTTTTTTATTATTATTCTTTCCATTGTATGAACCATTATATAGCCATTATATTTTAAAATCAATTATAAACCAATTTAGGAATTTCAGGAATTTAATAAACAGAAGCTTGAAAAGGGAATTCAGTGGATAATATGCTCACTTTACACAGATGCCATTGTAGTTCAACAAGGTGAACTTATCAAGTTGTATCTTTTTATTTATTTAATCATTTATTTATGCGTTTATTTTTATTGAGAGCCATACTCATGGTGTACTTTTTTGTGCAATCCAAAAGGTTAATTATTTATGAATGCCCAAATCAGAAAATAAAAATAAAATAAAAAGAATGTAGTAATAAACTGTATTACAAAAATAAAAACTAAATAACACCACTGAATCATGAAAGTCTGCTAAATTAAACAAATATAAATATATTAATTATATTAATAAATATTGGGGAAAATAAAATATATGCATTTAAACTGGAACAAAAACTAACACTTTAAATAAAAACAATTACATCCAAAATTACAAAAAAAAAAAAAACAATTCAAATAAACAGCACATGGCGTCAGTGATTTGCCTCTAGAGGCCGCTCTTGTATCGAATAATGCAACCCGGAAAAACTTATCGGCAAAACCGATTAATTCTAACTGATTAATCTTAATCCCTAAGAATATTATATACTGTTTTTAGAAATAAGGATTCATCTAGAACACACTGTAGGAATTGTATTTTGTTCTGAACAGCTGCACTAAGGCAAATTTCAGTACGAATATAAACAGGTTAAAGTTCTTACAACACCTTCATGCACCAGTTCTCATAATGAGTAATGGAACTCAGAATGTCCTTGGCTGCTCCCTGACCCGTTCGAGTCATACAGAATGGGAAGCAAAGGCACGTGTTGTTGGAGTACCTTTTGTACTTTACAATATATGAATCCTACAAGGATACATTATATGTACTGAAATATTAAGGCACCTGAGTGGTCTTCTATAGAGGTCTGACCTCAACCCTATTGAGCATCTTTGGGATGAATTGGAATCCCAAGCCTTCTTACATAAATCAGTACCTGACTTTACACCATTGTGAGTGAATGGGCACAAATCTCCACAAACACACTCCAAAATCTAGTGGCACATCTTCCCAGAAGGAACTGAATGTTGAATCTTATGTCAAGTGTCCACAAACTTTTGTCCATATAATGTACTTTAAAATGACCTGTCTTTCAATAAGCTTTTAGACAGTCATTAGTTCAGTTTGATCCTTTTTTTTGAGAAGGGCATTGAGAAGAGAGAAACACGTTTTTCCGCAAGAGGAGCTGCAGATCAGAGACCCCTTTCTGCGTGTGAGTAAAGACGACACAGCTGGGTCGGAACCAGATGTGTTTGACTTGTGGAAGGATGTCGAGATGAGGAACAGAGGGGAAACCCTGCTAGACTTCTTTTGTGTGCACTGTACCAAAGGAGAAAGACCTCGGGGAGACGGCCAGCAGATAGACACACACACACAGTGACGGGCGTGACCGTTTTTATGAACAGCAGTTCGAGAATTGTGATAACATGATGAATAAAACAGTGGCAGTTACGTTAACAATGATGGTGCAGACAAACAGACGAGAACTGGGATAACAATTAGGATTATACAAAATATTTGAGTATTGTCAAATGTATTTAGTTATTATTAATATAAGATTACAATGCACCAAATATAAGACAATTAAGCTTTTGCGGACATTTTTATTGTACTGGGAAACATTTAGCAACTAAAGAGGTTAATTGGCAACAGGTCAGTAAGATGATTGGGTATAAATAGTGTATCTTAGAGAGTCTCTCAGAAGTAAAGTTGGGCAGAGCTTCACCAACATCAACATCAAATAGCAAAACAGTTAAATATCTCATAATTTACAGTATATAATATCATCAAAAGTTCTCTGTGCACAAGGGACAAGGGCAAAAATCGACGTTTTTCAATTTGGGGTTATGAGCTTTGCAAATCATTGCATTCTGTTTTTGTTTGCATTCTGTTTTTGTTTACATTTTACACAAACTTTTTTGCAATTGGGGTTGTGATTGGATTATGAAATCATGCAGTACTTGTCAATAAAGAGTGTTTACTTGTTGATATAGGGGAGGTTTTTTTTTTTTTTTTAGAAAGAAGACATTCATTGAGCATTTATGGAAAGAGTCTCCAGTGTTGGGTCTTGTCATATTTCTGCCATTTCTCAATCCTCCTCCTGTAAAATAATCTGTAATGTTTTAATCCAATTATTACACCTGGGGAACAGTTTGTGTTATTTGTGTTACACTAACAATCAATTTATTTTGTCTTTTTTTCAGGTCCTGCAGCTTCTCTGCGTCCTCCCGCTGTCCTCTGTCCTGCCATGGCAGGTCAATAGTATGTCCTTAAGCGACGACGAGGCACTAGATCGTCTCCTCTCTGTGGCAGAGAGCTCCACACACAGGTGACCAGTCTGACCAGCGTTCCTCTTGTACACCCTAATATTCATAGACAGCAAACTCAACCTTTGCGCAGCTGCTGTTCATTTGTATAATAAATAATAATAAACCAGCAGCGTTAGCATTTTTCAGCTACCTACATCCTTTCCCACACCCAGCGAAGATTTCCACTGACACCAAAAACTCACTGGCCTGCTAAGTTCTGTCTTTAAGAACACCCGATCCTGACGAATAGCGGCGGTTAGGGCTGTGGGTATGACCACAGTGGTGGCAGAAGGTCGCTCGTAGTGTACTGGCAAGGAGGAAGGGCGCGATGGTTTCAGATGTGGCCTTCCAACATGAAAGAGACCACACATGCCTGTGGTGAGCAGCACCCCTGTATACACCAATCATCCGTTCCCAGCCGAGGTGCAGCATAAAGGATATTGATTTTCACCATTTACCGGCTCACAGCTACCTCCATGCATCTCGTGTACCTGTGGTTATCTGAATGCGCTCGCACATAAATAGCTGTATGTTTATGTAAAAGAAGTGTGTCTGTGAAGAGTGTGTGTGTAAAATGGGCTCGCTTGTGTGTGTAGTCATGTGGGTGTCTGTCTCTGGGTCGCGCACCTGGCGACAGGTGTGTGTGTGTGTGTGTTTTGCAGTAGGCTGAAGGAGGCCTAGGGTCTGAATTACAGGCATGTTTCTGGTCATTTCAGACCCGTATGAATGGATACACACCCTGCAGGGTAGAATTACAAAAAAGCCCGAGCCTGGCCAGTCTGCCCCTCCTTAAGATCGATGTTGAGAAATCGGTTTTGGCTGGAATGTTGTTTAAGCGGCAGAGGTTTTGAGTGCACCAGTTGCTCCGCGATTAAGCAACGGAGCAAAGCTGGCAGCGAGTGTGTAATTGTGTAATGTGGCTGCACGCTTGTCCTCAGACTCGCGTTGCTGTTCGGAGGCGATGATCATCGTAGTTGGACATTTGCTTCAAGCATTTCTGTTCCTGCGCTCTGTAGTCGAGTGCACGGTGCAACCCGCCTGTTTTATGATGCGTGAGGGTGTTTTTTTTTTTTTTGTTTTTTTTTTGTGAAGGCACATTTGTGACTACTGAAAAGAGGCCTTACTGCATTTCATAAACATAACCACTGTGTGTGGGGCTTGTTTGTTTATTTACTTGAAGCCTAACAAAATTTGCATGCAGCCATGTTGTAGCTCTGCAAAACCTCTTGTACATGAAAATATATAATGATCTGTGTGTCTGTGTGTGTTTTAGCTCGGAGCTGCACTGTGCTACCTTCTCTTTGGCCTCTCGACTGGTGGCGCACCTGGCTGAAAAGACGCTGTCGGTAAGGAAGAAGAGTGGGAACGAGGGAGTGAGGAAAAGAAAGAGAGCGCTTTTGTTGTGAGATATTTGGAGTTGCAATGCTGCTTGAGTGCAATATAACAGTTTATCCCTCGTTTACTCTAGAGCAGGCTTGCCATTTATTTCATATTGGTACATCATTTCTGCCCTCCTACCCTTCAATACAGTTGACCTCTAGAACTATTGGCACCCTTCATGATTGTAAACGAGGAATAACATAGTGCTACAACATTTACATTTTACATTTGCAGCATTTGCCAGAAGCTCTTATCCAGAGTGACTTACAATTATCTCATCAATACAACCCTTATTTAAGGGTTAAGGGCCTTGCTTAAGGGCCCAGCTGTGGCAGCTTGGTGATACTGGAATTTGAACTCAAATCCTTCCGTTCAGAAGTCCAACACTTTAGCCAGAGACCTTTATTCCCTCCTAAAAAAAAAAAGTGTCCATGTTTTCTTTAAGCAAACCAAAATTTGTATTCATTAACAAACCACACGTTGCATTTTTCATCCATTTATAGTGCCGTTTTACGTTACGCAATGCTCACGAGATCAACAAGTTCCTGGTATTACTTGCGTTATAAACAGTACTTCCCTCACCAGCTACTCCTTTCTCTCTCTCTCTCTCTCTCTCTCTCTCTCTCTCTCTCTCTCTCTCTCTCTCGAGGTTAATAAGACAATAAACACATGATTGTCATGTTGCAGAGAAAACCGGAAAGCACTGCATCCTGACTGAGAACCCCTTTTATATATGTCAAATAAACGGCTTCTCACAGAAGGCTTCACAATATAAATGATTATTCATGCATTTTTGTTTATTAGATGATAGAAACTTGTTTTTACTATTTTACTTTTACTTACTATTTGGTATAAACCTTACGTATTAAAATGAGCACTTTAATATAAAGCTGATATAAAGCAGTTAAAATGTCCTATTATATAAGCCCAAAGATTACACATAGCATATAAGATTGAATTGGGAAACGTATACGAGAGGGTTTTATGTTGGCACAATATTTCTTTAAAGATAAAATGAATAATGTTAAAAAGTTGTTTTTAAAGGTTTTCTATTCTTAGGCTTGTTCATGTAGACTGCAATCTTTTAGTGAGAGTCGCAAGATCTCCTCGTGTCAGCTGCATTTCCTTGTGTGCAATCTTAATTTTCCAGCGAAAATTGTTGATGATCAAAAAGATACATTTTTGCTTTAATCTACCCAGAATGATTAAATTTGAAGAGGAAATGTTCAGAGTAAAAACACAGTTCGAAAAAAATATATTTTATTTATATATTTTTTATTCGTTTGCAGCTCATGCTGAGTGGGGAAAAAAGTAAAAAAGTTGTTCTTACAGGGTTTGTATGAGGTTAAATATGCAATATATTCATAGTATTCTTGTATGTTCTGCATATAAGTATATAGATGGTTTTGTGAGCTGTCTGTGGACAGATTGGACAGCTGGATTTCCTAAGCGTTTATTGGAAGCTATTTACCCAGTTTGTAAGTCATTGAGATGTTTGTGAACGGTCATTAGGCGATTAGCTGCTAGGTGTTAGGTGACGTGCGGTGTGCAGCTGTGAGCACAACCTTGTCGACTTAAATATCACTGCGACTGACATCACCATCCTTTATTAGTGCACAGAATCCATTATTTCAGAGGGTGGGTTTTTCCAAATCAGGTTCATTTTTAGGCACCGAGTTCATCCAGAAGAACAATAATGCAAATATTGCATTTAATAATATAATTAAAGAGGAGGCCTGTGTACTGTGTGTGCAGGAGGTGCCACTTGGGGTTGCAGTGTCTCACGCTGCCCGCTGGGTGGCGCAGGTGACTCAGGACTGTAGTGAGGAACAGCCGGCCGAGGTCAAACAGGCCGCTGCAGAGGTGCTGGTGAAGGTCACGCCATTCCTGTTGACCTCTGCCACCATGCCTTTGGGTAAGTATATTTTCATTTATAGATTTATAAAAGGGAAAATCCAAGCGAAAAATAAAATGTAATGCTACAGGATCCAAGACCTAGCTGCAAAAGACATGTCCCAATAAATTTTTAGCATATAGTGTATGCAGCAGATTATGCAGATAAAAGCGTGTTTAGAGTGTGTGTGTGTGTGTGTGTGTGTGTGTGTGTGTGTGTGTGTGTGTGTGTGTGTGTGTGTGTGTGTGTGTGTGTGTGTGTGTGTGTGTGTGTGTGTGTGTGTGTGTGTGTGTGTGTGTGTGTGTGGCAGGTATCACCCACACCCTGGCACTGTGGCAGAGTCTTTTCACCTTACTGCAGGATGAGGACCAGGATGTGAGAGACAAAGCTGCTGACTTTATCTGTTACTTGCCAGCACATCTGCTCACCACAGGTATGCACGTGTACAGTATACACACACACACACACATAATATAGAGGAAAGCTTTACTCCATTGTTTCCACTTTGACTTCCTGATTTTATAAACATTAAGGCTTTGGATGAGCACGGTCCAGATCTGGTAGATGCAGTATTAATAGTACAGGCCTACAGGACTCGGTTGGGGTGGGTTGATATATTTAGTGTTTAAGCAGGGGGTGGGGAGGTGCGAGTTTCTCTTTACAGCCTTCCTTGACAGCAAAAGAACCAAGGTGTGGAAAGAGGAGGAGGTCCAGTAGACTCGGGGCTTTGAAATAGAGGTGTCAAACTCGCCGATGCAGAGAGCAGGAACGACTCGGCCTCGTAGATCAGCCACATCAAAAACTGCATCCGTGCCGGCACGTCTATCTACATCCTGATAAGCAACTTCACACATCTTTCACAAACACCTTTTTTTTTTTTGGTGGTTGTTGTTGTCAGGAGGAGTCCGGTTGGTGCTAGACAGAAAGCCAGAGGCCAGAAAATGTAGTATGCTTGAAATAGTCTTGATAGGTGAAGAACTTTCTATTCTTTACACAAAGACTATTTCAAATAAAACAAGTTATCCCTCTAAAAATGAGGTTCTTTCCTCAAAAACCTGATGTTTAAGCATCTGTCTTGCAGAGCCGTTTTCTTGTTTTCGATTCTCCTTCTCTTTAATAAAGTGTGTGTTGTCCATACGATTATAATCAGCATGATAGTCATTTATTTGTGTTGTGGGTACAACATGCATCATTAATCTAAAAAATAATAGGCGTTGAGTTTGATCTCATCTGATTATAGTGTATCATCCCCGGTTCCACTGCATTAGCTGTTTGAATAATTGTTAATTCAGCTATTTGAATGTAGGATCATTGCTTCAATAATGACTTGAATGGGAGCGTTGTTTTTTTTCCCATTAACAATGTCCAAGTTCAACATTCCAGCCCAGTCTTTCGAAATGGATTTTAAAACGGTTCAGCGTCTCTAGCCAGTATTACCCAAGCTGCATGTTGTTCTTGGCTCGCCGGGTTTAAATATCGAGAATGTTTGAAAGGTTAAAGGCATTATCATACGGCCAAAACAGCTAATAGCATAATCTGAACAATATTGTCTGTCTGCTTCAGGCTTCATTCTAGTAAAAAAAAAAAAAAAAAAAAAAAAAAAAAAACGTGGAAAAAAATACTTCTGAGCTTATCAGTGGATTATCTGTCCAGTAAAACAACAGCCTCCTTGTCTTGCTAATGGCTGAACAGGACATGTGGACCTATTTGGCAGCCATCTGACTGTAGACATTCACCGAATCCTCTGCTCTCATACATTCAGGAACTTGTCTTTGTAGTTTCCTTTTATTAAGGATGTTGCAGTAATGTGTCCAATGGCTTTTGACTTGAGCACACATTCGTGGCACTCTTTTTGAGACACGTGAAGGTGTAAACTGTCTTACAGAAAGCTTTGATTTTGCATCGTCATGTCAGGCAAAAGGCAATGCCGTCTAATACTAGTGTCCATCACTTGATAAACAAAGTATGGCAAGATATCCCTTAGCGCCGTTGTTTGATAGTTGATAGCGACAAACATTCTCATTTACGTAACACCAAATGCGCTCTGTGTCATTTACAAGCCTTTTATATTAGCGGTTGTCTTTAGCAACGATATGTTAGTATGTGTGTGTGTGTGCCCTCCCCTGGTCTGTGTTCCCGTAGGTCTCTGGAGGAAGTCAAGGCTATAAAATTTGATGTGTTATTTTCCTCACCTTGATACCGCCCAGTTTCACACCTACACTTCCTCCCCACAAACCTTGCACACCTATGTTTCCTATGTTTTTCCAAGGCATATTCGCCATGAGAACATGAACTTCATCATACGTGCGATGTCAGCAGAAGGTCTATAGTTAGACATACATTTCAAATTCAATTTTTATTTGTCACATACGCATTCATGCAGAGTATGACATATGGTGAAATGTCATCATCATCATATCTATATCGTCTGTATATACACTGTGTAAAACTTTTATACAGTTGTACATACATTGTACATATCCCACATTGTACATTTTTATATTCCAAATTATCTACACATATTGTGCCTTACACACATCCTGCACTAATATAAATTCTAATGTGTATTTATTTTGCTGTACATTTATCCACTTATATATTACATGTGGTATATATATTTGCACTTGTTGAATTTTTGGGAAGAATAAAGGTATATCTTATCTTAATTTAAATAACTATAACTATTTGTACTTCTGGTAGATGCTAAGCAGCATTTTGTTACTGTATACATATACAATGCAGTGACAATAAAAATCTATCTATCTATCTGTCTGTCTGTCTGTCTGTCTGTCTGTCTGTCTGTCTGTCTGTCTGTCTGTCTACAGTATCTACAAATACCAGCCACTTGGATTCCACTTATGTAGTATCTGATAGTAAAAGAAGAGAAAAAAAGTATTTTCTGTAAATGCTTGAGTGATGTCAAAGCCCCAGTGGTTGTCCGTGTTTGTGTGTGAGCTCACGTTCTCTTGTCCACACACAGAGCCACAGAACACGCTGACACATTCTGTGCTGTGGATGTCTCTGATTTCAATGCCATGCCAGACAAACACTCCCTCCTTTCTTACCCCTCCTTTCCATGCACAGACACCCGACACTCGGCCAGCTGCAGCGCCTTACATCCTGAATTCGCTGCACACCAAAGCCCCTCTCTCGTTACTCAAAAAGGTTTTTTTTTTTTTTTTTTTAATTAGTTCCAGTCCTCTGCCTTCTTGCGATTACGGGAATTAAGCTTTCTGCTGGAATCTCAGCTCGGCTCTACATTCAAGCAGCCACACAAAGCTCAGCCAAAACAAGTTTTCTATTTTTTTCTTCTTCTTCCCCCTCAAGGACACTGGAAACTTGGTTCACTCCATTCAGGATTAAACCTGATTCCATCCTCTCTTGGATTTAAGAATAGGCATTACATAATCATATGACATCATTAAATTGAACCGTATGGCTTATTAATTTACGTTGCAAGTTTGGGTTGTGGCGAACAATTCGTGTCAGTCTTGTTACGTGTTTATTTATTTATTTTTTGTGAAATCAAGTTCAACCTTTGGTCAAGTTGTGTCATCTCGTACCTGAAACCGAGGAGCTGTCACCTGCGGCTTCCACCTAAACATAAGGCTTGCAAATAATCATTTTTCTAAAGGAGGGGACTGTCACCCGAAGGCACGCATAAACAAAGAGATAAAAACTGAAATGCAGAACCATGAGAGCGACAGGGTTTTGTGTGTGTGTGTGTGTGTGTGTGTGTGTGTGTTGGGGGGGGGGGGGGGGTTGTTGTTGTAAGGCGAGGAGAGGTTGGGAAATCACGTTACTGAAGTGTGAAACCACAGAAAAGGGCCCAAATGGAAAGCAGCTTGAGTTTCCTATTATGCCTTTAATGCCTGGACGATGGTGTGTTCAAGCCTGGCTTATTTCCAGCTCTATAGGCCGACACTTCCCATCACAAATCCCCAGGGATGAATAGCATCAGAGGCTGGCCAGGACAGACATGGGCTATCCCATGATATTGCTGAGAGAAAGGCTGGTCTTTTTACATCGGCACTACAAGTGTACAATCAAAAGCTTTCTGCATTCCCTCAATCCCCCCCCACACACACGCACAGCTGCTCAGTTACTGGAAGGAAAGGAGATATGTACTTTCTGCCCAACAGTACTTTCCTAGTATGCTTGTATGTGTGTGTGTGTGGTGGTGGTGGTGGGTGCAGGGGGGGGGGGTGGTTTAGTCTTTAGGATGTCATTATGCTCGACTTCAGCAAAGGCAGCATTTTGACTGGCAGGTCCCAGTGACTTGACCATGGAAGTAATGTAGACATTGGCTGCAGGGGAGGGGGACCTAAAGAGGAACGCAAAAAAGCAAAACAAACTTGTGACTCACTCTTACGTTGCCACAGTGAGCATGAACAACTTGGGGTCATTAAAAGTAAAGTCTTGACAGAGGTTTGACCAGTGCTTTAGATGGGAGTTAATATTGTCACCAGACAAACCCTCTGAATCTCTTCTCTGGAGTCCCCATGTTGCTTATTTGGTTTTCTGTTCTTTCATTTTCTTGATTTTGTCACCGTAATTCTCTCTGTGGCTAACCTCAGTGTTTGTATTTATCATTTTGCTTCTCGGAACAGGGAAACTCTACATTAAGAAACTACATTTCTACTTGCAGGAAATGATCATCCAGGATGATTTGTCGTGGGTTGCATGTGCTACTGGTTTTTCCACCTTTAAACTCCCTTTATTACTTTGCCTTTAATACTCTTTATTAGTGTTACTCTATGTTAGTATAGTTCTGTTCTAGTTCCAGTAAACCCTTCATTGCTTACTGGCTCTAGAATAGAATTGTACTAACTGTTGCTCCTTTAAGGCTGGATTATCAACCTTTGCCCCCGAAATCATGTCTTGGAGAATATCAGAGGAAATCAGCACTTGACCTAAATTCCTTCATTTCATACCTTGTCTTCCAGGTGTTGCCCAAGGAGCTGTTTCTCCCCCTGTTGCTCTGCAGATGGGAGTGGGAATTCTGTGCCAGCTGTTCCAGGTGTGGGACCAGGTGGCTATTGGCATGATAACCCTGACAGAGTGGCTGCTGGGAGGAAATCAGGCAGAGCTGGGCAACAAGAAAACCCCTGACTTGGTAAAGACACACTTAGTCCATTACATGATGAATTTGAACAAGATAATACTGACTAAACAAAATGTTCCCTAACACTGAGATTCGTCTCTCAACTCAGGATGAGGAGTTCCTGTTTGAGAAAGGAGAACTCAACTTGTGGGCCGAGCCTCTGCAATGGGCACGACTGTTACACAGACATCTGTGCGCTTTGTCTGAAGCACCAGGCTCACCCACGTTTTGCCCAGCGGACCTTGATCGTATCTCTGCCACAGCTGATGCCAATGCTGACTCGGCCCGACGAGCAATGAGCTCCCTCCCTGCCCTACCTCAGTTCTCCGCCACCATAGAGCATGCGAAGCTAACTCTGCTAAATGAGCGGGCCACACTCGCTCAGAATGTCCTGGCAACCATCAGGCGAAGAACAGAGTCCAGCTGAAAACCAGGAGTCTTTCAGCTCCCTCTTACTTAAATTATTATAAATTTTTTTTTTTTTTTTTTTTTTACATATTTTAGTAAATAAAAGGATAATTAATTTTCCTTTCAGTGAGAGGAGAGAGAAATGTTAGAGATTTTTTTTTTTTTTTTTTTTTTTAAACGACCTTCGACTGCTCACAGTGTCTGCATCTCGGACATGTTGCAGCTGATGTCAGAGAAACCCATTTACTCTGTGACTGAGTATAAATATTAGGATTATATTAGCATTTCCTCTCCACTGCCAAATGAGTATAATTTTCTGAGATCAGTCCAGTTCGATATTTTAAACAACGTTTTAGTATATCATGTATTTTATTTCTAATGTGGTGGTTGGCATATTAAAAATGTGGAAGATGTGCCAACTTTTTTCATCGAAATAAAAACTGAGGTTTTACTACGATAATTTCTCTGGGGCTTATTTGTTAACATTTGTATCCATAAGCATGGGCCTGAGGGAGGTTAAGGGAAGGAGGGATCAGTATCTCATGACTCAATTGTCTTGTTTTAATATTCTCAGAAAAATACAAACACAATTGTTCTTTCTGTCACATTAAAAAAAAAAAAAAAAAAAACTACGAAAACAAACTCGTATCTAAACATCAAGGTCAACTCTTTCAATTTCTCTCATGCACTTTTACACATTTGATTGTCCAACAGACTGTCCAAACATCACAATGTTTTTTTTTTTTCTTTTTCATATGAGGAACCCTTTTACACAGTTCCCAGAAAAACAGAAATAGTTCAGCCGGCCTCTCGTGTGTAGGACGTTATGCAATTGGCACTGAACAGCAGACTGGTGGCTGGCATGTGTGTAGACAGCTGGATTGCCTTCAGGGCTACATTAGTTGAATGTTCTCTTACTGTACAGTGATGTAATGCTTGGAAACAGTCCAAAATTACTGACCCCTTTACATACACACGGGTACGGATGTGTAAGAGGGTGGGCCGCCCCGGCCGGTGTTGAGGCTGAATGCTAGACGATTTCTTGCTTCCTATATAAGACCTCTGCACTATATATGCACAAGCTCGTGTTTTCGTCTTGACCATTAGGTGGCGGTCGAGTCTTCTTTTTTAATGGACTTTTTTTTTACCCTTAGGGGGCAGTATGGGATCGTTTTATAGGGAAACATTAGCACATTCCTTCACATGATTTTTATTTCTTTCTGTTGCTTTGGAGGGAAAGTGTGTGGATGTAAGGCTGTTCATGCCCTGAGATCGAAGACATTGTTTGAAACCATAAACATATACAACTGTCTATAATCAGTGTTTTTCAAGCAGTTAGGTTCAAGTGTGTGTGTTTATATATATATATATATATATATATATATATATATATATATATATATATATATTTTTTTTTTTTTATATACAGATTTATAATTTTGGATTCAAACATTTTCAACATGTACAAAGTTTTGGTTGTGACTGGGTCACTCTGAACGGTAGATTAGACTAACTGGAGCTTTCTCTGGTTAGTCAGAGTAAATGATTACACAGCCTCTGCAAGCTAGTACATAATGTCCTAGAGAGCAACAGGGGCGCGTTTCACTCCCATCCAGTTCCCTCCATCTGCACGTCTCAATGCCAGCAACCCATACATGATCTGATCTTTTACCCCCTCCCCTTGATCGCAACATGTGGTCGCATTGTTTACATCTTAATATATGTTTCATTGTTTACCAGTTGAATGTAATATTTGATTTTCAAGCGAATTCCTTTTTGTGTGTTTGTTTTTTTTACCTAAAGAGAGTTAGATCCGCGCAGCTTATCTGAATAATTTGGATTATAAAGCGTGTTGTTTGGGAACATGTGCGCGAACCGTGGGCTTTTCGGCAATGATGCTTTCTGAGCGAAAAAAGTTCGACTTGTAGTCTGAACGAGAAGGGGTGGGGCCTGAGGAACGGCCAATTAGATGCGACTTATTAAATAGGCATGACGTCGGGGGAAACTTTGGTGAAGCGGCCGTGGCCCCACCCACCTCCTCGAGCGCGAAGCGCCGCCCACCGACACACGTTCGGCTCCGTATATGTTGGGGGAAAGCGAGCGGTTTGTGGTCTGCTCTCGCTTGGCACTTCACGGAGAGAGAGAGACACAAGCAGCAATAAAAACACACAGAGCAACACACAAGCAAAGTAGCGTGTTTCTCGTTTTAGACCGGAGTTTTTTTTTTCCTTGTTTGTTTTTAAACACACGATTCAGTCGTGGCAAACTAAAAGCCTCGCTTTGCACTACGGGATCTCGGTAGGTCCTCAAATGAAAGATCAACTGCGACTCAAAACTTCAGAAATAGAAATGTCTGCGACCATCCTGTCCGGTTTCTACGACATCGACATGCTGTACAAGGTAAGACGAATCCTAACTTTTAAGGTGCAGTAGTTACTTACAGTCGTGCAATATATCTAGCTGGAAAAGTCGTTATAGTCTAACTAACTTTCCTCTCCTCCCTTGTCTCCTAAACAGGACAAGACTCTGAACATGAACGCGCTCCATCTCAACAGTATGTTGGACAAGAAAGCGGTGGGAGCGCCGGTCACGTCTTCGTCCCTGGCGACTAACTGCTCGTACGCGCAGGGATTTTTCCGGCGCAACTCGACGAGTAACGCCGACTGCGCAAACAACGGCAACAAATACTCGATCCCCTGCTACAGCAACGCGAAGGAGAGTTCGAGCAGCACCGCCATCATGAACAAGGAGAACAAGTACCGCGAGCGCGCCTACAGCGACACGGGGGAGCGCAGTCAGCAGCTGCAGGCGCTGCAGCAGAAGCCCGGCTCGCAGATCAACTCGACGCGCTACAAGACCGAGCTGTGTCGGCCCTTCGAGGAGAACGGCGCCTGCAAGTACGGCGAGAAGTGCCAGTTTGCGCACGGCTACCACGAGCTGCGCAGCCTGTCCCGCCACCCCAAGTACAAGACAGAGCCGTGCCGCACCTTCCACACCATCGGCTTCTGCCCCTACGGCCCGCGCTGCCACTTCATCCACAACGCGGAAGAGCGCCGACCTGCGCCGGCTAACGCTAACACCAGTATGCCGCCCGAGCTGAAGTCCAGCCGGGACCTGATTCAGCAACAGGCTGCTGTCGCCGGTTTTCGAGACCGACCCAAGCTCCACCACAGCCTGAGTTTCTCCGGCTTCTCCACACACCACGGTCTGGACTCCACTCTCATGGACAGCCCCACATCCCGCACTCCTCCTCCTTCTTCTTCCTCCGACAGTTCCCGGTCCAGCGGGCCCATTTTTGAAGACGTTCTAGCGCCGAGCGCTAATGGCGCCTTCTCCTCATTCGCCACGGCACAGGACCTGAAGGCGCTGCTCGCCGTGCACGCGCACACACATGCTAATTACCAGTCAACCCCGGCTTACTACAGCAACTTCCAGTCCGCCATGGGACCCCCTTCTCCGCCCTTCAACCTCGGGCCTTTGCAGGCCCTTCAGCGCCTGTCCGAGTCGCCGGTGTTCGACTCGCCCCCCAGCCCCTACGACTCCATGTCGGACCGGGATAGCTACGCCAGTGGCTCTCTCAGCTCTTCAGGAAGTCTCAGCGGCTCCGAGTCACCCAGCTTGGAGGCCGGGAGACGTTTGCCAATCTTCAGCAGGCTGTCGATTTCTGATGACTAAGATGTTAATGGTCTTGTTTTTGTTTTGTAATGGGATTTTTTTTTGCCCCGTTCTTTATTTCTTTAACGGACTGGAGGACTTCCGAAAGTTAACCGTTATTAAAATGGCGTCTCTTCAGCGCTGTGTAAACTAGACGGACTTTAAAGAAACAACCAGGGGCAGGTGACTCGCCAGACCCTCGGTGTGGCATTAGTCTTTATCCAATTTTTTTTTCTTTTCTTTTTTTTTTTTTTTTTCAGCTTGAACCGATAGCTATGAAAGTAGATATCGACCGAAGGCATTCCACCGGTGACTTTGACCAGCATACAGTCGCAGTGTTATGGCTTAGGAGACCATCACACTTTCCGGAGACATGGTGTATTTCTTTGGGGGGGGGGTCTTTTGTGCACACATCTTTTTGACCGTGAAAGACAAAGATTTAACAATTTTGCCCTCCGTTTTACCAAGAATATGCCTTGACATTAAAAAGTAGCCTATGTATGCGCTTCTGAAAGCTTAAAAATTGTTCACACAAACTTCCATTCCAAAAAAGTTTGTCAGTCACAGCGCCACCCAGTGGTTCGGGGGGGGGTAGTTTAGTTTTTGTTGCTTAGCTGAAGCACTCTTGTTCGGTCTGTTGGGAAAATCACTGCTGATGGTTGAATTTATATATATATATATATTTTTTTAGCTGTTTTGAGCGATTCCATAGCAGTACATAACTGGCTATGACCTATTTAACTTATTTATTATCTTGTGAAAAAAAAGTATAGGCTACATTTTGGTAATTGTGTCCATACTGTATTTATCAAGTATGTTGAAGCAATAGATCTATATTCTTTTATGTTTAAATTATGATCGCCATTATTAATCTACATAAAGTGGAGTGTATGTTCTTCTTTTTTCTTTTTTTTCCCCCACAGTAATATATTTTTTTTTTTTGTTTGGTCTTTTGTAACTTCACTTTATTTTATTGTAAATGAGTTTAAAAAAAAAAAAAAAAAAAAAAAAAAAGCCTAATTTAAGAGATTGTATGTGATATTTATTTCATTAATTTTGTTTTTGTTTACGTACCTTTTAAAAAAAAAAAAAAAAAAAAACACACATTTGCTTGATTTGTCATTTGTTGGGCTGTTGCTTATGGAAGACTTAATATTTTTTTTTCTCCAACCTCATCGTTTTTGAAAAATCCCTTGTTGCCCCGACTTTCTTTTGTTATTTCTTTTCTTTTTTTTTAAAGCTATGTCTGTAGAATGTATAAAACCATGTGGTTGTCTAGACACCGTCCAAACTAGTAGTGATTGTTTTTTTTTTTTTTTTTTTTTTTTTTAAATTAAGAAAAAGTCATACTTGTGTGACCATGATCCCAAGTGAATAAATTAACCAAAAAGTATTTTCTTTCTTTTTTATTGTAATGTACAGCGCCAGGCAAGGACTCCTGCCACGTGCTTTAAGAATGTAGCAATCTCACGCCCCAGTATTACTGCCTTAGTGCCTAAGGGGTCCACCCACATACATGCCTTATTGTTAACCAAATAAAGTATTTTGATACAACTCATTGTTTTATACATACAGAAGCTGAATGTAGGTTTGAAATTGAACTTTTTTGGAAGGTTGTTACCACTTGTTAAAAGAGGGGCCTTGGAGCAACCAGCGAAGCGTTTCTCTCCCCCCCCCCCATGTGTTTTTATTTTATTTATTTATTTTTACTTTAAATTCCTATACACTTTAGTCAAATTCTTTTGTTCTCTCGATCGCCTTTTGATATGGTATTGGTCTAAGGGTTCTGAACTTGTGGGATAGACAAGAGATTGAACACATTTTGCTTGTACATAGTAGGTACAAGGGCTGGGCACTATGTACTATTTTCTTTTTTTTTTTTTCCCTTGACTACTTTTATCAGAAGTAAAGCTTTTTGAATGTAACTTAAAAATGGACAAAAAAGACGACGAGTTATCCTTTTTTATTTCTTTTCGAGGGGGGATTCAGTTCACTACAAGTTGCGTGTGAGACTGTTAACTTTGTACTGTACATTTTTGTAGTTCTCCCAATAAAATTATTTGCAAAAAAAAAGGTATGCACAAACTTGCTAGAGTGTGGCCCATGTGATTGTCATTATGTTCACAAAATGCAGACACATGCTTCAATAAATACTTTCAAAATAGTAAATAATTCTAGAAAAATAAAAATGTTAAGGTTACTAAAGCAGATCCTTAGTTTTTTCTATATCATCCTCTGCTATTGCTGTCTCTGGAGGTATATTAGTTTGTTAAAAGGGAATTTTTTGGTTCACAAGAACTGATATAAACATTTGCATTGTTATGCATGTCAGCAATTTCCTGTTTAACTGCTGTAAGGACTCGTAGCATTCCAACCCTCGAATCCTTTTAGCCCGGTTTAAAAGGTGTGGTTCTGTATAAGCACACACTCGCAGATAGCAGCTCTCGCTCAGGCCAGGGTGAGCCAGCTGACACATTTATCCTGACTTCTCTTCTGCCCCTTGTTTAGAAGACTCGAAAGGATTTCAGTAGTATGGTGCGTTTGATTAGTTATCAGTGCCGGCAAGTCATTAAGAAAATAAAGGGGCCGGAATCAATTTGGTGCCAAGAGCTCAGGGCAAGATAAGGAGGAGTGATAACATCTCGGAGCAAATATTTACGGAGTCCTGCTGCATTTCATAATGAAGTGTTTATCACAGGACCCAGCATATTGCTGAGAGCCAAGTGGGCTGTACTTACTGCTGCATGTGTGCAAGAGGACTTCATTGCAAATCTCTGCTGCCATTATATTGTATTTATCTATTGGATTTAATGGAATATTTCTTCTTAGTGTTTATAATTACGATTTGAATGTTTTAGAGGCTGGACTTTTGAAGCTTGCTTAATGGGCCTCAAGCTCCTACAATGACAGGAAATGCTCTTGACTTCTGATTATGGCAGGAAAAGCCCAGTTCCTCACCCACACCCATTTCCATCCCTTCTCTCCTGTGCTGTTTTTGTCAATTTTATGAGAGCTTTTGTCCATTCAGCTCCTGGAAGTCCTTTCTATTTGTGCCACAGTGTTTTCCTGAGAAGTGGTGTGGCTTCCTGAAACACTGGTCAGTAAAAAAAAAAAAGGGCCTTTCTGTTGTGTCTGTATAAGTGGAACTCTTACAAACCGCGACCGCTGATTGAAATTCAGGAACTAAAACTATGGAGCGTAAAAGATTGGAATGTCCTGAAGCAGCAAGTGTGATTTGGACATGCATTAAACTTGGACATGCATTTGGACTACTCTTAAACAATCAAACATTCCCAGCCTATTAGATGACATGTTCCCCTTATCACAGTCCTATCAACAAAAGATGAACGTTTCAATCGTGACCCATATTTTACTTGAGAAAATGCTGCTCCTTTGTATAAGCTCTCAGTCTCTGTGCAATACACAAATATTTACGTGCCATGTGCGTGAGGTTAGTGTTTAGAGTTGCATGGCCAATGTCCCTGAGCCTTGACGACATCCATAAACGGCAGAATAAACGACGTAGAGTGTGAGTGTGTGTGTGTCTAATAAGCCATTTCCTCTCTTGTCCCTCAATTTACTAACACTATTGACACACATGCATTGTACCGACACACTATATGAATCATGCTATGCAGGCACAGTGGCAGACAGCACGTACACGCTATACTAAAAGAGAAGCAAAGGAATATAACAAATGTGCGTGTGGATTTAATTCTCTGTCATATAATCACATAATAAAAGAAAAACACATTTATACACACTAAATGGAGAAACGTATAAGTGCATAAGTGCTGTTTGAGCATTTCGTTCCACATTTAGTGCACATTTGCTGTTATAATAACCTCCAAAAGATGTTTCACTAGATTTTAGTGTGCTTGTGGAGATTTGTGCTTTTTCAGTTTGTGCTCATGTGAACCATATCATCAGAGAGCTGGCTTTGTGCACAGGTTCGGGTCCCATAGGTTAACATATAATTTTGTGGTAAATTTTTTAAAATTAGTGATTGATTATGACACGATCAATCAAATCCATACCGATGCTTACTGATGTCACCAGCTAAACCTGACCCCGTGGTTAGAGCTACTATAAGAGTGGGAAAGGTAAGGCTTGTTTCTAATATCTTTGAGTAGACAAATTAAATCAAGTCATTCCTCTATGTAGCGATTATACACTGGAATGAAACATCATTTTCTCAGGAATGTGGTGCAACAGTATCAAAGGTGTTTATAAAGATACAAAATGAAAGAAGACAAGGGATCCTTTTAAGGAACTGAATAATGTTTGCTATTTTTTGTATCTAAAGCTTAGCGCCAAAAGAAAAAATAAATAAAAAATACCCAGGTCTGGAAACTCTTTCCACGTTACAGTTACACCTTCAAGAGATCTTCTCTTCAAAATGCAATAAACATAGAGTCATATGTCACTTTGTTGTTATAAATCTTTTCATTTCATCAACCAAATGATTTTGGTCAGAATTGTTGCTATTCCTCTTCTTCGTGTTCTTCATTTTCTCCTTCTTCTTTTACTCTTTCTTCTTCTTTTTCTTCTTCTTCTTTTTCTTCTACTTCGTCTACTTCTTTTTTCTTCTTCTTTTTATTTCTTTTGGCTTCTTTTTCTTCTTCTTCCGCTTTGCTTAATTCTTCTTATTATTCTTATTAATATTATTATTTCTGTTATTATATTTGAATCCTTTCTTGCTTTCTTATTTACTTATCTGCCCCACCCATTAGTATTGTAGGTTCCTCACCGATCCAGGGTCTGGGTTTTGATTTTGCACACTGCTTACAAAGCTTAGTATGATATTCCTGTGTCTCATCGGTTTCTTATGTTTACTCCAATTTGCTAACCCCCTCAAAAAGCCAGTTAGTGTGTGTGTGTGTGTGTGTGTGTGTGTGTGTGTGTGTGTGTGTGTGTGTGTGTGTGTGTGTGTAAGACATTTTATTTTTACATTTCATTGAATTTGGCAGACACGCTTATCCAGAGCGACTTACAATTATCATAGAGCAGAGCAATTGAGGGTTAAGGGCCTTGATCAAGAGCCCATCAGTGGCAGCTTTGTTGGTGCTGAGATTTGAGTGTGATACCTGATGCACTTCTATCTTCTCTAGGTTGCATATGAATATTCCCAATATTCCAATGCACTGCTTGTTCCTGGACAAGGTTCTGGATGATCATGACCCTGACCAGGTTAAAGCGTTTACTGATGATTATTCAATAACCTATTATCCACTTAAGTATAAAAACGGACCATTCTAATGTTCCAGAACGACACCTTTGGCATCTTGAAATCAGCTACCGGCTTTCTTTCCAGCTTTTTAATTTCTGTTGCTCATGAAACAGGTCCATAACAGGTCTCCTCAGTTTCATAAGTCATCCTTCTTTCCTTGTCCTTGACCGTAACCCTTAGACTAAAGGTATTTGCCATGATGAACAGGTTTAGAAGTTCAGAGGACGCGAACGAGCGGGAACTACAGAATGAGTCACACTTAAGACACAGTAAAGTATGTGAAAGCCGACACTGCTGTTGTTCTTAGTGAGGAGTCAAATATTATGCTTCGTTGACCGCAGCATTTCGAGAACACAGTGTACGGCCATGTAAGATACACACGTTCTGGCGTTTATTGTATTGACAGTATCACACATCAGAGAGTCAGACAGGCCCGAAGGGCTTATAACTGGATTTGAAGCTGAATCAATATTTAGCATGCACCTATAACACCTTATATAATGTGTTACAATACAGTCTTGCTGGATGGGTGTGACTCAGCACACACACCACAAAGTGTTTGAGGTTTATAGGGATATTTGACAGAGTAAGGATACTTTGCAGAGGCGGATCTACAGGGGTGGCATGTGGTGGCAACTGCCACCCTCAAAAAGCTTTGCCACCCTTGCACTGGTATCCCAGTGTATAAAATATCAATGTAATCAGATTCCTCAAGTGATTTAAAGCAGCAGGGCTTCGGTGTGATGACAAAAAAAATACCCAGTTATAATCTCATCTTTCTATTAAAGTGTAGTCCAAACAAACGACTCTTATGAGCTGCTTCGTTTTAGTGAATCAAACAAATTCAATGCACCCAGCCTGATCACTGATCACAAACAAATGACTCTATCTGGCTCTTTTAACAAATCGAAGCATTTGTATAAATATACATGTAAGTATAATATATTTTGATGATATCTTTGCGTATATTAATGACTAACACCTTAAATCTGAACTGATTTCAAAAGTAGATTGTTCAGTAGCTTGTGTCTTCAGAATTGTCCGAACTTTTGACAAATGACGTCACATGACAACAACGTATTTGGCGGTTGCACCGAATATTGTGATTTCTTTTTTTTATTTTTATTTTAAAGCTATTTGTTGGTGATTTAAATGTGTTTTCTGAGTATTAGTTATGTGTTTTTGACTTAAGTAAACCAGTACATGATACTTTGAGGCTTTGAATCTATATACATTGATCAGGCATAACATAATAACAGTATGACCGGTGAAGTGAATAACACTGATTTTCTCTTAATCATGGTTCCTTTTAGATTTGAGCGATTTTGACAAGAGCCAAATAGTGATGTCTAGACGACTGAGTCAGAGCATCTACAAAACTGCAGCTCTTGTGGGGTGTTTCCCGGTCTGCAGTGGTCAGTATTTATCAAAAGTGGTCCAAGGAAGAAACAGTGGTGAACCAGTGACATGGGCGGACAAGGCTCGTTGATGCACATGAGGAGCAAAAGGTTGTTCGCATGGTCCGATGCAACAGATGAGCTACTGTAGCTCAAATTTGTTGAAGACGTTAATGCTGTTAATGCTTGATGGATCAGAACTGTTTTGGCAGCAAAAGTGGAGTCAAAGGTGATAATTTTTTTTGTGTGTTTTGACTTAAAGTCTTTAAAGTAAACCAGTAATTGATACATTGAGGCTTTATATCTATATAAAATCCGAAAGGTTTGTCATTCTTGGGTACCCTAAACGAATTTGCTTCGTTAATTAAACTTGGTGTAGAGTTTAACTCGCTACAGGTTTGCATAGAATTTAAGGATACTATGCTCAACAGAAGTTCAATATTCCTTACCATCTCATTTAATTTATGTCTTTCCAATCCAGATATCAGGTTCAGGTAAAGTCAATCACACTTCAGTCTTTATTTAATTTTTATAGACCAATATGAAAATGTGCACCCAAGTGTATTCTCTGAATTGAATCCACAATTCCTTGAATCCACAAGAACCATGCAAGGATGCTTGCGTCAGTGTTGCCACCCCTCATAATTTTCATGTCACCCCCTTGCCACCCCATAAATAATTTTCTAGATCCGCCTCTGATACTGAAGTGCTGGAGAAAACTTTCCAGACATAAAGACTGTAGGACATACTCCTGGATAGTGATGCAGCTTCGAGTTTTACTTATTTTTGCAGCTCTGTTCCACTCGATTCGATTTATGCAGAAGGTTAATCACCATCATGAATCAAATGTACTATTAATGACACGAGTGTTCCGAAGTATATAAGGCAGTAAATCCTTACCACTCGAAGTAAGAGCCTCCTATTTAGTTTCTGAGCACACAAACACACCAACACACACACATGCACACACATGCACACACACACACACACACACACACACACACACACACACACACAGACACACACACACACACACACACACACACACACACACACACATGCACACACAAGCTGCAGTCACAAACAGTGTCTCTCTTAGACATACACATATTAAGGAGGTTCAAAGTTGTGATGCAGCCTCTGACCATAAGTGACGTCTTTATTAGAATAAATTTAATGGCCTTATTTACTCTGCTGATTCCTTGGCAGCGGTCAGGTTGATGACTGGTGTCATTTGTGTTATTTCTTAGCAAACACTTGTTCTGTTTTCAGGCAAAGTCTCTGAGCTTGTCTACTTTATCATTAAGTCTGCATATACAGTATGTCTTCATCTATATGGTTGAATGTACTGCAAAGTCATTGCATATATTTATGCCAAATGTTTATCCTGGGGTGTTTAACTCAAACCGGGACTTTTACAGGTAAAAAAAACTGGATACTATCGTGGCAGTACTATGCACAGTAGTAATGGGTTAGTGTGTCTAGAGACTTCTAATCAAAATGGCAGACAACAGTATTAGTGTGTGCATGGAACAATGTGTGGTGATAAAGTTTCTTGTGAACGTAGTTTCTTGTGTACTCTTGTGAGTAAAACCCGCAGATATCTACAGAAGACTTCCAGCACAGTACAGTGATGAGACCCTCAGCCGCAGTTATTATTTAAATGGCATTAATGCTTTAAAGATGGCTGTATGTTTATCATTGACCCCGGGCGACGTGGCTCCCTGATGAGGAAGTGAAGCAGGCTGTCCTAGTACTTAAATCTTTCTATGCCGAATTTTTCCGGCCGTTAGTTAAATGCTGGGATAAGTGTGTAAATGTAGCAGGGGAGTATGTTGAAAACGTCTTGAAACTTGGTCTTTTATTTTACTCAAAAATATCTGGTTTGACTTGAACGCCCCTCGTCGAAAAAATTCCGTTTAATGTGACACTCAGATGCTTGTGGAGTCCATATAATTGCTTTACCGTGTTCCTTAAGGTCTGACCTACATCTGAAAGAAAGTTAAAGAGATCTGTTGATTAACACGAATGACACGTTACTTTGAAAACAATGGTTCAGGACCCAGTTCTTCTTTTAATATTCTGCAAAAAGGGGAGCTTATTTTTTAACTACCCTTTTATTGTCTCATCTCATCTATCATCTATTGTTTCATCTAATTTTATCTGTATCTATAAAAAGAATGAAGTTTAGTATTATGCATTTTAATGTTGGGTTATAACTAATCCCATTTAAACCTGCTTATATAGTGTCAAAAACATAACTTGATTCAGGTAGCATGTGAGGCATTCATCCTTCATCTTTAATAACAGCTCTAGGGTCATGGTCAGTCTTGAGCCTATCTTGGAAACAGCTGAGTGAAAACTAGGTGTGAGGCAGGAATACACCCAGGATATGACACCAGTCCTGAATGCCAGGCACACGCTCATTCACACACAGGGGCGATGTACCATTAGCCAGTCCACCTACTGGCATGTTTGTGGGAGGTTGGAGGAAACCAGAGAACCTGGAAAAAAAAACCAAGAGGTCACATGTAAAATCCCACACGAGCATTAACCGAAGCTCAGAATTAAACCAGAGACTTGAAGCATGCAGCCAGATTTGAAGTTTATTTACACTTAGGACCTTTCATTAGTTTTTTTTTGCATACAATAATTATTAACTAAGAAGATTAAAGTTACACACCAAGCATATCTTGGTTGATCAGTTATAATATGTAAATTGATGTTAAAAATAGGGTGTACATTTAATTTTTACCTCGATATTCCTTGGAATCGAAGTGCATTTTCTGAGGCCAATTGAGTAGCAGTGAAAGAGTGAAAGTCAGAAACAGAATCTACTACTTATCAACTCTTGAATGCCCGGCTTGCACCCTTTAATACCCAGCTAGCTAAACTAGGTCGGGGATTGTGAGAGATCCAATAAAAGAGGTGTCTTTAAATAAACCCTGACCTCTAACCACACACACACACACCACAAATAAACTCCTATCTCCTGGTTGGCACACTCCTCAAGCAAAACTTTCCGAGACACAGTAATGTACATAAACAGAAACATATAAGAAGGTACTACTACTACCTGCATTTTCTTGAAGCTATTTCTATTCTGTTTGGATCGAGTGAAATCCATGCACAATGCACTATAGTACATGCATATTAAAACAGTACATAACAGAGCAGTAAAATAGAGTATAGAAGCACATATATGTCTGTCTTTAAGTATGTTTGTAGTAGGCTATTAAAGTAGATCATGCAAGCAAGCAGACTTCATGCGCTAACTCGTGCACATACAATTTATATTTGGAGAACAAACACAGCATGCCCCATTAGTTTGGGTCACACTTGAAGACTTGTAGCAACTACATACAAAAAGTATATCTTGAGGAATAGTCTGGCATGTAAAATTTTCAGGTTTCAGAATTGCAGTCTGTAAGATTGTTGTCTATGCTAGGTCAGGAAGGCTAGGTGGGACTCAAGCTGTAATGCTAAATCATCCATGGTTTGTGATTCATTTATGGCTTTGATAGAAGTAGGCCATATAGTTTTCCATGACATTTGCTGTACTTCAGGTGATACTTTCATAGTTACAGAGTCATCAATGAGTCCTTCACAGGTTACATGACCAGTCAAGGCACATAGATAGTCTTTATACCGAATCTAAGGCGGGTCATTCATGAAGCGGAGCTTACTGGCTATTTGAGTGTGTGTGTGTGTGTGTGTGTGTGTGTGTGTGTGTGTGTGTCTAAGTGTATGTGCTTGTACAGTGGCTGTACACTACCTTCTCCTGAGTAAACAGTCCCCTCTCTGTCGACCTACTGTACACTAAGCCAACTCACACTCTTAATGTACTCACAAACACACACAATACAAGCCCACACATATTTCCTCGTGTTTGCCAAATATTAATTGCCTCAAACCAATAAACATAAATTTATTTATGATTATTATCATATCTACGCGTTTCTTTGATTATCAATGCGTATCTATCTTCCGCATTCTTTTCTGCTGGGAAAGCCAGTCACTCACAAACACATACATGCAACAGTCCCTGACCTTGGCCGTGCTTGTTTCAGATTCCGTCTCATTTCTTGGCATGAAGTAAGAAGCAACCGCCCCTTAACAGAACAGTACGTGCAAAATCATCACAAACAGCTATGGAAAAGTTTTAAAGTGCCGTTCCAGTCTTATATCACGAAAAAGGATCAAGGTACACATTGACCTAGATCTGCTGCACTAAAGCTTATATGGTATATGTCTTCCAGGGCCTTTAACATAATAGAGAAACTTACATAAGTCTCTTGAACTTACTCAAATATTTAACCCACTTAAGAATCCAAACAGACAAACATTATAGCAGTGTTTCAGTTTAAACAGGAAGATCTTCTTGACAATAATAACACGGTCACTTGTAATATTCTTATTACCTGCTGACTGCTATGAGCATTATTATAAGGTCAGTTGTTTAGATTGTTGTTTCAGGGAAATCGAAATCACTCATACGAATTTGCACAAGTTTTCTTTGAGATTCAGGCCTGTTTGTTTGAGATGTTAACTAATAAGTCGAGTGACAGTTCCTCAATGGCTCAAGACTCATCCTTATCTTCTAATCATATGATTTGTAAAGGTGCAGACATGGCCATGCACCTGACCCATACAGAGTTTTAGCAAAAATGAAAGGTCGAGGGCGACCCCTCCATATACAGCAACTCTCCAATTCGGGTTGGCCTGTGGATGTTTTCAAAAGCCGCATACCACAACCGCTTTTGCCTGCCTGCCTGCCATGTTTTAGCGTTCCTCCCTCTTTCCTGGCCTTTTCCTTTCCTTGCTTGCCAGGCATTTATGAGCTAGGTGTTGGATAAATTATTCATGAAAATGACCCTAGCTTAATTTTTTTCGGGAAAGAAAATATGGAGTATTTTATGACCGGTTGAGGGTTTTTAGCACTTCTAAGTTGAACCAAGTTCTTGTCGTATTCTTGCTTGTTATACTCATCAAGGTGATTGTAAGGGCTGAGTGTTTGCCTAATTTTTTATTTTCAACCTATGGTTTTCACCTAATCAGATTTGGAGCATGTGTGTGTGTGAGAGAGAGAGAGAGAGAGAGAGAGAGAGAGAGAGAAAGAGAAAGAGAGAGAGAGAGAGAGAGAGAGAGAGAGAGAGAGAGGTATTTGTAAAGGCAGTGGTGTGATGCTTTGAACAATATAACCCATCATTTTATTAGAAATGGCCTATTTCTTTTAAAGCTGTAAATTCTTTCAATTCAATCAAAGCAACATCTTAAAAAAAGGTTTTTGTTATTTTGCAAAATGATTGGTGTTTCTCAAAAACTAGTCATTTTTTATTCATGGATCTTTTTCCCAGTTGTTGAACCTTTATATTGAAGACAACATGGATCAGTTTTTTTATTTATTAATGCTGGCCGAGTGTTAAATTAAACACAATTTATCTGTGAGTTTAGTTTAAAATTAGCTTGTTTAACAGGATGTGAAGGGAAGTCTTCCTGCTAGCTTGTCATGAACTAGCCTATTGATTAAATGCGCAATATAGCGAGCCTGTATTATCATCATATTGCATGAGTTAACTATAGGTAGCATAATATCATTGGGTCAATGCTTCTAACTTTGTAAAAAAAAAAAAAAAAAAAAAAACAACAACAATGAAAATAGGTACAAATCAAGGGCTTATCTTATTTTATTCGATAAATATTGATAGCTAAATTATAATTGTGGTACAACCACAAGTTCACTCAGGATAATTTGCCCGAAGGTGTCTTTGCTTAACACTAGCAAGCAAACAAACATTACGAGCTAGCATTAGCAGTTAGCTAGCTAATGTCATCTTTCTTTATACACTGTTGATAACTAATGTATTATTAATTTCACCATAGTATACTTGGGTAGTTACACTAACCAAGCTAGTGTAACATAATTGTTTAAAATTGCATTTCCTCTCTATAGTTTTAGTTATAATGTTTTTGGACTAGTTATGCCAACTGTATATGTAAAGAAATATATCAATGGAGGAAAAACTTATCAACATATTTACTCTGACTTTTATTGGTCACTATATGTTACTTATTCTAAAGTATTCTAACTTTTATTACAGCAGCATTAGTTTTAATCAAGTTAATTAACTTTTCGGCAAACAATGTATAATTTTTATTATTAAAGGCCCAATTTTTAATAGTTTGAGCTCTTTGCTTCTTGTGAAAAGACTTTTGCAATGAAAATATTAACCAGCCTACCACTTTCTGCATCCATCCCCATCGTGTCTGTTTAAAGTATGCATGCCTTTTAAGTTCCGGTTTGAGGGGTATAGCTAAGCAAATCAGTCCCAGATGGGGTAAATGCTAATTTCTGGGCAGAAAAAAATTTAAACAGAAACTTAAAATGAAGGGATTATGATACTAGTCATGTCTAAGTTATGGCAGGGTGTCACATTTACTTAGAATTTACGTATAAATAAATAAATAAATAAATAAATAAATAAATAAATAAATAAATAAATAAACAAACAGAGAAATATTTGGAGTTTGCTACAGAGGTGGGGGGCAAGCTGTGACTTGCACACTCACTGACCATCCAGTCAAAGGAGGTGAAAATGGCTGGCGTGATTGTATGCCTTCAAGTTTTAATCTGAATGGTTAAAGCAACAGCTTCAAACATGGAACCTGCACTGTTAATTTCTGCAGGCCTTACAGCACTACGTGATGTGATGGTTGAAATCTGATTGGATAGAAACTCGAACATAAAATTCCACTTGGTTGCAATGTTCTGAGACACAGTGCACTTAAGAGAAATCCTACAAAGTGAAAAGAATATACTTTTGGGAATTGAATAAATATTTATTTACAAATATGTTAATTTGTAAGTACATGATTAAGAGTTTAGGCCAGCATAGAAGGCCTTGCTGGCCCTGACGGCGCCCCACTGAGAGGGCCAGCTTAAAGTAATTGCCTATGGTATTTAAATGGAATGTTTGATACATCGATGTCTACATACTTTTGGCCAAACGTCTGCATTTACATCTTATGCTTCTGTGTATGTAAGGTGGTGCCAGCCCAAACATCTTATACAGACTGCACATCTATATGATGGGAAGAGAGATAAATAGGAGGTTAATCGAATTTCCAACTGATTGTCTGTTCCTTTTTTTCCCCCAATGGTCGGGAATTTTTTTAATGTATCTGGGGTTTAACGCAACATTTTGCCAAATGTAGAATATGGACGTGGTAAACAAATCACCTGCCAAGACCTTTTTATCTCTTTTGCTCTACGTCTCTCTTGCTCAATCTACACTGTATTTTTTTTTTATTGCAACACTGACCTACATTTCTCCTATCAATGCCATGAGAGCGAGGGTGGACATGTGATAGCGAGGCAGGACCGTTTGGACAGATGGCTTTATGATATGCTGTTTACTATCAGCCTGAGACATATGCGATATAAGTACTGCTAATCAGACAGCATTCAAATGGCACACAAAAGGAGCTCAGGTTGAGTTTGTTTTTAGTGTGGTCTCATTTCGACTTGCCCTAGACACAATGGTAAGACAGGATATGAATCAGTGCAGTTTCACAGATACTGCCAGTCATTACATACATGTCAGGTATTAGATTTCCATTCATGAAAAAAAGCATCTTATCCACTAAGCCAGTCATCTGTGATTTTCAAAACAATGCACCATTGTTGGGTCTAACTGACTGTTTTTTCTTTTTTAATTTCAAAGATCAGGTTATTATTCAGTGCTTTTCAGTTTTCAAAGGTAACTTGAATAGCCACCAGCATTGTACCAGAAGAGTGACCAGATTTGTTTTAGCAGCAAAAAAATCCAAATAAAAAATACATAGTGTGTATGTTTTGACCAAGCAGCTGTTGAGTCAGAGCATGTCTCAATCTTACCTGCTGTAAAGCTTGTTAAGTATACTTCTAGGCAGCGAATCCGTTCTAATCCACCCATCAAACATCATAACCGAAATGCTGAGCAAATGTTTATCGAAACCAGCATCTCTCACTTGATCTGCTAAAAGCAGCACTCACCATGTTATCAGTCCCCTCCCAGTGCTCTGACCCAGTGGGGAATCTACAGGCCAGACCATTGTGCGCTGTGTTTGTACACATCCTGACCACTGAGCCTGCTTTGGACAGGACCAAATATTGCAAATTCCTACAGCCAGTAAACATGCTCTGTGGTGGGCTCTGGCTTGACTCTAAAGGCAGTAGCAGTACTGAGCCTTGGGCTTCAGAAGTGCTAGGAAATACAGCATGCTTTCAGTGAGCTCCTGCAAGCCTGCCAGCGTTTGTGATTTAGTGATCCAGCTTCTGCACTGGGAAATATGACTTGGCCTGTGTATCTGTGTAAATTGTGTGTGTGTGTGTGTGTGTGTGTGTGTGTGTGTGTGTGTGTGTGTGTGTGTGTGTGTGTGTGTGTGTGTTTCTGTGAAGCACAGTCATGGGGGAAGGACAAAGTTTTGCCTGTGTTCATCTGGTTTCAACGTTCACTCGTGCCTACCAAAGTGTTGATTCATTGATTATATATCATGTACGTTTTATTGAAGCACTTCAGCCTTTTGACATGAGTATATACTTTATGAATATCGCCTGCCCCTTCATTTGCTCAGTAAATGACTCAATCCTTGATGAAGGACTGATTGCTGAACAACAGTTTTTCCATACCATATTTACTCCCCTTCACATCCCTACACATACAGACTCACTACACAACCAAAGAGCCAGGTGTCTACCATCTGGAACCACCCCCGGACATCTGGAACGATAGTAAGTTTAGACTCGGGACTGTTAGGCGCCACTGCTTTACAATCTCTGTTCCCTCTCATTCCACATTATCTAACAAGTTCACCTCAACACAGCAGGCTACAGCCTTACTCACACATTCTGAGACTCATCACACCATTGGGCTGTATAATATCTCATTCATTGCTCATGCGTCAGCTCCTTTCTGTCCTGCCTCTACCTGTGATTCAAACAGCTGTTTTGTTAAACCTGCTTATACAGACCGTAAATTGAGTACCGTTGTGAATAGCAACACCTGAACATAAACTGCAGAATTAACCTCCTATCCTCAGGCTGTCCGCTTGGCCACAGTCTCAGGACTTTGCAATGTCCACCCAGTGGTCCTCTGTGATAAACAACAGCTGGGCCCGATTTTACCCAATAGAACAGCTGAAGGATGATTGCGTGAAACACGGACTTCTCGCCCTAAGGGTAGGTTTCCGTTAAAAAATGAAATGCTTCCCTGGGCCCTGACTAGAGCAATTGTTACTAGGTTTTATTTTGGTCAGTGTGCACTGCAGGAAGGAAGTGTGCACTGGTCAGTCTGGATAGCATGAGACAGGGGTCACAGATAGAGATAGAGGCCTTTGTTTGAGCATGAGTGCATCCTGGCCCCTGCAGCAACCCATCCTGTTTATGCAAAAGGTGATATGCCTGTGCGCTAATTGCCCTCAGCAGACCTACATGCATACACACATCGTCTCATCTGCTCACCCCTCCCTCTCTCTCTGTTCGGGTCAGTGTGTCCTTATATCTTTGCGCTCTCTCTTTCTCCCTCGCACCTACTGAGTGATGTTGTCAAGGTTGTTTGGCTTGTCAAAAAAGCTTGTTTGGTTTTGCTGGCTTATTTTCATTGTATGCTTACTTTGTCCTACTGCTAGTGTTTAGGTGCTTGTGGGCTGTTTGTGCTCTGTGGGTTTCCTTGTTTTGGCCTGAACTGAACTTTGGTTAAATTTCCACATCCTCTGTCCTTCCTTTACATATCTATGGAAAGCGATTTGATTGAGAGGAAATGGACATTTACAAAATCAGCTCCCTCGGCTGCAAAATCAGAAGGCGTAAATTTTATTGCCCTATTCATTGTTATCATAGTATGTAGTGACCGTAAAAGTCAAAGGCTTGATGGGAAGAGTGAATCATTCAGGACACAGGACAAGACCTAATTGGGCCAATTCTCTGGGTAATACCCTTGGAAATGCCCTTGAAAGAGGCATCCATTAAACCCGCATAACCCATTTACTATAACTAAATTTATTTGCACGTCTCAGGCAGCAGTCAATCTCTTTCTAACAAATGCACTGATTTAACAGTTGAAATGAGAACAATAGTTCAGAAAAGGCCAAACACAGGCCTTCATTTATTGACAAGAAAACAGGTCAAAATGTTAGCCAGTGTTTTTTAGTTAGTTTTAATGACTGCTTCCTTTGGTGACCTTTTCCTGTAGCTGCTGCTTCTTCAATCCTGGTCGGTTTTTAATCTTATGCAAATAGAAACATAAATGTGACTTTACTTCTTGCAACCAAAGGAAAGCGTTGAAATGTTAAAATGAGCATTTGAACTGAGTGACTATATAAAAATATATATAATTTTTTATCAAAATAGAAAGTGACTGTAACTATCTATAATATTTCTATTTAGACAATAAACACATTTCACCTAGGATTACCAGATTAATACAATATGTTACCTGTTAATATATGTAACATGATATTGGATGTTTATTTACTGATAATTACTTATGTAGTGTAGTAGGGGTGACCCCGAATAGTCGAAGATTCAATGCAACAATAGGAGGAGCCTAATTCAACTACCAATCTCATGGTCGAAGGGGTGTTATGAAATGAGGACCGTGCCATTTTGGTTATATGGGGGTGCTCAATGTCTGATTTCACATAAAACTACTTTTCTTCCAATATGTTAATATACAGCCCATTATTATAATGATGTGAATAAAAGTCTGAAAAGAAAGAAGCTTTTAATAAATATTTTTAATGTGCGTAAACAAATCCAGCCACCCCTGTGATTTAAGTTTCACTTCACTTCAATGATCCACGACCGACACAGGAGAATCTTGCCAGCAGGAATTTAAATATTTAACAATGTCTAGGAGATTCTGTAATGGTGTATTCTGTTGTAATTCAATTCTGTAAATAAATTTTGATTAATATTTTTTTTCGGTGCATCTATGTTAAGCGTGTCCACACAGGCAATTTAGTCTGTTAAATTTGATTTGCTGACATGTCAAATGCAAATCCAGTCTGCAGTGTGGCCTTTTGCAGTTACTTATTTGTTATATCTTAGGTATATTGATACATATATTGATAAAAACTTTTTATATGTATCTATAAGCAATTTTATTTTATCTTGGTGTGATGTTCTGTACATTGTGGCTTTTAAATGTTATGAGGAATCGTTTTATGACTACCTGGTTTATATTGGTAATGTTGAGTTGGGTGTTATGTTTTCTTACAACAATAGATGATTGTTGGCACTCTTTCATCACTTGAATGATTAGAGCTGCAGCACCTTTACATGTAAACAGAGTTCTAGGTAATCAATAACCGTGTACTGCCTATTAGCCCAGGTGTATTTTATAACTGATGGATAGTTGTGAAATAGGTTACAATATCTGAGATAGTCCCTTTACTTTCTTTCTCCAAAACACACACAAGCTTGGTAGCAACCCTATGAATCAACTTCCCTCATTCACATTTGAACATTAATAAATGCACAAGCTGAAACACAACCTGCAGAAAGTATGACTTCTCCCTCCCTCCTTTTTTTTCTCATTTGTCCTGCTGTGACATGGGTTTTGTATATTTGTCTGTGTTCATGAGGTCACCCAGTCTCTGTGTGTTGTGTGTGAGTGTGTGTGTTGTGTGTGTGTGTGTGTGTGTGTGTGTGTGTGTGTGTGTGTGTGTGTGTGTGTGTGTGTGTGTGTGTGGGAGGGCAGTTACTCTAAGCCTCAGAAGAACACTTCAGTGCCACACAGCAATTTGCTCACCTCAGATTACACACAAAGCATTTAGAGAAAAACACACGGCTCTCTCGCTGTCTCCCATGCTGCCTATTGTAGAGGAAATACTGACAAACCTTGGGAGCACCTTAGGACAGGAGACCTGGCTTTAAGTAAACAGTCTTTAACCACACACACCAACACAAACACACACACAGTATAGGCACACATGCATCTGCTCATTCATATCATTATCCGATCAGCCAATCATGATTTAGCAGCTAAATGCATAAAATCATGCAGCTACAGATCATGGGCTAGTCATGTTGTTGAGGGCAAAAAAAAAACATCCAGAAAATGTGAAGTTTCTCAGACACTCAAGCAACTGAGCCACAAGCTAGACATTATACAGTTGAAGATTTTGAAATGACTTCCACCCTGAAGATGTGTCCACTGTACCTTACATTCCAGCTCCTGAGTGAGAAAAGTGGAAACCGATGTGGTCTTCAGCTATACAGTAACCAAAATGTCATTGTAATAACTCCAATATCATGTACAATTCAAAACTGCTATCAATTTCAATCTAAGTTGTTTTCCAACCAACATATTTCATGTCACCATACATTTCTTTTGGTAAAGGACTAAAGGCATTGACATTTAAATAAAAATTTAAGTATTTTGTCTTCACAATTAGTTCTATATATGGAGGTTGTGAAGCATTAGGGTGACTGTATTATGAAAGGGGTGGCGTTTTCTGTAAAAGGACCTGGTGCAGTTTAGAAAATAAATGGCATCATGTGAAAAGAGAATTATTTAGAAATACTTATTTAGAAAAGAGCAAAGCACCAGACAGAAAATTCTAACTTGGTTACAGTCGGGTCTTTCAGGCAGTTAATGTTCCTAAATTTACCCCGACAGTTGTAACCAAGTGGCTTATAGACAACAAAGTGTAATTATTGGAAGGGCCATCGCAAAGCCTTGACCTTTAGTGTCAAAGGACATTGGTGGACTAAACTGAAATGAGCAAGAAAAGTAATAACCTGAGAGTTACACCAGCTCTGTCAGGAGGAATGAGAAAATTTGGATTGTATTATCTTTTTTTATTTATTTATTTTTTTATGAGAAGCTTGTGGAAGGCTAGTTTAGGCATTTGATTCAAATTTAGGTAATATATCAGTCTAATAGCTATAGCATTTTATAAATGACCTCATATGGAAATGAAGTTTTTAAATAATAATAAACACCCCATTTAAATAATACAGAAAATAATGCTTAAGTAAATGTGAACATCTTTGTCCTGGGTTTATATACATTTCCAGCCTCAAAATGTATGCTCTTAGGCTTTCATGCATGATATGGCCTCTCTCTCTCTCTCTCTCTCTCTCTCTCTCTCTCTCTCTCTCTCTCTCTCTCTCTCTCTCTCTCTCTCTGTCTTTCTTTCTCTTGCTCTCTCTGGCTCAACTATAATCATCACAAGACTTTTGGCATGACAGTGCATTTAAAATTATGCATCATTAGACTTGCTTATGGAAATTTGTGTGTCAGAAGCAAAGGGGAACTCCAGAAAAGACTATTTCATTAGCGTAATTAGCTCTTATTAGATTACATACCAGACTTACGTCAATCACCAGTTAGCAGAGGCAAACAAGCAAGGTGAACTAGTTCTGGGACTTTGTTGGGATTGAAAAAGATTGCAGGGTAGAATTAGGAAAAACCAAATTATGAAGGGAGCTTGATATGACTGTTAGTGTTATATTTACATGAGCAAGAATTCCTGTGAACAGGCCAACCTAAAAGGATACTGTGTCACTTCAGCAAAAAGTGTAGCTTTAAGTTGTACAAATCATTATTCATATAATTTCAGCTATTGGTGCCACTAAACAATATTCCGTGTTTGCTTATTTAAAGATTTACAACCATCTATAGATATTTGTTGTTTTTGTAACAACATCAATCAATCACACTCTAATTAGCTTTAATGGTGGACTGCACTTACTATTCAGTCTCTTTCTCTCCCTCGTTCTCTCGCTGTGTGTGTGTGTTTTTGTGTGTGTGTGTCAGTCTCACACTATTTGCTTTCTGCATGAGTCATGGTCACAATGTCTCACATGCAGCAAAAACCAAACAAATTGTAACCAATCCACACAGAGAGTTTAAACCCAACTGACCTTTGACCTGCAAGGCGGTAACCCAGTGAGCGGTTCTATAACGTGTACTGCGCAAGACACAGAACACCAAGGGCACCATTAAAGAGCAGTGCAGCTCAAGGCTTTGAAAATCAAGGACACAGGAACTGTTACTGCCTTGTACCTTTGAAGTCTGTAATCTCTTGCGGTGGGAACGCAGGATTGGAGATGGTGGTGGTGACGGCATAGTTTACCTGTGTATAGGAAAGCAGGGATAAGTATTCCAGAAATCTGAATATATATATATATATATATATATATATATATATATATATATATATATATATATATATATATATATATATATATATATATATATAATTTATATTTAAAAAATATAAATAAATCAATATTAAAGAGAATAAAATAAATTCTGCAATGCAACACACATTTATTCATGACGTCCTTCTTTACTCAGAAGAAGAAACCATCCATTTGGAAATAAAGCAAAAGTTCCATTTGATGTCCTGATTATTTACCTAATAAACATTTACAAGAATATTTTTTTAACTAATAAAGAACTTAACAAAAAAAGGATATACTTTCTACTCTGTATTCTACTTTTAGCTGATTAGTTTAACAATTTGTTTCAAGGGTAAATGAAATGGGATAAAAACACATTATATATAGTCTGTGATTAGACTGGGTAAGGATAACCATCCTGGTTTAAGGTTTAGTGGGTTGAATAAAGTGTGTGAGTACATAATTTTGTAATGTTTTTAAGTGTGTAAGGAAACAATATACAGACTTTCATTTTTTATATAAAAGTAACAAACAAAGTGCCTTACACATTATTGTTTATTAACTAGGTGGAGTAACCATTCAGCTGTGGGAAGAAAAAATTGCTGTTGTGTGTGTGTGTGTGTGTGTGTGTGTGTGTGTGTGTGTGTGTGTGTGTGTGTGTGTGTGTGTGTGTGTGTGTGTGTGTGTGTGTGTGTAAAAATATCTAACAGGTTTATGCTTTGTGGACAAGAAAAATTATTTTATTTATTCATTAAACTGTATTTAAGATCTAAAGAAAGCTGTGTGCTGTGAAATATATTAGCTGCATTAATAATTACATAATTGGAAGATTCTCCGAAGAATAGTGAAATAAGTCATTGTGTGATCACCTTTGCTCTTATTTTCACCTTAAAGTCTGTATGTTTGCAGAAGCTCCATTGATGTCATGATGTGGTCTCTGAGCCATGAATGTACATGCGGTTTTTGCTGTTTGGGGACCTAGTCTTTAGTCTCTGAGTCATAATTCTCTTTACTTCTTTAAAGTGCAGAGTGATGTGCATGCTAATATTTTTCTGTTCTATGACGTGTAAGAATGTACAATTTCATAAACACGTCTGATTAGGGCCAGTCTGAATTTCCATTGTATGATATTCACATATGGCTGCTCTTCACAGGCAGTATTGAGATGTCAGCACATTTGTGTCATTGGGTTGTATTTATAATCATTATTTATTTAATGCCAAAAATTGCATAATTCTTTCACTGTGAGGGTAAGGACTGCAACCATATGTGAAACCAGAGTTGAAGCATTTATAAAGATCACTGGAAATGGAGAATGTAGCTTGTCTGCTGTATATGTTTTAGAATAATTTCAAATCATCATTATAGATCTAATATGGTAAACTATTGTGCTACTTTTTGTAGTATGCAGTAATGTTGGCTCTGGATTTGTGTGTAATATGGATGAGAGCTAAAAAGAATTCTATGAAGTGGTTTACTGTATTAAATGTAACCCAGCCATTAGGGTTGCACAAGCCAGTGCACTCTTAGTGCCGGTCCCAAGTCCGAATAAATGGGGAGGGTTGCATTAGGAAGGGCATCCAGCTTAAAACGTGCCGAATCAAATATGCGGATCACGAAAAAGAAATTCACACTGGATCGGTCGAAGTCCGGGTTACCAACAAACGCTACAGGTATCGTTAGCCAACAGGGTACCGGTGGAAATTGGGCTACTGTTGGCCGAAGAAGGAGAAGGAGAGGAGGAAGACGTCTACAGAGACGGCAGGGAAAGGAGAAGTGTAAAGAGTGGAGGTTCGGGTTAGTACATTAATTGTTGGTACTATGACCTGTAATGGTTTGGACATGTACAGAGGAGGGACATGGGGTATATCGATAGGAGAATGCTGAGGATGGAGCTACCAGGAAGGAGGAAAAGAGGAAGGCCAAGGAGGTGGTTTATAGATGTGGTGAGAGAAGACATGCAGGTAGTTGGGTTGAAAGAGGCAGATGTAGAGGACAGGGGGGAATGGAGACAAATGATCCGCTGTGGCCTTCACCCTAATGGGAGAAGCCGAAAGAAGAAGAAGAAGAAGAAGAAGAAGAAGAAGAAGAAGGTTTACTGTATTAAATGTGTGCATTTATATACATTATATCTAGGAGTAACACAATGAGTGACTGAACCCTCAAGCACTGAGCCCCAAAAATTTTACATCATTAGAATGAAATGAAAATCTAATATAATTTCTAAAACCAAGCCTTCAAGAGTATGAGCTTTCACAGATGTTCACCATGTGTGAAAAGGATTGAATAATTTGCATGTCCACAGTGTGTCTTCATACCAGCTTTCTTGCTCTCTAGATGATAACATAATTACCTCCATCCATCTTGACCTACCTTGACCAGGTGTGACTCTGCAAATCTTCTCTAAAAATACCCACATTCAAATTTTAATATCTCGGAATAAAACTTTTTTTATTACTAAATTCAAGAAAAAAAAAAACTGGGGGTTGCCAGACGTTGCCCTTGACTGAAGATGAATGGTCACACCTACAGCCACACTCTATACTTTAGTCATCTCTGTTCCCCGCCATTTTCTTGTGAAACTTTGATTTGACATTCGCATTCTCAGAATTACAGTTTATGTTCAAGAAAAGAAAGTCTCATGCTGTTATCTTTTACCAGCTTGTGATGTAATTAAATGGAAATGAAAGAAAGAAATTGCCAACTTAACAAGTGAAAATATTATAATCATAAAGTTTTAAATGGGTTTCTGGACTAAATGATCAAATTCCAAACCTTCAAATTGCCTTGTTTCCTTTGGCAGATAATTTTCTAATCATGAGCCCTTATTATTTTTAGAAAGAACCAAACTAGTGTAACACAGAGTGCTTACAAACATGACCAACAAATACAACTCCAACACCACAGAGCAGCCTAAACATTGCAACAGCTAATCACCACAGGGTCCGTCACGTTCACATTTGCTATCTGATCTTACACACACCTGTACTTACGATACATTACATCACAATAGTTCAGTGCAAAGGAAATGTGCTGTGTCATGTCCCTGACTATACCAAGCCTTTTGAGTAAGCACTACAGTGTTTATGATTCTGGTTCCTGGTTCATGTCTATGTCTCCTGCCCAGGTAATGCTGTTTGTACATCACATGACTTCTGCCAGTTTATTGACTTTGACTCTTATTGTTTTAAATTTGTTTGCCTGTACTTTAAGAACAAACTTCATCTGCAGTCATCATTGTTTCTTCTGCCTGATTTTAAATTTAAAAGACATCATATATCATTGTTTGTTTGTACACATGGTTCCACAGGGGATCTCTCTCTTTCTTTAACTGTGTGTGCACATGTGTCTGAGAGTGTGCATGGGTGTGTGCCTGTCTCCATCGCTGACACCCCAGGTCACACACGTGTCTGTCTGTGTGGTTAAGAATTTCCCAGAAACCGTCTATGACAGCATGTGGAAGTCTCGAGGTCAAGGCAGACAGACACGTTGCATGCGAAGCATGCCGACTCTGACTTCAGGCTTCACTCACTATGAAGAGTCGTTTGAGCCTCATTTTTCAGCCTTATCACAGACTCAGGTGAAACCCAACACTGCATCTAAAACATACATTTTAGATGCAAAGGCTTAATAAAAATAAAACAATTGTTGTAGAGATTTTTAGAGAGAGAACAATTTTGTATCAAAAGCCTTTTTTTCCCCTTTGATACAGATGCACATGAGCACATCTGTCAAGTATTGGCCCTGTTTGGCATTAAAAGAAAAAACTGGCTAATGATTCATATGGATACTAAGCACACTGTGGTGTTCCCCTTTGCCAAGAGACATTAACACACTCTCTGTAACACACTACTGTAAAACATAATTTTAAGTGATTTCTTCTCTTTAGCTCCAATTGTCATGACAAGGTTTGTATATTAAACTCAAGTTTTCGACTTAAAGTGATTCACACTCTTGACTACATGCACATGTTTTTGAGTGAAACAAGTGGAGTTTAATCACATTATTATGACAGTGAACTTTGGTTTAATTTTCAGCAACTTGAAACGTCTTATAGCGAATGTTTGCGCAATTGCAGAAGTTTTCGACTATTATAATTCGTAATTTTGTTTGTTTATTTATTAGTATAAATTGTCAAGTCAAGTTTAATTTCTATAGCGCTTTTCACAACAGACATTGTCTCAAAGCAGCTTTACAGAATTTAACAGTTAAGGTGAACAATGTGTATTTATCCGTGATGAGCAGCCATGAAGACTGTGGCAAGGAAAAACCATAATATTGTATGGTGACTCATCTCGAAATTTGAACCTTGTAACAAATTGAGCACATTAAAAGAACATCATCAATATGGGTGCTAATAATAAAAAAAAATAATAATAATAATAATAATAATAATAATAATAATAATTAATAAACTAATGAAGTAATACATTTTACTAGCTTTAATTAGTAAGTAAATGTCTTTAAGGTCAGGAAAGGCACTATATAAATGAAAATTTTTTTATTATTACATATATTATTATTATTATTATTATTATTATTATTATTATTATTATTAAGCTGTAATAACAACAACAACAATAATAATAATAATAATAATAATAATAATAATAATAAAAACTACTACTACTTCTACTACTACTACTACTACTACAAATACTACTACTACTAATAATAATAATATTAATAATGTCACAATACATAAATAACCAGTCAACTTAACAGTTGTAAGTGTTGATAAAAGTTTATAAAGCCTTATAATCAAACAAAATAGCCATGCTTGCATTGTGCAAAAAAAGTTTATCCTGAATTTATGTCACTCTCAGGTAAAAGTGAAAAGTACACTTCTCTACTTACCATTTTCTTACAGGAATTGTGTGTACATTATGATTTAAACGCATGCATATTTTGTGCAGGAAGAATTTATTTTTTTAATGATTTTGCATACTGTAAGCAGGAAACATTAAACAGGATTGAAGAGTGTATTTTAAAGCAGTCTTGGGAAAGAAAAATAGCTCTGGATTATGTGCAGCGTGACAAATATGAGATGAGATGGTCTTCAAAAATGTCACCATGTTCAGACAATGACAATGCCTTCTTCTCCGTGTTGTTTCATCATTGCATCTTTCCAGGGCACAGCAGGAAGATGTGGGAAACAGGCAGCGGGATGACTGACAAGCACAAAAGTGCATACCACAACAGAGCCATAGCATTTAATGCGTCTGGGTGCCTGGGTGTACGTGTGGTTTCTATGTGTGTGCATATGTGTGTGATAGAGACGGAGAGAATTTGTACAAGAGTTTGAGTGAATGATTGTGTGTGAGGGCATGTTATGCTTGACTTTGAATATGCATGGTCAATGAAGGGAATATTGCGTATATGAACGAGAGATAGATAGAGAGAGAGAGAGAGAAAGAGAGAGAGAGAGAGAGAGAGAGAGAGAGAGAGAGAGAGAGAGAGAGAGAGAGTATAATGGAGAATTGTGCCTTCAGCGGTGTCATGTTCTGATTGTTGGAGGAATGCAAGGTGATGATAGATGTCACACCATAAGCCTATGTAGAGCTTATGTTAAAATGGTATAATGGTAGGGTGTATGTAAGAGAGAGAGAGAGAGAGAGAGAGAGAGAGAGAGAGAGAGAGAGAGAGAGAGAGAGGAAGAGAGAGATTTCATGGGCATGCCACAGATTCTGGTGAATTGCAGCGGCTGGATTATGAATGCAACTCTGAAAAATATCTCATTCATGGATGAGATTTCTCGTCAATGGAAAATTACATTCAGGACCTTTAGCCAAGTGGTGCAGGCCTTATACTGTAGAGAGTATTAACCCCTATTTCAGCTACAAGGTATCAGTCTTCATTCCTAAGCCAGGACAAATCTGAAACTGGTTTGCATTAAAAAAAAAGAAATGTAAACCCTGCTAGAATAAAAAGAGCCATTGCTTGAAGGCAAGGCTGAATACATGATTGGACACGTACTGGACAGACAGTCAGGGACAACAGGCAACTGAACAAACTCCTGTCAATTATGGAAAATCCATCCCACCCACTACATGATCCCATACAGAGGCAGCGGAGTTCATTCTCCATCAGACTGATTCAGCTTCGCTGTCACAAAAATGGTTCTGGAGATCATTCCTACCATTTGCCATTGCACTGTACAATAACTCACCTCTATGTAACAGAAGATAATAGCAACTTATATATATATATATATATATATATATATATATATATATATATATATATATATATATATATATATATATATATATATATATCCTATTATTCACTGTTACTTTACACACACCTACATACACTTTTCACATTTCACCTACACTTTTCACATTTCACCTACATACAATTTTCACATTTCATTTATTTGTCATATATAATTTTAAATATGTAACAATTACTAAACTACATTTTGCTCGTTACTACTGTTTGTGTAATCTGCTGCTGCTGTAACTCAATAATTTCCCACACGGGATAAATAAAGTATGTCTAAGGCAATCTGATTTAAATATTTCAACACGAAATTAGTGAATGAAATACTTAAATAATCAAGTAATAAATTGTTGTGAATGAATAGTACAAGGTTGCTATACTAAGCAACGGTAACAACATAGAATCTCGATGAATGCTAATAAAACATTACATGTGCAGGTAGATATTTAGAATAATCTATAAAAAAAAACAACTAAGCAATAAGTTGCATAATAGTATGTTTTGTGCTGTGTGTAGATGTCCTCTTAAGAAACTCCTGTATCTGTTCCCACACCAGTTTAGCTCTCGTATACAGTGCTGAATGTGGAAAACTTTTTTGAACCCGGACCCAAAACAGGTTTGGTGTTCAAAAGGTTTGGTGCAGGTGTTTTGGGGACAGGCCTATCAGCAAAACTTAGCAGTCTCTCCTCTGCCCTTGTAGACTTGGCCTGCTCTGATAAGCAATCAGTTCTAAATATAGCGAGCTATTAAAGCCAAAGGGTATTTTCTTCTACCAGTTCAGGGTGTAGAATAGGGGTTGTGTTTGGGAATGTCCTATCAGCAAACAGACCCACTGTACATTTTAACAGCTCATACTAACACAGACTTAATGTCGATTAAGCTTGGGCCTGTGTGGGTATCTCTGAGGCTTTGTGGGTGTGTGGGTAGTTGTATGGGTGTATGTGTATGTGTATGTGTGCAGTTGGATGTGGTGTGTGTATTTGTGTGTGTATGCGTGTGTGTGTGTGTGTGTGTGTGTGTGTGTGTGTGTGTGTGTGTGTGTTTGGGTAAAATATATATTCTTTTATATTTTGGGGCTTATGTATTCATAAACATAGGAATATCTGACATCTGGTTGCCCAACTCTATATTCATTTTATTTTTTTAATTTGCACAGCACTGTTAACAATGGACATTGTCTCATTGTTCTTTTAAAAAAACAAAAACAAAAAAAGAAACATTGTTTTTATGTTCACTGTTTTGTTTTGGTGTCTTTTTGAATGCTTTAGTTGTGATTTGTTTCTGTCTGCTGGTTGCACTCTTGAGGCAGAGCTCCAAACTTCATTTTGAGCAATGGATTTCCTCGGATCTTCCCTTATGTGCGATGTGCCCCCTGCTCACCATGGACCTCTGCCACTTGCATTGAAGAGTGAACATTTGGTGATATTCTGACCAAGCATTCCTCTGACTAAGGTTCCTCTTTTCCAGCGGTGTGTCTGTGATTGCCTGGTAAGACTCTGTTTGTTCCTGAAGTTATTAGAAAGAGACCTATATCAATTAAGCGTCTTTTTCTTTAATTACTTCTTTTTTTCATGAATTATGTGTGTGGGGGAAAGGAGGTGTTTGGGGGGGGTCTGGGTGGGCAGTACCCTGTTGTGTTTATTCCTTTATGGTTTCAGTTGACAGATTTTTTAGCTGTCAACACTCTTCCCTGTGAAAGCACACACACACAACCACACACACACACACACACACACACACACACACACACACACACACACACACACACACACACACACACACACACACACAGACACACACACACACACACACACACACACAACTGGAATAAAGCTGTGTTTTAAAGATTGATAGGGCCAGCTGAAAGATTAACTCTTGTAACTATAAGGCTATCTGGGTCACACCTCTGTATCGAGTGCCTTAGGAACCTTAAAGATGTGATAACCTTTCACCTGACAGATCTTTCAATTTTCTCTCTCTCTCTCTCTCTCTCTCTCTCTCTCTCTCTCTCTCTCTCTCTCTCTCTCTCTCTCTCACACACACACACACACACACACACACACACACACACACACACACACACCTTAATTTGACTATAAGGACTTTTGCTTTACAGAGCCATTCTGTGTGTGTGTGTGTGTGAGTGTGTGTGTGTGTGTGTGTGTGTGTGTGTGTGTGTGTGTGTGTGTGTGATCAGTTAAGTCTCATGACATGAGTGTACATTGTGCACACCCTTCTGAGGTTTGGACAACTTAATTTATCATCCTATTCAGGGAAAATCAAAGGAGACATTCGAGAATATGAGGCCATATTGCATAAAACTTCAGCAAGAAAGAATAACCACTGCATAATGTACCAGTATGTTGGACGAGAGAAAACTAAAACTGCATTTTTTATATCTATTGTCCAGCAATCCTAAACCAAAAAGTTCCAAGTATATGGATTTTGGCAATTTTTTAATGAGCAACTTTATGCTACAGCAAGCAGCAGTGTTCAGTGATGACTAGTGACATGTACTACACATTCATTAAATAAGGTTGAAATATATATATAATTATAAATAATAAAATAAACATAATAATTTAGTGCACTAGTGTTGCTTGTGCCATCAGAAACAATTTGATCAACCAAACTACATTTTCTCAAAAGATGTAGCTGTTACAGATTTCTGTCATAGATTCCAAAAATAAAATTCGCTTATAAATTACATTTATCTCGTCATACAACTGAGCAGCTATAGGGTTAAGGGCCTTGCTCAAGAGGCCAGGGGTGGCAGCTTGGTGTGAGTGGAATTTGAACTCATGACCAATGCCTAACCACTAAGCTCCCCCCCTACCAATAAACTTTGTTTCGGCTTCTCCCGTTAGGGGTCGCCACAGCGGATCCTCCACACGTTTGATTTGGCACGTTTTACGCTGGATGCCCTTCCTAACGCAACCCTCCACAATTTATCCGGGCTTGGGACCGGCACTGAGAGTGGCTGGGGATAGTTCCCTGACCGGGGATCGAACCCGGGTCGCAGCGGTGAGAGCGCTGCATCTTAACCACTAGACCACCAGGATTTGATCAAACATACGATACTATTTCACTATCAACCATACTTAATGTATTATATTATATTATATTATATTATAGATTATATATAAATATAGATGTATGTACGAGAAACAAAATTAGGTTCTATTTTCACTTATAAAAGGCATATACACCAGCCCCTATCTTGTTTTAAAAGCCCTGAAAGTGGAGACTACTTACAAGACTGCTCATTAAATGTTTTTTTCACAAAATGCATTCAAAGTCCATTATATTTGTATGTGAAACATTGTTTTATAAACAAGTCATTTGTCAAGTTATTGTCATGAAAATGTCAATGTCAGTTTTTTCTTCTCTGTCCTGTTGACTGTTTTCTGGTTGAAGGACATTTTGGAATGTGACAAAGAACAAGACAATTGAAAGAAAGAAACGAGGGTGATGACAAGCAAAAGAAAAGGCAGATACTTTTAGAGTTTGATGAGTCAGTCTCTGTGTGCTGAATTTCAGCCCGAACGTCTACACTGGCCATATCGTCACAGCTTCCACACTCAGGACTCAACCAGAACAGCTTGGCTGAACCTTACCATAGAAGTCAACTTGACCACCGTGCCACTTGCCAAGACCACAGTAAGGCTTCCATTACTGGTTAGGTCCTACCTGATTGTCTCCAAGAGGATGAAATAAGCATTTTGGCGCGACGAGACAGTGTGGCAGTAAGAGATGCATTCTGGGAGCTGTGGTTGCCGGCAGGGGGGAGCTGGATGAGAGATGAAGGGAGTGGCCCCTTGGCGTGGTTTACGACTTGCTTGTCATTGCTGTAGGCACACTGGCAAGGAAACCAGCATTTTCCCTCGGGTTTGGTGTTCATAGTGAATATAATCCTACTGAGGGTTGTCATTTGTGTAACCTCCAGCTTTACTGAAACCCTTTTTTTTATGTTGTTACTTCCTCGGTTTGCGTGTCACTGTGTTTGTATTTAGCTTTGAGGCTAGCCATAACAAAATCCCAAACTTCTTTTCTTAGCATTCATGTTTTGATTAGCATATGTGTCAGTGATAGCATGAGCGTGGGTAAATCTGAGTGCTCACTATTGCTGTGTCCTTGAGTGTTTGAACAGAGTTTAGTCTGGTCTGATTTTTTTTTCCTCTTCAGTGAGGTTTCAAAAAAAGATTTATCCTTCACAGCCAAGCTTTTTAACCTAACCTATCTTAACCTGTCCCTCACATTGTGCTTGGGTTTTGAAATGTTTTTTTAAGGATTAAAGATCCCCAAAGTATTTTAAACACAAAACCTAGGGCTGCTTCGAGCGACCAATTCTAAATATGTGCTTTTATTTGACCATAAGTACTTTTAAGCCATGATTTCACAGTAAGACAAATGGCTACATGCATACATGTCCACGAGCATGTAGGGATGAATGTTAATTAGCAAAAATATTTTAGGAATGTGACTGAATAACATCTGAATAGTATGATGCACTGGATAGTGCGATATTAATTAGAATGAAAGTACATGTTGTTTCTTTTCTATAAACCATTCATGTTTCCTTATAGAGGATGAATCATCCTCATTTACAATAATCTTTTCCCGTCTCTCTGATTCTGTGAGCTTGTTCCTCCCCCTCTAATTTCAACCACTTGATCTCCTTTTCTTTTTCTTGTGTGTGCTAAGGATGTAAAAACACACAGCGGTGTCTGAAACATGAGTGGAATAAGAAAAATGAACTGAAAAATGAACTGTCTTTCAAGCTGTTGGACCAGTGTTGGTTCCTCCTGAAATGGAGGCGGTCCATACTTCAACCCCTGCCATCAACTCACAAAAACATTTACAGCCAAGTTTAACACTGCGACTCTAAACATATAGTTAAGTCTGGGACTGCTAAAGAGGGATTTTTATAAGGCTAAAAATGTCGGCCCAGACATGGGAGTATTTTATATATATATATATATATATATATATATATATATATATATATATATATATATATATATATATATATATATATATATATATATATATATATAAAAACACAAAGGATTTATGGGTTTGAAATATTGCTTTCCTTTTGCTTTTGTCCTTGTACAAATAGAGCATGTGTAAATCAATTTTTAAAAAATTAAGGTGCTGTACATTTACTAATCAATGTGTCATCAATGTAAAGGGTCCTACATTTTAAGAGGCCTCAATATGAGCTCATCAAGGACAAAGTGTGTTTCAAGTGACTAAGGGTAAGCTCTAAATGAGCTCATGGGCTTCAGGCTTTTTTTTTTCATCTAAGTGAATGGCTTTACAGTTGTGCAGTATATGAGAGCTGTGTAAGAATGATGAATGAAAAACCAGAATGAGAGAGAGACAGAGAAAGAGGGAGATGCCACCAGTTTACTGCTGCCTCACAATCAGCCCATATTTGAATAAAGTTCTTATATTTCTGCTCTGACTAATGTTATTCTGAAGAAAAGGTTGAGACGAATGCATCCATCATGCGGCTGAAGTCTTCCGAACCTTACTGTCACAGACCAGAAACCAGAAGTTCTTCCCAAACAAAGTGCTCTGGCATTGATTAATAGTAGTTTTAGAAAACACAATGTCGCCTTCTCCCTTCATTTCTCCCTCTTTCACACACGCTTCTCAAGAAACGTAAACACAAACATTGTTCATTGTTCCCGTTCAGTGTTCCATGCATGTGGGAACAATAGGGGAGTTCTAAAGATCACTAAAAGCCCCCTCTCTGCTTTTTCCTCTACTTGAAATGACACAAGCAGGTGCAATGATGGCCTATCACATTCCCTCACTAATCTTTCTAATTTTAAGCTGACTGCCCCAGGCCTCTTTTTCTCTCTCTCTCTCTCTGAACTTTTTGTTTGCTCAGACTACCTGTCTCACATACCCACACACACACACACACACACACACACACACACACACACACACACACACACACACACACACACACACACACACACACACACACACACACACACCTTTGACTGAGTTTCATGTAATGTTGCTGTCATGCTCCCCTGCAATGGCGTCATTCCCACAGGTGTGAGTGTGTGATGGTGTTTCACTCAAAACTCATGTCCACTGGGTATGTAACTGAGCGCTAATTGTCCTCCGAGCCATTCGTCTGGAAAATACATTGGGAACCTGATCGCATACTTTGTTCAACATATGTACATGTACAAAACTGGATAATTTTTTAAAAGAGAAACTGAGTACCAATTCTCAAGTTAACTGTTCCCTGAAGCCCAGTTTCCCTCAATTGGATCACTGTTTGCCATGATGTACTGCCTGCCACTAAGCCAGTCCATAGCTAGCTGGCATAGAATGAATAGACATACCAGATCGCCATCTGCTCCTCAGTGGAAACAAAATAGTCTTTTATGTAGCGTTTCTTCACCCAGCTCTGCCTCACATCCTTAAACAAAACTTTTCTAGCTGTGCCCAATGCACTTTTGAGCGCCAGTTTGATCTTAATGCATGTGGAGTGTGGCGTCGAGGTGAAGCTCTCGTTCAGCCCAAGCTCACACTGCCGAGACATTTCACCTGAATTGAAGAAAATTGGAAATTACCTTGGACATAGACCTGAAACACAACTTTCAATCCCCTTTCATGCTTGCTTTATCTGCCCTCTCTTTCTTTCTTCTCTTTGTCGATTGAATGTCCTCCTATTGGAGCCTATGCAAGGTAGAGTCCTGAGAATGGCAGGCTGTACAAACAGGTAAATCTCAGGAGGATCAAAATTGCCTCAGACTTGACCTATATTCCTGATACACTTCCTTAATGCTTTTGGGATGCACTTAACTGTAGAGTTGGAGCTTAAAAGTGCTTGGAACCTAAGCCTCTGACCTACCGATAATGACCTTTAATCTTGGATTAAGTCATTTATTTACATAGCATTGCTTTATCTAGCCAAAAAGTGGTGTAATTATTTATCTTCTAGTGAAGCAAGTTGGGAGAAATCAAATCACTATGAATTAGGCTACCACAGCAAAAGCAAAAGACTGGAAAAAGAGCTGGTGACTCATTTGATGATTCAGACATGTCCAACAGTGCAAAATCACTGTATGCTGACTGTAAAACATACAATATGGGTGGATAATAAGGTTGTTGTTTTTTTTAAATAAAAATTTACAGCAAAAATATATAATTTCTGTTGAAATTACCAAAAATAACCTAAATGTAATTCTTTTACCCTGATTTGATGACTTTGATGACCCAAAAAACACAAAAATATAAATATTTTAAAATATTATACTTTTGTACAGGTGCTACAATGTTTTGTACATTGAGGCTGTTCTGGGTCAGATTTGACCCATATCGATTACAATAATATTTAGATTTACCAGTGTGTGTTAAATCAAGTAAAATGGTGGGAATCTTGAAACTGTATGTGTGTATTTTTTTTATGGGACAGTCATGGCAGGGTTCAAGTGAGAGCTTGAAACTGTCCTGAGAATTGTCTGAGTTCCCACCACATTTGCCTGTTTCCTGTAGAAACATGCACCTGTTGGTCTTTGAGGGGTCATGGGAGATTGTTTATACACGGTTATGTAAACAGTTTTAGAATGTTTTTGCCCATTTAAATTTTAATAAAAGATATTACTATTGCATATGTTTTCATGTCTTAAGTAAAACAGGATATCATATTCTGTGATTGATGTTTTTATCCAGAAATGAATTGTGTAAAAAACAAAAAAGAAATCCTCTCCCTGCTCTCTGAAACATCAAGAATTAATCATCTAATGTCAGAATGTCTATTTATAAATTCTAAAACGATTTGTAGTTCATAATTTGGTATAGACAATTATTTTGAGGGTATTAAATTTTGACCATACTGTTAAAGCATGGATTATGAACAGTATGTAAGGGTTAAGGGGTAATCAGCTGATGGATCATGGCCTGACTTGTTTTTTCAAACTTAAAAAAATACCTTAGCAGAACCGGTCAACACATGACACAAAACTGGCCACAGTTCAGTATTGTTTTCTTTTGTGTACAATGGCACGCATTTCTGTAAAATATATAATTGAATAAACTGATTTAATAAGTATGGTGTTTAAAGGCTTTAATATATCTTTATGGGTTATTTAATTTTCCCTCTCATATGATGAGTGAATTGATCTGGCTTGAAAGATGAATGAGGATTCATATTTGTTTATATTTGAACAAATAGCCACTTAAAACTGATGTTGTGTTTGATTTATTTCACTATTGTACATCACATGTAATGTAATGTTATGGTGATAACTAAACCTTTAAACTCAAATCACTATGATTTCCATCAATTGACCCTGACCTTACCACAGTTTCAATATGCTGGAGGGACAAAAAGCCTCAGATGACTAAAATGAAGTATATTCGATGTGATCCTGGAAGGCATAAACTCAGCCTAATTTGAAAAGCATGTTGTCATTAATTTGCTAATGTTTACAGGCTACATTTATGTAACTAAGTAATTTGTTATACGACAAGTTAAAGTTAGAAGAAAAATTACAGATATAAGAGAGCTATAGTTATAAAAAAAAACTATATTTTTGCATAAGTTGCATCATTTAGAGTAGTTAGCAATTCAGTTTTATATTTTTCATGAAACCTGACTAACTTAATTTCAGTTTAAAACAACTATTTGTAAATAAATTGTATACAAAAAATTTCAAAATTGAAACTTTTTACTCTTTGTTGGATACAATTGTGCCTGACATTTTCCATAATGCATTTTATTAATCCCAAGAAGGCATTACAGCAGTAGAAGATTAAGATTACAAATGTACTCTACAATAATAATACAATTATCAGTCAATAGGTGTGTTCATAGTGTAAACATAATTTTTTAAATGAATGTTGAGCACATTTGGCCAGTATTCTGAAGTAGCTCTTATAAATAAATAATAGAGTAGGCCTTCACCAAACAACATCCTCATATTACCCAAAGTTCCAGCTGTGTCCAATATTTTAAATGGCACATTGCTTGAAGGAGAATTCTTCTGATTATCATGATGGAGTTAGTGTCTATTGAGATGGGAAGGTCATTGTGGGGCAGCGTGTACCTTGTGCATGGTATCCACACCAACATCAGTGTAACCACGACAACGCTGATACTGCCTGAGACACTGGAAAGCTGTGACATAATCACGTTTGTTTGTCACTCTACTATTCAGCACAGCAGTGATTTGCCTTGCTCGAACACACTGACGTTGCCCCATATAATGCGGGCTGAATGATTGAACTCAAAATGAACTTAATGTATTTACTGTGGTCCTTTCCCCTTTTCTTTGGCCTCTGTCCTTCATTTTTTCCACAGTGATGTATCTGCATGTGGGGATGGTAATAAAACAATGGCAGGAAAGACAGCATAAAAATTAAGGCCAAAGAGAACAAATCAGAATGTCACCACATTGCTGCCTGGAACTTATGTATGTATGTATGTGTCTGTGTGTATCTTTTGACTGTGTGTGTGTGTGTGTGTGTGTGTGTGTGTGTGTGTGTGTGTGTGTGTGTGTGTGTGTGTGCACCATTGTATGAACAATTTAATGACTTAAAACGAATTAAACAAATGTTACTTAAATGTTCTCTAACATATCTTGTCTTACATGATGTATTTATGAAATGTACACAATGTTCATAAAATGTTACCTTATGCATAGTGCTTGAAGACTGTGTGTGTGTGTGTGTGTGTGCGTGCGTGTGACCTCATTCCTAAGTCTCTCACTAAGAGCCCACACGATCACTCTGACTCAGTCTGCTATCCTTTTTCATAATTTCTTTTCTCTTTTTTTATCCCCTCACCCTTAACACCTCTGCTTTCCCCTGCGTGTGTAATTACCTGTCTTCTTCACAAAGCCTCTTTTGCACTTTTTCTTTGCTCCTTTTTATCAGTGGGTCTGAGATTTCCTGCAGAGGCTGTTGAGGAACAATCAGAGGAACCACACAATCAGAGTGCTCTCTCTCTCTCTCACACTCTGTCTCATTTAAACACACACACACACACACACACACACACACACACACACACACACACACACACACACACACACACACACACACACACACACTTATACTTTGTCAGTTTGTGAATGTACTTATTAACATTTATTTTTCATAGTTCACTAAAATTCTAATGTATTTACTCACTTAGTCCACCTCGCTGATCTCCACCCTCAATGTTATTGTGTCAATTGAAACACCTTTCATAGAAATTTCTTCACGCATGAGTTCAGTAAATGCAAACCAAATGTTGCAATTTACCAGGATGCAACTGAGTACAATGTCTAAATGTAAACAGGAAGTAAGACATTTGTGACATCTGGAAAATTTGTCACTTTTTGACATTATAAAATCACACACAAGTGAAACCCACACAAGTGGAATGAGTCATAAACTATTCTACTCAAGTAAAAGTAATGCTACTTCAATGAAATTGAACTTAAGGAAATTCACGTTTAAGTAAATTTACTGACATTATTGCCATACTTTTATCTGTATTGTTTGGGTTTGCATTATTTTGTAGTGGTATTTTACTGGTAACTATACTGTATAGACAATGTATTATGCACTACCTCTCTCATTAGCATAAACTGATTATTATCTAAAATACATTCCTCTAGCTCTTCCCTCAATCCTTGATTTATTTTTTTCCTTGTTTTTTTTTTATTTTACAACTTTAGCAGGTAGAAAGTAATGAATTACATTTCATTTTACTTGCATGAATGTAACCGAGTAGTTAATTACAATACTTTAAACAAAACATACTTAAGTAAAAGTAAAATACAGATTTTACAGTAGAAAAACTACTTTAAAAAGTATAAGTACACAAAAACAACTACTCAGTTACAGTAAAATGAGTAAATGTAATTCATTACTTTCTACCTGTTGAAGTTATAAATTTAAAAACAAGGAAAAATATAAATCAAGGCTTGAGAGAAGAGCTAGAAGAATGTATTTAAGATAAATATCAATTCATGCTAATGAGAGAGGTAGTGCATAATACATTGTATATACAGTATAGTTTCCTGTAAAATATTGTTACAAAATTATGCAAACCCAAATAATACAGGTAAAAGTATGCCAATAATGTCTAGGGTATTGTTTGTGAAAGCACTACTACTCACTCATCCAGTCACCACTTTTTCCTATACTGCACTACACTGAGCTGGTGAAGGTCAATGGGCAGCAGGAAAAGTACTTTCCTTTTTAGATAGCAGACTCCATCCTAGACAGAGAAAGCACTGGAAACCGGAAAAGTGCTCATCCCTTTATACACTTTCGCTGTTTATAGTGTTAGAGTGATTTCCCCCTCATCCAATGGTGGACATTTTGTACTTCATTACTGTACTTAAGTCAGTAGAGTATTGGAGTATTTTGAAAAACATACATTTTCATCTCACTAAAATGTAAAGAATGTTACTGTTTACTACATTTCACAAAAGCATGCTGTTACACACTATTTTGAAGTAAATACATAAAAAGTGTTAAATAAGAACCTGTGGCAAGAAAAAAGCCACAACCCCACAGTTTCCACCAGAGGTTCTGCGGAGTAAGGATATTCTCACTGTGTGCTTGCAATAGTAGCAGTAGAATGGAACATTGAACCAGATAAATTATTAAATATATAGTTAATATATTTAAGTACATTAATATAAAAAGTTCTTCTGTCCCTTTACTCAAGTAGAAATATAAAATGAGTACTTTCACTGGGGTAATATTTAATATACTTTTACTTAAGTACAGGAATTGTGTGTACTTCTATCCACCCCAACTGTTTTGCCAATACAATGTGTAAATCTTGACTGCTGTTGGCATATATTTAGATTTAATATAAAACATGACATGTGGTTTAGTGTATATGTAATTGCTGTACATGAAAATATCAAATGCATATATCAGTATTATATTAAATAAGTGAGTACATTGAAAACTCTTCCACTCCAAAGCACTCCAAATTCCCTGAGGTACCTTTCTGAAATTCTCACACTGACTATAAGACTTGGCATTCATTTGATAATTTGATGGCAAAGGTACTTTGACAACCAAACAGCTGGATACAAACCGACACCCTACAGGCTGCCTGGAGCTGCACTGTGTGACTGACAGGCTCTTTAAATGGCTAATATTAACTTTAATCTGCCAAAGCTCTACCTGCAGCTTCATAACTAACCTTCCAGGCCTGCCTGCTCTCATTGCAGAACCATTTGTCTGCTTTGAACCCTGTGAATGAAAGGCCGGCTTCCCATTGGCGCCAAAAAACAACAGTGGCCCGCCAACTGCATAACAGAGAAACAGTCCCCCTCCTGTGGCTTACTCTGAAACACAACTGTCCTGTCACCAATGAAGACATTAATTTCCTTTCACTCCTTCGAAGGGCACTGGACTCTTTTGAGTGCTGCTTCAAATGTTTTTCTGAAAAGCCCGGTGTAGGCCTCAAAGCACCCTGGAAACAGCTCTCAAGGCTGGTGTGTAAAGGAGGATCCACAAATGGAACAGAACTCTTCGAGCACAAGCCCTTGCTGAGCACATTGAGAGTCTTACAATGCCAGGATCCGGGGCATTTGGAGAGGCCGGAGAGGGGAGATGCCTGCCTCGGTCTCCAATAGAGGCATCTGCGCTGTTCTGCCTGCAGACGGCCTCCTCTGCTCTCCCCCCATTGACAGCTAACTGCTCGAAAAACAAGGACAAATCAAGCATGAATTCCCCTGGCAGACATTCCCTTCGTTTTGCACTGCATTCTTTTCAACTCTCAGTCCCTCCACCTTATTCTTTAATTCACCATTCCTCTGTGTTTTCTTTCATTGGCCTTCTGTCCATCTCACTGGTTTTCCTCTTGCTCCCTCTCATATCCTCTTTCCTCAATTTCTCTCTCTCTCTCTCTCTCTCTCTCTCTCTCTCTCTCTCTCTCTCTCTCTCTCTCTCTCTCTCTCTCTCTCTCCCTCTCTCTCTCTCGCTCTCTTTCCTCCTTCTTACTTGGTCCATGTGAGGGAACGAATCAATAGTTGCACTCTAATGAACAGGATTCCAATAAAACCCCTTCACACAGTAGCTGAAAAAAGTTTGGGATTACAGCCATTTACTGGCTCAAACAACCTGTTCTTGTCCCTGAACAACACACACACACACACCCACACACACACACACACACACACACACACACACACACACACACACACACACACACACACACACACACACACGCACACACACACACACACTTGTTCAGTTATAGTTTGGTGGTCTATTCAGAAGGGTACATGATTAGGTCAGAGGAGTCAGCACAGGCGGCTATAGAGCTGAATTCAGAGACCAGAACCACACAAAACAGCAAAATGCCACCCAAGCTTACACTATAGCGTGGCTATTTAAGATTTTAGTTAGCACCAGATGCTAGCCTTTACTGAGCCTCTTAAAATGTCAGGTGGTGATCAATGGTGGGTCCGAAATGAATGCACAACAGTTGAAAAAGATTAATTCTACTTGGGCTTTATATTCGATTTAGGCGGTTTAGTGTTGGCTGGGTCACGTGTCACAAAGTCACCAAGTCACCATCCATGCAGTGAGCGTCTTCCTGCTAACCTGTTTTCATTATTCATTTACAGCTCCGGTGTCTATGGAAAAAATGGTCAATGGAAAATTTAAATTACTTTGTTGTCAAGGACGTGCCTTAATCTGCCTACAGAAAAGAATAAAAGTGCTTTGATTACAATCATGGTATGGTGTGATGGTTTAGTGGGAATGTACACAACAGAACTAGTTAAGATTTCCAACATAGCTGCTTCAAAACAGTCCTGCATTTTCCTACCTCGTGCTCAGCTGTGCTTGAAAATATTTCCTTGACTGAAAATAACTTGCATTATCTAGGAATAACACATATAGCATATCAAAACAATCTCAGGCTAGGGCTGGAGCAGCGCAGTGTTTGGGTGCAGTTCCATGGTCAAATAAAACTCGTCGTCCCAGGGTGTTTGTGATAAAGTCATTAGAGTTACAGCTTGGCTCTGGCCAAAGCAAACATGGCATAAGCACACGGCCTCACACTGATGGCTTTGCACACACAGCAGAGATTTATGAAAAGTGGAGCACTATTGAAAGCCACCTGTTTTCCTCATCTCGCTCCATTCCCCCTTCTCCCCCCCTTCTTTCTCCTTTCTCAATTTCCCGCTCTTTCTTTTTGTCCAGAGAAGCTGACTGCTCGGAAAACACAGACCTTGGTTGCACAATGTTTTTCAAGGCTGCAGTGCAGCGCACCCCCCCCCCCCACACACACACACGCACACACATGTACACACATTTAGACGCACACTTAAACACACTTTCACACACACACACACACACACACACACACACACACACACACACACACACACACACACACACACACAAACACACACACACACACATACACACACACACACTCTGCTACCCCCTCCTCCTCCTCCTACAGACCCAAGGGATCGCTCATGCAAGGCCAGGGAGCTCTGCTGTGCACATCTGCTCTGCTGGGCAACAGTAAGAGGCCGAACCATGAAGAGAGACCGAGGGCCAAGTGGGGGCATTTACAGGGGGTGCTTGGCTTTGGGAGGTCGGGCAGATGCCTGGTAATACGGCACCGGCTGCCATGGTGATAGCCTTACAGTGTTTACAGCCCCATACCGTACTGGGACACCACACATCCCTCACGTCTGGCTCTTTCTGTCTTGTCCCTCTCCTTCTAATGGAAATTACTGGTCCTGCAGAGACGAGGCAAGCTTTATTGTTTTTTTTCCCTCCTGTCAGTGTCTGAGTGACAGAGAGCTGCAGGAGTCAAGTTTATGGTGATGGTCTCATTGAGCAAGTGTTTAGATAAGGTAAAGTTGAAAAGTGGTTGACAAAAAAAGGGAGGGATTTGATGATGTGTAAATGTATGCTATAAATGAAGTCACTTTTTTAAGGCTAATTTAAGAGCATGCTGGCCTATACTCAGTACTCATCTCATTTTGATATCTGATATCTGGCAATTGGGGCTGGTCCTCATGAGGATGAACATACTAAAAGAGATGAAAATCTCCTTTTGGTTTAAAATCATTTGTCTGTTGTAGGGGTGACCAAGAAAAGACAAAGATTTGATGCTTCGAAAGGAGGAGCCTGAATGCCTGCTTTCACAAAGAGCTACCGGTTTTCTCCCATTAAGTTAATATACAGCCTATTATGATGATGCTGTAAATAAAAATGTGAAAAGAAAGAAGCTTTATTAAATATTTTTAATGTGCATAAATAAATCCAACCACCTGTGATTTAAGTTTCACTTTCCATGATCCATCACCAACACAGGAGCATCTTGGTGGCAAGGATTTAAATATTTAACAATTTCTAAAAGATTCTGTAAAGGTATATTCTGTTCTTATTTAATCCTGTAAATGAGTTTTTGCTTATTTTTCGGTGCATCGATGTTGCGCTGAAACTTAGAGCATGTTCGCAATTTAGCGGATTTAATTTGTTTTACATGTGAAATGCAAATGTTTTTTTTTTTTTTATTTATTGATCCATGTTTGTATACATTTTCTTCTATATCTTTGTGGGATGTTCATTGTGGTTTTGAAATGTTACAAGGAATTGTTTTATCCACATTGGCTTTCATTTCAACTCTAAAAAGATAAAAAAAAGGCATCAGCAGTTTCGTCTGTCATTTGACAGGCAACTTTGGTTGCTTTATTAGAAAGTTGTTTCTGTGTATGAAAGAAAATAAAAGTTGTCTTGCCCACTTGTTGACCCAGCACATAAACACACATGATTCGACTATCAGTCGACTATAGGCAAGACTTGCCAATTCTGCTTCAACTATATAAATACGTACCGGGAAAACCCCTAGTGTGTAAGAATAACTTTATTTAACTGCATTTATAATGATGTCATTAGAAGAATAGTAAGACAAATGTGTGCATGTGTGAGTTGTCTTTGTCATGCACCTATGCAAACATTATTCTATGTACCCAATACATCTACAACACTAACTTGAGAACCTTATCCTTAACCCAGTTGCACCCTAACCTCAGTCTACCAATTCCCTATAAAACATCTTCCACATAAAACCATTCACTAAAGCTATCTTCTATGAGATTAAACAATTGCTACCAATTTCTCTGAAGAAAAAAAAGGGTTGTGAGAACTGACAGGAGTTGAATTCAGCTAGATAATAACAAAGGGTTTTCCACAGTATTTTGCACAGGATGAATCAGACTATATCAGAGCCCAATCTTTGATATGATTAATAAGCTCAATTTACATAGTGGTTCTGTGAAAGGAAACAGATTCACATTGCTTGTCCAGGAACTGTAAAATCAGTAGTTCATCAGTTGAAACAAAAGTACAGATGAGTTAATTCCAAGGGCATGTTTTTTTTCTTTTCTTTTTTGTCTATACTCCTACACAGAAACCACTTTATTGTAGAAGTAGGAGCTATTTAGCATCTGTAACATGTGTGTGTGTGTGTGTGTGTGTGTGTGTGTGTGTGTGTGTGTGTGTGTGTGTAAATGTCAGTGTGATGAAGGATATGCTTATTGAGTGTGTAGTAAACGATGTGCACATGTGTGTGTTGCCTATATAAAAGGGGGGTACATTACTTCCTTTTGTCCAGTTGTTCTTTCCTTTATCTTTACTTCTGCAGCCCTTTAGGTCACTTCTCCATGGCCTTCACACTCCATCCAGCCCTTCTCCCTCCCCGGACTACTGCTACATCAAAGATTGCCTCAGCCCAGCAACTACAGCCCTGACAAGAGGAAGCTTACTGCACAGCCCTTTTGTCATGCCACTTTCTCCTCCTCCTCTCCTTAGGGTCCTATTTTGAAGTGCACCTACCTATCCCATTTATTTAGCACTCGTAAAGCGAGACCACTGAGTTCATAATGGACTTGAGTGGCTTGGGTGCATTGTTGTGCCTAGGCTGTAAAAAATCGATATTCTTGTGGTTGGAACAAAGGGGGCCTCTCTGGGAGCTGGGTTTGAAATGGCAGGGAAAGTGTGTGTGGGTATGTGTCTGTGTGTGTGTGTGTGTGTGTGTGTGTGTGTGTGTGTGTGTGTGTGTGTGTGTGTGTGTGTGTGTGTGTGTGTGTGTGTTGGACATGGCAGAACCCGATTTGGTAATAATGAAAACAAAATCCAATAGGACACAATTTTATTAGGGAACAAAAATACAACCCAGTACAAACATTTATTTTAGCCCACTTTCTAACATTCAACAATAATGACAACAGGTATTAAAGAAGGTTACTTATGGTTCCATAATTGCACACATTCCTGACCTCATGATTACTATCTCATGCCCCTTGCTTGACATCCTTGCCCAAACTCCTAAGTTTTGATGGCTGAAGCAGCACATCCCCCACAGTCTATGTCATGGCCCTAATTCTAGTAGAAAGCCTTGCCAGAAATGTGGAGGTTGCTATAGCAGCTAACGGAGAACAATTTAATGTCAATGTTAATCCTTTTGGCCATATATTGTGGTATATGTCTTAGCATGCACACTGTATATCCTGTATAATGTTTATGGACACCTGATCAATCACATCGCTGACATTGTCAATTTATTGTGCATTTATTTGCACTGAGACAGTTTCTCAAACAGACAATGTTTACATTTTCAGATATTAGTCCAGCTTGTATAAATACTCTTGTTAATGTTTTAAGTAATTATGGTGTTTTAATTTACGTAAATCATAAGGACATCAAACTGATGTGTGCATCATGGCGAATTGTGGTGCTTGATTTAAGACTCTGCTATGTGTAAAGTTAGAGTTAAAGTTTGGTGTTCCGCAAGGATCTGTCTTAGGCCCAATTCTTTTCTCTTTATATATGCTGCCTCTGGGTGAAATAATAGATAAACATGGTAGTAGCTTCCATTGCTATGCTGATGGTACACAGTTGCAAATTTCAGCAAAGCCAGGTGAGAGAGATCATCTTAAAAATGTTGAGGAGTGTGTAAAGGAAATTAGACAGTGGATGCTTAATAACTTCCTTCAACTCAACTCGGATAAGACGAGAAGTACTTTTACCACATGCAGCTAGAAGTAAACCTTCTGATTACGTGGAATCTTTAGATGGTCTTTTTGTCTCAGTGTATACATCAGCCAAAGACCTTGGCGTGATTATTGACTATAGTCTGTCCTTTGAGGCTAATGTGAATAACTTAACAAGGATTTTCACTTTAGAAATATTGCTAAAATTAGAAATATGATATAGAAAAACTAGTTAATGCTTTTGTTAAATCTAGATTAGACTACTGGAATGCTTTACCTTCTGACTTTCCCTTTTAGTTATGCTGCTATAGCGAGTCTTACTGGAGTCCCCAACTGCACAGTATACAACAATAAGGCTACTTAATAATCCCTATCTTTCTCTCCCTGTCACCCCTCTTCTCTTGCTCTTGAGTTAAACATGACCACTGTTCCTGGCCCTCGCCTCTCCCGGCCTGCCTCTGGATGGTGTTCTCTTTGATTGAATGCCACTCTGTGCAGCTGGGGATGGTTTCTGGGGATTGATGAAATTACGCAGTAATTAGCTTTGAGCTTTTGACATTAGCTTTGAGGATGGATTTGGACTTAATGTCAACAGTCTGCAACACTGACTCAGGATTACAGTTTGCATTTAATCCCCATCACTGCACACCTCAACATCTTTTAGCTGTAATAAATGGACATTCGGTGCCACCCAGATAAGAATGGGTTTCCTCTTAAATATGTTTTCTCTCAAGGTTTCCTCATTATGCCACATTATGTCACATTAGCTTGCTCATTAAAGACAAACACACATAAAGAACAATCTTATTTATCTTACCACATTATCTGTGTAAAATTGCTTTGAGACAATGTCCATTGTTAAAAGCGCTATACAAATAAAAATGAATTAAACCCGGTGTATCAGCAAAAACAATTGTTTATGATTAAATGATAAATTTATGATTATTATAATGATTACGAAAAAATTTTTGGTGGAGTTTTTTTTTTTTTATATCTGACTAAAAAAGGACGTTGTGAATAAATGTGCGTTGTGTTGAAGGTTTTAATTTAGCCTCTCTTATATTTATTTATTTTTCATTCAAAATTGTGAAACAAAAATGGGCGCTACATTAATCGCACGTTAATAAAATTAGTGCAGTTAAAACTAATTTGCGTTAACGCGGTACTAACACATTCACTTTGACAGTCCAATATACAGTATAAGAATAGTATAGTGGCGGGCCGTGAATTTGATACCTGGGCTTTCATTGGGGACTTACCCAACTTAATCCACCTCTTAATACCCCCACTATCACGTCACGATTATAGAATCCATCGATACAATACAAAAACGCAATATAACAACGCGTTGCATTACAGAGAGAGAGGGTGAATACCTTTTTACTAAAGCAATAAGCTCCAAAACTCTACACTACAACCGCAACTGTGCCACCTACATCATCTGGAACAGTTCAGAATTAATATTTGTCTAATAACATGACAAAACATAAAAAATCTAAATAAAATACAACCTATTTACCAGAGACACAGACTCTTAATTTACACCGCTCCCTCCTCAGAGGCTGTAAGACAGTGGTACCGCTCGTATTCACTGGTTTGGAAGTGGTGAAAAAACCCTTTCTAGAGCTGAGACAAGCTAGCTACCTTTGGGGTTGGCCGACATCTCCTCACGATGTCTAGCATTTCTTCAAAATATATTTTTATTATGTCTGAGACCAAATCAATTTCTCTTCCTCCATAGACGTAAAAAAGTCTAACTCAGATGTATTGATGTGTGCAGAGCGCTAAAGACATTTTGCCTCTGACAAACCAATCAGAGCACGGAAATATGCTAACTCTACTCTGGGCCAGCTAGCTAGCCCTGTGAGACGAATATGAAATCTGATTGGTTAAAGAAACTGACTCGTTGGTAATATTCTCAATGGTAAAAGGGCCAGCAGCTTTGAAGGCCCTGGGCAGATTAGACTGATATGGCAGCACATAGAGGCTGAAATCTGATTGGACAAAAAATGGAAGTAGAGTACTGGAAGCAGAGAAATGCTACGAAATGAAGAGAAGAGACTGTTGGGAATAAATGTATAAAATTTTATGGAACAAATATTAGAATTTAGGTTGTAAATGTAGGTCAGTGCTTCTGATAGTGTTTAGGCCAGCAGAGGAGGCTTTGCTGTCCCTGACCACCCGCCACTGGTATAGTATATCAGTACAATAAGCAACAAAAACTTACTATCACGAAATTCAAAAGCAAGTCCCATACTTTAATTTTGTTAGCAGACAGTGTTATAACAAGTAGCCTGTTGACTCTGAGGTGTTATGGTACCTTGACCCTTATAGTCTGACAAATATATATTTTTTGATACTTTGATACTTTTAGATTTTTAATAATGAATACAGATTTATATCATTTGTCATGAAACGTGTAGGCAGTGTAGCATACATACAGTATATGCAGTATAAGCAAGAATAAGGTGGAGATTATACTCAAAAACTGATCACAACTTAGTCACTTACGGGAAAAAAAAAAAGGGCAAATTGTTGTGCAAAATGTTTTTTACCCTATATAAGCATCCTTTGATAAAAAGATTGGTGAAGATGATCGGTACATGCTGCATGTGCTATGTGTTATTGCAGTTACTCTAAGAACACAATGTTCTCATAGAGAAGTAAACACATCTGTCCTTCTGAACCGATTGAACATTACCAGCACGTCTGAGAGATATAGGACCTCACACCTTGTCAGAGTGTGGTGAGAAAAAAAAAAGACAGATTAAACAAAATTTGAAAGAAAAATTTGAAACCCCCAAAACTGATGGTGTTGTTTGATGGTAAACATATTTAACCCTTCTGGAAAGAGTGATAGAAAAAATAACTGGTGATTAAAAAAGGCAAGATTAGGGAAAGAACCTAAAAAATATGAAACATCAGAGTGGAACAGCAGGCAGCTTAAATTTAGGTTTTCATAGCTGTAGGCTGATACGGATGTGTTTCGGTAGAGTTACGAGAAAATACGTTTCGGAGAGAGAGCCTGAAAGGGCTAGAACTGTAGGATGCTCTGTTTTGCAAGATTTTGATGCATGATCCATGTTTTCACAGTAAAACCAAGAATTAGGAAACTGTCACAATCGCATATGGTAAAGCACCAAAACCTCTTCAAAGCAAAATTCTGAGCAGTGCCTGTTGTCAACCACAGGTTGCAGATGTTCTAACAACAGTTGCAGGCTCGGCTAACCACAGGACTGATCTGAGAAACTGCGAAGGGTGATGCTGCGATAGCATCAGTAAGTACACCTTGCTCTGAAGTTTCATTCGCTTTTTTCTCTGGTTTACGGGAAACACTCTGGCAGCGGCTTAATGCAGCTTTATTTCAAGCTTTTTGCCATGTGTGCGCGTGAGCAAATATGTTCATGTTTGTGGATGTCAACATTTCAAAACAGGTCAGAAGTGTTGCATGCAAACGCTGCATTCATTTTTCTGTATAGTAGGCATATGCTATGGCCATTGGACTTTTTTAAAATAGATTTTTCCTACAAAGAACAGAAACTTGCACAATGGCGAACCAAGTTCACGACACTCATTCATACAAGCTGTGTGCAAAGAACTAAAAAGTTTTAGATAAACCACTAACTCTGAAATGCACAAAAAAAACCAACAGGAAAGCAACACTTATCTTGTGCTTATCTATAAATCACCTACACAAATCTGCATAAAATCAGACTGCTAGAAAGAGATGATAAACAACTTCAAATACCATTAAACAGTTGCATACAGTAGGATGAACACACAGCTCCAGCACCATGGTGAACAATCCCGCAATACACGTCACACAATGCAATGTACAGAACTACAGTTTCACAATGACGCGTGCAAACAACCTGAACGGGGTGATGGTGCAAACTTCTTACCATTGTGAACCACCGTGCTGTACATTCTGAATTAAGTTTTTTTTTAGCATAGGATATGGATGCATTGTGTGTACTAAGTGTGTATGTGTAACGGGAGGAAGTCGGCTAGGTGAGATAAAACCTTGTGCTGTCACGCCAGTGTGTGTATTGTTGAGCTCAAAAACCTCAAATTGCGTAAATCAGATGTGGAGCACACATAGTTGGCTGACATGTTAAAGATGTAAAAGCAGATTCCCTTGCCAGCTGCACACACACACACACACACACACACACACACACACACACACACACACACACACACACACACACAACTGATCAGATCAAACCTGTATATGGATGTGTGATGTGTGTTTGTGTCTGTGTAGCTGTTTGTGTTGATGACTCTGAAGACGCCTGCTTAGGTTGCCACAGATTTCCGGTACAATAACAGCTCCTACTAATCACCTGTGTGTGTGTGTGTGTGTGTGTGTGTGTGTGTGTGTGTGTGTGTGTGTGTGTGTGTGTGTGTGTTTGTGTAGGTGTGTGTGTGTGAGTGTGTGCAGTACCTGCAACTTGCTATGCAACTTTGTACACCAGAGACTGTATGCATATCATAACACATGCTACAGCTTGGTCTAGGTCACTCATATTTATCTATGCTATCGTGCAATTTTATTAATTTGTATTTTTTTACATTTTAAAAGCTGTTTAGTGAATTACATATGTACTCCAGTGTATTAAAAGTATACATACAGTTTAAAAAGTCACCATCTTCTGGCTCTATATAGCATTGGACTAAATTGGGGCAGGGGATATACAGTACATTTAATAATGACATATGATTAGTTTTGTGTGTACACAGTTTCACTGTTTGTGTGTCCATAAAATAAGTGTAATGGCATGAGAGCATCTATATGTGCCTTCCCTGTTGCCATTTATTTGGAAGCAGACAATTGTATAGAATGCCAAACAATTTCTTTTCTTTAGAAGTAAGAGACCCAAACTGATATCTTCTTCTCCTTATTTTGGCTGCTCCCGTTAGGGGTCACCACTGCAGATCATCTGATCATCCAAACTAATATTCTATACATATAGTGCATTATATATTTTGGTTATATGGCCAAAAGTATACTATGACTATTAGATGTTTTCTTTTGAATATATATTTTACACACATATAACAAAAGGTTTGGACAGGCCATGTTTTCCAATGTGTAGCATCCATTTACATTTACATTTACATTTGCGGCATTTAGCAGACGCCCTTATCCAGAGCGACGTACAAAAGTGCTTTGAGTCTCTGGTAATGAATAAATCTACACTGGTACGCAAGATTACAAACTTAATATAAATATAACCCTTGAATTCTACAAGCTTGGAAGTGCTAATTTAAGTATTTCAGGAAGAGGTAGGTCTTCAGTCGTCGCTTGAAGATAGTCAGGGACTCTGCTGTACGGACATCTAGGGGAAGTTCATTCCACCACCTCGGTGCCAGAACAGAGAAGAGCCTTGAAGTGTACCTACCTCTCATTCTGAGAGAAGGTGGTACCAGTCGAGCAGTGCTGGAGGATCTCAGACAGCGTGGTGCAGTGCGAGATGTGATGAGGTCACTGAGGTAAGATGGTGCCGGTCCATTTTTGGCCTTGTAGGCAAGCATCAGTGTTTTGAATCTGATACGTGCAGCTACTGGAAGCCAGTGAAGAGGGCGCAGCAATGGGGTGGTGTGGGAGAACTTGGGCTGATTGAACACAAGTTGTGCAGCTGCGTTTTGGATCATTTGAAGTGGACGAATAGCGTTCGGGTGAAGACCTGCCAGCAGAGAGTTGCAGTAGTCAAGTCTTGAAATGACAAGAGACTGAACAAGCACCTGGGCAGCCTGTGTGGACAGAAATGGTCGAATCCTTCGGATGTTATAGAGGAGAAATCGACAAGAACGAGCAACATTAGCGACATGTGGGAAGAAGGACAGTTCATTGTCCATAGTTAACCCAAGGTTACGAGCAGTGGCTGAAGTGGAGAGCAGAGAGTCATGAAGTGTTATTTGGAGATCTTGACCTGGAGATGAATCACCTGGGATGACCAGCAGTTCTGTTTTGCTTGTTTTGCATCCCCTCTTCATTTAATAACAGTCTATATACATATGGAAACTAAGGTGTCAGTTGCTAAAGTTTTGGGAGAATAATGCTTTCCCATTCATTTCTGATGCAGGATACAATTATTATTTTTACCCAGTGTCATATCTTTATTGGTATTGGGGCTGTACATTCTTCATAACAAATTATGTAAATATATAAAATGTTTCTTTAAAATCTAAATGTTATCAGGCACCATAAAAACTACATTGTGTCAAGTTTGGGTACATTGTAAAAAGTACATTGTGTCAACTCAAGTGGTGTCCTCAACCCCACCGAACACCTTTTGTGATGCATTTAATACCCAACTGTGCACCAAGCCTTTTTGCCCTACATATGTGTTTAATACTCTTGAGGCTGAATGAGCATAAATCCCTGCAGACATGCTCCAAAATATAATGTAAAGCCCTCCAGAGTGGAGGTTAGCAAAAAGAAGGCTAAATCTGAAATAGTATGCTTTATAAGCACTATCGTCAAATGTACAAACTATTTACCCTATAATGTGGATATTATTAATGACCATTAATAGCTAAGGATCAGCTTAATCACTGTACATGGTCTCTTGTTTTAGCATTATTACTGGCTTGAGAACATTTTTGAAACCCTGGTAAAGTGTCTCCTACACATTAATGATGCACTAGCATTTAGGATTTTCAGAGTGTACATTTAGAGTACTACAATGGTGTGCCAGAAATACTGAAGCCAAGATATTTGCTGTTCTTTGTTAACTACCATTAGAATCAAGCTATGTCTTATAATATATTATAATAGAAATAATAGAAATGTTCTTTTTTGTGATTCTAATTTATCTAAGTATGTTCCAGTATTTTAGTGTGCTTTTCACACTAAAATAAAAAAAAGTTTTTTTTTTTTTTTTTTTTAAGATTTCTATGAGTTCTGCCTAACTGAATGAACAGGGAGAAAAAAATGAAGGGATTGAGGAGGTTCATGGAGCGAAAGTGCACCTGTCTCATGAACTTTGTTGCACTTAACCGAAGTTGACAGGACTTCTGCTCGACTTCGTCTGCACTAGAGATGGTGGCCCTCTGATCCCATTATCAGCTGCACTGTGCTGGACAATAAGGAGGAAGAGGGCCAGAAAAAATAACTTCATGCATGCATAGTCAAACCTCACAGAAGTTTAAGACAACTGGTCTGACGTGTGGCCTGAAACACACACACACACACACACACACACACACACACACACACACACACACACACACACACACACACACACACACACACACACACACACACAAATTGTGCATGCCTGCCTATTAAAGCTTGAAACCTGAATTCCTCACTCAAGTGTGTGCAGAGCTCTTGACACAAAAGCCTTGTCTAGGTAAAAACATATTCTTTTTATGTTACCCATGACCCACACACACACACCCAACCACTCACACACACACACACACACACACACACACACACACACACACACACACACACACACACACACACACACACACACAGATTTAATGCTCAATGAGCCTGTTATTCACAGAGTCCTAAAGCATACAAAGGCCGGTAAAGAGACAGGCCAGTAATATCTAGTGACACAACGATAATACGCGCGCACACACACACACACACGCACGCACGCACACACACACACAAGCACGCACACACGCACGCACACACATTTGACCAACATTTCCAGGCACACTAGCAAAGTTACCTGCTCCTAATGACCAATGCGGTTTGCCCCAGGACCTACATAATAATGGGGCGAAAAAACAATGATTGGAAGATGATGATATGCAATTTACTTCAACGTATATAATTTTATTCAAATTTACATGTGCATATAGGATGCCACACTGTACCTTCCCTCACTTAACTACAGCTCTTCACTGTTTCGCATGCCTCCAGTACATGGTGGTAGACGACGTGGTTGTGTACACGGCCAGGCATACGCAGCATAAAGCTAATCTTAGCGTGTGTGTGACTGTTTGGCAAGATGTGTTTCCTGAAATCCTATACTTGGGGAAAAGGGCAATACTTTAAGATTTAAATATGGATGTGAGGATTTTATGCTCACACTTGTATGCTCAGTTCCTTATAAACACACACAGGCTATTAAAATACGAGGGGAAACAAGCAGGCGAGTAAAAAAAACTTAAACATACAATTACGGACTGCATAAATACACACATACACGCATACACACACTACAGGGGTCAGGTAAGATGTAATGTAATGCCAATCCCTTGAATCTGTGTGTGTGTGTGTGTGTGTGAGTGTGTATGAAGGGGGGGTGGTATTCTGGTGAGCTTTGAAGGTTCAGATTCACAGCTGCAGACACAGTAACTCAAACCTAGTGCCAAAACTCTGGTCATATCATCTGTCTGTATATCTCAGATTTTCTCTGACCCGCTACTATCCTTGTCTAAGCCCGGGTCACTGTGCTTTCTGCTTGCCATACAGGAAACTTGTTTATTTTAGCCTTACATCAACTAAAATGCTATTCTTTCATCAACTGCTGCTACGCTGCCGGTCCAGACAAGTATGAACTATTCAGAAAAAGACAAGATACACCACCCCTGTTGAAACAAAAAAAAATATATAAACCACCTAAAAGAAAATTCTAATAATTTCTACTAAAAATACCTTCACAAACCATCACCAATAAAACCATTACCAAAAGTTTTCTGTACATAGTGTGTTTGCGCACATCATTAAATCATTATCACCAAAGAAACCAAATAACTCATTGTAGAAACTTATCAGAATTTGGATGTTTACTGGTGTTTTAATGGGGGGCGGTAAAGACGGTCATGGTTCTTGGTTGCTGATCAGAAGGTGTGGGTTTCAAGCCTTGGTATCGCAAGCTGCCATTCTTGGGGCCCTTGAGCAAAGCCCTTAACCCTCTGTGCCCTGGGTGCTGTATCATGGCTACCCCACCTTCCTAACATCACTTAGATATGTGAAGAAAGAATTTAATGTACATGTGACAAGTATCAAGCAGCTTTCTTTTTAAATAAATACAATAAAGGATATTGAATTTGAGTAAAAAAAATGACTCATTATCCCCAAACCAAAGCCTGAAGCACCAATGTGACTAGTCTTTTTATAATTTTATAATTTCGGTATTAAATCTCTTTTAAATAGAAGTTCAAAGCTTCCAATTGCATTAATTCCTTGTGTCTTTTCAATAATGTCAGTAAGTCATTGTGTAAAATTATCAGATAACCAACTGAGGATGATGCATAATTTTACACAAAAAGGTTTTGGCAGATTAGTGTTAAGGTTTGGTAGATTTACTATAAATAAATTGTGAAAGGACAGTATATGGACAAAAGTTTGCCCATAACATTTGTACTTCCTTTTTTGACCATCCAGTTCCACATTTTGTCCCCATTTGCTATTATTATAACTGTTACTCTTCTAGGAAGATGTTCCACTAGATTTTGGTGGTTGTGGTTGTGAAGATCTGTGCTCATTCAGCCACAAGGGTGTAAGTAAAGTCAGTTACTGCAGAAGGGGAGGGTGTGGGGTCCTGGAGTGCAGTAAGCATTCCAATTTCATCCCAGTGGTGTTCAGCAGGCCAATCAAGATCTTCAGTGGCAACCCAGGTAAACCATTGTGCCTGGCTTTGTTCTGAGTCTCCTAGTTCAAGTGAAACTAGAAAATATAATTTTACTGCTACTACATCCGGAGGCATCCAATACAACTGTGTGCCTCCAATTTCATGGGTACAATTTGGGAAAGAACCCCATATGGCTGGAAATGTCACATGTCCCAATGTCCAGATAGTGTATTTCTGTCCAAATTTTTTAATCAGTTTCAGTTTTTCATATGTGGACACTTTGCGCACACTGAAAATCCCTGTTCTTTAAATTCATGCTCGTTTGTGTCTCAGTTTACAAGTTTACACATTATCACTATAGGGGCATAGTTTTATCACCAGTACTCGTAAAACCATGTCTGAGCCCCGAATCATTTCCTGACAGCCATCTGTTTGGCTGTGCCTTGAAAAACAAAACCATTAATTTATAAAATTGTGCTTTGAAAGTTCTTACAAAGTTGCTAAATGTAAACATTTTTTAATTACATACAGTACATACAAGACTTAGGTTACATTGCAGTTGCAGGTTATGAGGTGAGTGATGGATTTGTGGTTCATTGCATTGCAACTACTTTGATGCAATTGCTTCTAATAGGAAAGTGTCTTATGCAAGAAGCTGAACTGAGAATTTAATGCATATCTGTAGGTGGAAAAAATACATGTGCAAACATATGAGGATAAACAAGTAGCAGGCTTTAAAACTCATGTAAAACGAGAACATGCAAACACAGACAGGTATGTACACAATGTCTGGTAGTGAAGGAAGTGGTTACAGGTGATCAAAATTCAGGGAAGGCATGACACAATTCTTTTGCTTGTCTCTCTGTGTGTGTGTGTGTGTGTGTGTGTGTGTGTGTGTGTGTGTGTGTGTGTGTGTGTGTGTGTGTGTGTGTGTGTGTGTGTGTGAGTGCACGTGTGTATATGTATGTGAGACACTCCTGGACTGTCTGTCAGACTGACTGGCAGTGTGTCTGTGCATTCTGCTATTTCAGCACCTGTCCATCTGCCTTGACTATAAATAGAATGTAAAAGGTGTGTGTGTGTGTGTGTGTGTGTGTGTGTGTGTGTGTGTGTGTGTGTGTGTGTGTGTGTGTGTGTGTATGTGTGTGTGTGTGTGTGTGTGTGTGTGTGTGTGTGTTGGTCGTGTCTTTTTGTGTGCCTCAATCCAATGCCTACAATTAATGCCAGGGACCAAGGTCAAGGACACACACACACACACACACACACACACACACACACACACACACACACACACACACACACACACACACACACACATCTTAACAGTACTTTTTTTACATTTACTGTAATGTGTGACTATGTGATGTTTCGAGCAGCAGATGCATCACACACACACACACACACACACACACACACACACACACACACACACACACACACACACACACACACACACACACAACCGGGCTTATTTACTTTTTAAAAATAATAATGTATCCAACAACATGCCAGTGTAAGTCTGAAAGTGAGAACAGGTGACATTTACGCAGACTACCACACTGCCCCCTAGTGGACAAAATAGAATGTGCAAGAATAACAACAAACCTTTTTCTCTCTTTTTCATTGGGTAAAAATATTCAATAATATCACATTTCTTCAGTTTCATTTTACACAGTATTTCTCACAATATTTCAGTTTATTCGAACTACAGTGCCCACATACCAAATGTAAAGGTTTTCAATTACATAAACAAATTGTTGTCATCTCCCTCTCTTGCATCCTTCCTATTCTTCTATTTCTCTACCATTAATTTTGATCTCCTCCTATCCACTTTACAGAGAGTGGACCTTGGCTTCCTGTTGTTTTTTGGGCCATTTTGCCTTCGTAGCTCTCGGGTTTTCCCCGTCGGTCCCAAATGGCAGAAGTTACGACGCAGGCTCATTGTTGCACCCCCAGGAGCCGGGCCCCACTCCACTGAAAAGGACTTATTGTTCAGAGCCTCCATCAGAGTCCATTAATTATGGGCTACAGAGCACAACTCAAAACTCTCTCACTCTCTCTCATATCATACATACACACATACTTGGAGAACAGCATTTTCTCACCTTACAAGGTGCTTCATAACACAAAAAGAGTTGGAATCAATACGACTGACCAATAATTAAAGAATTTTCCACTTCTGCATTCAGGGACTAATCTATCGCTTCAGATTAGAAATGAGAGAATATAATAGGGGAATTTAAGGAGGGAGTTCCCAGATGCTGCGATAAGTTAAGAACAGAAAAGCAGAGATGTAGAAGTAATGTAATAGAACAATGTGACCTCCTGAGACCTGCTAGGCTCCAGACATGCACTGCTGATTTTAAAGGAGGCAAGTAAATACCTGGTTTATTGAGCTTATTAAACAGTGCAGGAATTTTAGAGACGCGTTCTCACCTAGTACAAACTACAAATCAAATGCTTTGCAGAGATCCGGCCAGTTAACCTTTTATAATGCACTTAGATTTAACATTGAGTTTAGGGGACACACACTAAACCTAGTTGGAATTTTACATTCTTGATATAGTCTACTATAATCTATAGTACAGTATATATTTAATATACTAAATCTTCTAAACTTAAACACATTAATTTATTCACACTATATTATCAAGAACATAGTGCAAATGATAGAAGGTGCCCCTAATAGAATGTAAACTTTTTTTGGTGGTAATATTAGGACACCTGACTTTTCCAGCCATATAAGATTCTTTTCCCAGTTATTGAACTAAGAGAGAACTGTTATGTTTCAGCATAACAATGCCCCTGTGCACAAAGCCAGTGCCATGAAGTTCTGATTTGCATGGCATGGAGTGGCAGCTATAGAGCTCTGACCACACCCTTATGGAACACCTTTGGGATTAATTGGATAGGATTTGAATTGTTCTGGGATTTGAATTTTGAAGTTCAATCTTTAAACCATTGAGCTACTGGTTCAAGAAAGGTATAGAGTATAACAACTAATCAGACATGGTACCGATGACATGTTCCGCTGGGATTGTAATCATGGTTAAAGATATACTATTTCCAAGCTATTACGAAAAAAAAAATTACATATTTACAGATGCACTTCTTTTATTCTAAATGTTGGCTTACAGCACAAATATCAATGTAAAATTATTTTCATTTTTATTTTCAAATATATAGATGGACTTAGATACTTAACTAGAGAGTTAAACACGAACTTCCTCAACAAATGTCTGTTGTTAAAAAAAAAGCTGTTGTTAACAAACTACCAAAAGCTTAATACTGTAGTTGCTGGTTTTTAATACATCCTGCCTGAATCATAAGAAATCATCAAAGATTTAAAGCAGCCTTACCATTCCAAAACCTATGGCAACCACAAATGGAGTTCACTTGTCATTTTTCCCATTTTTCTTTTCTTGTTTAAGGCTGAAACAACTTGAAACACAATATTTCTATATGTGAATTCAAACTCAAGCATAAAATGATTCTTTATATAACATATTTTGACAATAATTTAGGCAGACACATCTCTAAATTAGAATCCATTGTGTAATGTCACCAGTTCAGTGTGTTTGACAATAAACTTAACTAAAATATTAAATACTAACCCATTGTATTTAAAAAAATACATCCATCCTTTAAAATACATCACTTCTGATCTTATATGCATTAAATAATTTTATTTCATGCTCAGCAAAGGATCATCTTGGATATGACCATACATACACTTTGTTCATATGATCGGTTATCTTTTCCAGATGTTCCTCACAGATGCTGTTTTTGCTCCTCCAGGACCTACAGACACTTGTGTAGCTAGATTTCTACTCCTCAATCCTTTTAATCCAGCACCTCCAAGGACAGGTTACTAGAAAGGCCAAGACATTACTGACTGTAAGAAGACATTACTTACTCATAAAGAACATATTCATTTTTAATCACCGCATTATCTGTGTAAAGCTGCTTTGAGACAATGTTCATTGTTAAAAGCGCTATACAAATAAAAATGAATTGAATTGAATTACTGGAACTGGAACGAATGGACATTCGGTGCCACCAGATGAGAATGGGTTCCCTTTTGAGGCATATCCCAGGGACATTTTCCTTGCCACAGTCACCACTGGCTCACCTATTACAGATAAACATACAATTATAAAGAACAAACTTATAGGCACTAAAGTTATACATTCTTTTATACAACTTATCAAATTATTTATCTCTGTAAAGCTACTTTAAGACAATGTCAATTGTAAAAAAAAAACAATGCTATACAAATAAAACTAAATCAAACTGAATTACTAACATAAAATAAAAAGTTTTAATTTTCTTTGTTGATAGGGGTTTGGATTCAAAAGCTTTCACATACAATGCTATAATACAGTGATGCAGTATGTAAAATGTATACAGATAGGATTTTTTTGTCTCCTATTTGCATATGCAGACTTATGTGTAATGTTTAACAGCACTTTATGGAACAATATACAATAGTGTAAAACTGTAATACTGCACTGATCGAGTTTCATTGCTTAGAAACATAATATAAATGTTTGTTTATCTTTGGATGTTGAGGCACGAATGATGTTATACTGAATGTGAAGCACATACATTAGAAACATATAGGTTTAATGTGGTCTAGCTGACAGATGGTTAGAGAAAGACAGACAGGAGCAGGACAAATGAGGAAGAATCTGTAATACTTTACAGGACACCCCCCCCCCCCCCTTTCTTTTCAGCTGTTGGCCTTGCTTTCCCCTGAGTGTTCATTACATAACATATTTCCAGCTCGCTTCCACTCCCTCTTCCCTCTCTGGCAGGCTCGTTTATCCCACCACCCTGCCCCCCTCCAAAAGACACTCATACACACACACACACACACACACACACACACACACACACACACACACACACACACACACACACACACACACATGCACACATATTTCAGCCCACACCCTTGAAGCTCTCTTCAGCACATAAGCTGTGAAATATTTTCAGGCCCTAGATCTGAGCTGCAGATAGAACAACTCAAAAGTTTTCCTGGCCGGGTTTCTTTCTGTCAGTCTCTCAATCTTTCTCTTTCTTTGCACCCCTTTTCTGCATGCGTTCTTTTCTCCACATGCAGGCCGAAGCATTAATTAGGTCACTTTGTCAATGCTAATGGTGATACATTCCCATTATGCATCGAAAAAACAGTGCTGTTTATTGAGGGGATCTCTCTCTCTCTCTCTCTCTCTCTCTCTCTCTCTCTCTCTCTCTCCCTCTCTCTCTCTCTCTCTCTCTCTCTCTCTCTCTCTCTCTCTCTCTCTCTCTCTCTCGTGCGCTTTCTCTCTCTCTGAACTGTCCAGGGCAACATTCTAAAGCCGTTATGTCAGTCTGTTTCACTTTAAAGTGCAGAGGAAAAAAAGCAGTAACCAATTTGCAATGAATGCATTATTCATGTTATGTAACCCAATTGGCCTGATTTGCAAAGTTGTGGCTATCCAGAACAATAAACACGCACACACAAGCACACACACACAAGCACATACACACACAAGCACATACACACACACACACACATACACATACACACACACACATACACACACACACACACACACACACACACACACACACACACACACACACACACACACAGAGCACTGTTTGAGCGTTTGTATGCTATTTGTGTTATACTAAGCAAATATTTATTCTGATCAATATACTCAAATGATTGTGTTCATATTCAAATAATTATCTTCGGATTATGTGAAGCATAGTGTGCTCTCGCATGGTGTGTGCTGCAGGCTGGAGTCTATACAGAAAGTGTGAAATATTCAGCTGAGGTTCTGAATTCCCACACAGTTCATTTATTAACGCAGAAAGGATTTGCAATCTTTTGTCAGGTTCATTCATTCATTCATTCATTTTCTCCCGCTTATCCGTAATTCGGGTCGCGGGGGCAGCAGTCTAAGCAGGCCCCTGCCTTCGACTACTGCCCAATCCTCAAAGCACCGTCCCTTACGGTCCCTCCTGCAGGTGGTGAGCCCACGGGAAGGCTTTTGTCAGGTTATACATTTTAATTATAGAAATAATGTTTAGGACATAGTGCAGACTTTTCTTATTAAAGGTCTGGGCAGGACATTCACTGTCCTCACAGGATTGTACATGGCATATAAATTGGATATTTCAATAGTGTGACAGTCAAAAAGACAAACAAACAAACAAACAAACAAATAAATACATTGAACATAATGAAATATAGTGAACATTAACTGGTGTTTCCATGCACAGTTAAAAAAAGAATAATAATAATGAGTAATAATTAACAAAGGAAAAACACAGGCACAGTACAAATGTGTAACTTTGTGGCTTGCACAGTGTGTGTGTGTGGGAGGGGGGAGCATCATAAACTAATAACAGGAAGAAGTTATGACTAAGTGTATTTAATAATAGCATGAGGTAGTTATTAATTACTATTTGAAATGCTATTCAATTAGCAGTGTTATGTTTCACTTGTATAATCATAGCAGCAGTGAAAACACACCATGAAGCCGTTGATGTGTCACGACACTCGAGTAGCATCTTGAATCAGTCTGCTCTCAAATGGGAGGAGGACAAAAAGCTATATCTTTCAATTCATAATGATATTCAGTTTTAAAAAAGAATCACACAACATGGAGCATCAAGCTATGTGACCTATAAGAGGTCAGACTGACGGTTTAGCAGCTAATATAAAAGCTCCAAACTGTCACAGCTCTTGACATTGCTCTGGTTAAACCATAAACCACAACTTGTTGTTTCAAAAGGTGTGTACAATGTGGTGATGTGAATGTGGGGGTGGGGAGGGGTGATTTTTTTTTTCCTGCACTGTCCAGTCGGGAGATCTGTGGAGGGATGCTGTGGCAGTGGGGGACCTTGTCATTGCACTTTGCATTTCTAAGAGAGCTGCACAAAAGCGAGGCGTCCTCTCCCCTGCCTGACCCAATAATGCCCAGCAAGACACAGCTCAGGGACCCGATGCAAATGAGAGCATTTAGGTTGTTTGAACGCAGGCAAACAGAGGCAGACACTAGGAAGACTGATAATGAGGGGGCTGATGGGAGCCGTTCCCACTGCTGGCAGGCCACGGTAGCTCTGTTTGGGCAAAGCTGTAGAATTAATGACCAACACATTCCAGCAGGCACACAGGGTGCAGCTAAGGAAGAGACAAAAGTGAGCCTTGCAAAAATGTTAATTCGCCCCTGGGTGGAGGGTTCCAAGTCTTTCAATAGCATGCGAGAAATATTCCTGTAGTGGAGTGAAACGAGTGCAAGGGAATATATACTGTACATGGCTTAAACCTAGAAGAATGTAGTGGTGGGCTAAAACAGTGCGGACCCTGTATGAAAAGCAAAAGCAAAAACACGGTTTCATTCTGAATGACGAAGTAGAGAAAGTGTCAAGTCTAACGTCAGTGTGAGAAACAAATCTTCCCCTGAAGGCCTGGGATTGCTTCCAGACCGACTTGTTCAGGTGTTTCCATGTGGTTTACAGTCACTTATTTTCCACTGCCTTCATGTTGAGTAATGCAGTGGTTTGTGGGAGTGAGAATTCACACCCTGTTCCTTGCATGGCAGAGCAAAAGAGTGTTTATCACGTGTGTGTGTGTGTGTTTGTGTGTGTGTGTGTGTGTGTGTGTGTGTGTGTGTGTGTGTGTGTGTGTGTGTGTGTGTGTGTGTGTCATGGGTTATGGCCGTATTAAGAACAACAGTGCTTGAGACACTGCATGTGAGGAGTGAAGGACTACTATTTTAGGACACATGGGCGAGTGTACCAACAGAGAGGGTACAGAATGAGAAGATTCACAGGATGTAGTATTGTAAATAAATGTGTCAAATAAGGAACACAACCATGGTTGTATAATTATCTCATACTTTTTTTTTAGACAGTAAGGTACAGGATGCTTTCATATCCTTTCATTATTTCACTAGCTAAAATATTGTGTATTAATAAAGTTATGAATTAAGTTTTCTCTTCCTGCCAGAAATTTGGAAGCTGCGGTAATCACATGAAAATCACTCTTCTCCTTCTCTCTTCAGTTGCAGTTGAGTGATCATCTTCTTGAACTTCCTCGTCCTCTTTTGGCACATTTGAATGACAACAATTCCGTATAATAATAACATCTAACCATTTTTTCCCTATGGTCATTTAGGTCTATCTTATATTTCTTATTCTACTCATGATGGTGTAACTTCATTCATCCTTTCATTTTCTCCCGCTTATCCGTAATTCGGGTCGCGGGGGCAGCAGTCTAAGCAGGCCCCCGCCTAAGACTGCTGCTTAATCCTCACAGCACCGTCCCTTACGGTCCCTCCTGCAGGTGGTGAGCCCACGGGAAGGCGGTCCTACGTTACGGACGTTGGTATTTCCCTCGTAAGGGACCCCCGGAGCATAGAGGGTCTTGCTCAAGGGCCCAAGAGCGGCAGCTTGGCGATACCGGGGCTTGAACCCCAGACCTTCCGATCGGCAACCCAGCGCCTTAACCGCTGGAGCCACCACTCCCCCATGGTGCAACTTGCTTCCTGCAATAGTCACCTACAGCAGTGGTCCCCAACCCCCGGGCCTCGGACCGGCTCCGGTCCGTTAGTCAATTGGTTCCTGGGACGCACAGAAAGAATACATAACTTACATTATTTCCGTTTTATTTATTATCTGATTCTGAAAGATTACCGGATTTTCTCCTATACATCTGTCTATGACTCACTCTTGGTGCATGTAAAGATGCTTCCCTCGGTCACATGTCTTACCTACATCCTCTACCTTCTTAAAGAGGCTGCTCCGGCCGATAACACATAATACATTACTGCTAAACTGAAACCCCCAAGCTAGCAAAATGAACAAAAAACAACACAGTGGATTCACGTTTATTATTATATTTAGAAAATACCAGTTTTTATGCCGGTTGTATCATTTTATTTTGTTGTATTTATCCTCCACACCTTAAAGGCCGGTCCGAAAAAATATTGTCTGACATTAATCCGGTCCGTGGAGCAAAAAAGGTTGGGGACCGCTGTCCTACAGTATAACGTTTTAGATGAAAATGGCCATCATTTCTAATAAACATTTTACAGAACTTTACTATATTGTCAATTTAATGCTGCATGAAATCTATGTGTTATTACTCTAATAAAGAAATAGGAGTACCTAAATACTCAAAAAAATTTAACTTATTATAACAATATGGTTTCCACCATTATTATTCAACAGTTTATGAAACAGTATTCAATATTAGTGATCCAGGAAGTAATACAGTGCTGTAGCATTAGAAAAGAGCAGAGCTTTGTCAGTAGCTAGTTACTTTTTAGATAATTTAATAAAACAATTGATGCCTAGCTAACTTGCAAGACATCCATATAACACCACCTTGCATGTTGTTCAGAAGTTTTGACAAGACAATATGACCTGAGCATTCACTACAACTATCCTGCATATTCAGAATATCAAATGAATTAATCCAAGTAACTCTTACACACCTTGGTGCAGTGATTTTTCTTAAGATTCAGGCTTGAAAATATATAGCTCAAAGATGGTGGTTGGTTAAAGCGTTAGTGAACTGGAAGAATAAATCCAAAATTACATATAATTTATATAAATAATTATAAGCTACAATATATGTAATCATTTTCGTGACATTCCAATTATTAAAATGTCCATTTGAAATAATGTCTCTAAGTTCCCAGATATGTGTTGAGTAGAACCATCCAAAATGGGTTGTTTTCAAGAGCACTCTGAAACACTGCATTTAAATACAAGCACTTTATGTTTAACCTGAAAAAAATCAGAATCAATAGGCAGTTTTCATTTAGTTACTTAAAAAAATGTGTAATCCATTTATTAATAATAATAATAATTGATTAAAACAGACATAGTTGGTATATATTTGATACATGCCTCTATGGTGCCAGCCTGTTAAGTTCAAGAGTGAATACATATACTGTATAACCAAAGCATACATTTCACCATGACTGTTTGTGGTTACTTTAGACTGTCAGATAATGGTGCTGGACTTATTTTTGAGCACTGATCAATTCAGTATTGTTGAAGTAAATGTTCAGGGTCCACATTATACATAACTGAGATATTTTCAATATGTGCAGATCCTGTGCTAAAATTAGGCTTAGGTCTAAAGTTACATCTAAGGTCTGAATACTGCTGTGTGCAATTTTAGTAATAATTCCACATCAAGCAGTCAATTGAACTCAGTGTCTAAATGCACCTAACTTTGGGCTTGGTTTGTCAAGCATTCACTCAATGTCATATCCCATGTTTGTAGATCTTGCAGGTCCTGCTGAGCAGATTTATTGTTGCTGCAGACAACAGAATGTAATGTTACCCAGATGGCCTGGCAGGCTATGAAAGGGTGGCTGAGTCCGGTGTTCTGGGGTCTGCTGCCAGTCTTCTCCACAGGTTTCAGTATCTTTGTGAGTCTTAATGAGGCCCAACCTGCTTAAAATCATCTGCTCTGATGTGGCTAATGAAACCTCAGTGCATTCCCAAACCTAAGCCTCCTGAGTGTGGCAAGGCCAGTGTGCTAGTGAAAGCTGGCAGCCTAAACTCCCAAAGGTATGGAATGCATACGGACAAGCAATTATCCTGTTTCCTCAAGAGAGGAATGCCTTACACCTCATACCTCTGTATCCACTGTACTCTGCCAGACTTTGGGCATAATGCTGGTGTGAAGCATGTGGTTGCTGGTGAAAAATGAAGAATAACATGTTATTAGATGATTATATGCTATGTGATATTAAAATTAACTGTAGATAGGGCACATATAGAGTATTTCATCAGATAATGCAACCTGAATAAGACTTTAAAAAGTTGTTATACTTAAAAAAAAAACCAAAAAAACCTACATCCTACATTATGCAGAAAAACGGCTGATTAAATAGAGCTTGTGTTTTGTATGTTCAACAGTAGTAAATAACCATGGGCACCCTTTATTTGTACTTTTTTTGCAGTTTGTCCTAAGGAGGGCCCAAACTGGACTAGATCTGAATGAAGGCACAAATGTCTCAGAAAAAACATGTCTGCTGTTGAAATACGGATTTAAACTCACAGCCCTGTCTTCTTTTTTTTTCCATGGTCACAACTCTCAGGCAGTGTAATCATCAAAATATGCGTGAAATATGATTTTAGACTTGGGTTATTAAAACTGTTATTATCCTGGGTGATTGGGGTTTAACAGAACCTGACTGTCACTGTAATAACAGAGTGGTGCACTTATAGGGTCACTGGCCTGTTAGACTGACCAAAAAGTCTTGAAACCTTTATATCATATTTATGCCAGTATTTATGTCCCTACCCTTTGACACACATATAAACACTCACTAGAGCCAGTAGGCAGTCTCAATCAAAACTCTTTTGACTTTCCATTGACAAAACTTATTGTGCATGCTTACCGGATATGTGGCTTGGTCTGCATTTTTCTCCAAAACAACACTCTACTGGCATGTCATATTGGTTTTGAAAAAAAGATTTTCCACAGAAAACCCCTGCTGCACATCAACACCATCATAGCAGTCTAAAGCAACAAACAAGGAGTCTGACCCATGAAATACGAGTGCAGAAACAAAGCTCTCCGTTCACCAGTCGAACCTTTTTCCTGATCCTTTCCATTGGTCGCTGCCCCCCTGCCCTGTCACCAGCCCTACATTAATTACCCCCACTTTCTTGGTAGAGTGAATTGTGGCTCCAAAGGGGTTGTGTATGTCTTCTGAGCTACCCACAAACCTTCACTGTTCTTGGCCTGTTTATTTGGCCCAAGTAATGGACTCTGTCACAGATGATTGACAAAAGGAGACCATGATTTAAACCAGGTGGCTTCTGGCTCAATGTCCAGTCTTTGCTGCTGCCCTGAACTTTAACTCTTGACCCTCATGCTGACCTGTTTCTTAATGAGCGAGATGGTCAGTATTTGTGCTACCAGAGTGGGGTGACATGGAAAATAAGTGGGGACTCTCTGTGAGAGCTTCTTGGTGAGTGTGTGTAAATAGATCCCCTCTTCCAAGTCCTCTTCAACCGATTTACATGCCTCGGAAGTTAATATCACAGCATATGAACAATGATACATTAGACATTTGAAGAGGACAGGGCCCTAAATGCCTCTTTCAGTTTGCCATGGACTATTTTTGATGGCTAGAATGCCTGCTATGTATTTCATGTGATTTATTTATATACTGCTTTCAAGCATACAGTATTCTTTCATCACAGTCCACAACTGTAAGTCTAAGTTAAGGTCTTAAGTGTAACTTTAATGTTAAATAGCATCAACTTCTCTGCAAAAAGAAGCCTTTTGGAATTACCTTTCACAATATGTACTTGAAAAAAAAGGCCATAACTTTACTAAGAATGACCAAAACACAAACTTTTAAAACAAATAGCTACATGTTCTGCAAACTTGTTAAGGTTTTGTAAATCGATGGTATAGCCAGGGTTTTTGGCAGCAGTTGCTGCTGTCTAGACATGTACAACATGATACTCCTTCTGAAATCCTGTCCTCCCCATGACTCTGGAAATACACATACAGGGGTGTAGGGGTAAATAATAGCCTGTGATTCGCTTCCCAAAATACTCTAGCACATCTAAATATAGTAGAATTCGTTGCTTGTTGGTGAAGTGATTAGACTTATACTAATACCCTGCCTATGCTAGCTGTGCCCTGTCCCCATTCCTTAGTGTGCCCTCCCATGCCTTAACATGCACCCTGAATGCAATGAACCACTGAGGGAATACAGAAAGCAGCTGCTTGCTAGGCCCCTGTCAGCTACATGCTACTGCTTTAGGCCTAACTGTCCTTTATATTGCTACTCTACTAAAACATATAAGCTAATTGTTAACTAAAAACCGAATTTTGTGCTATTGTATACTTGAATGTATTGTTACAATATTTCCTATTTTGTAATATGAGCTAGTTTCCACTAAAAGCCTTGTTTCACGCTTTCAGACTGTTGCTGATCTGGGAAGGCACTTCTCCACAATTTGGGTAAGGGCTAGTCATCAAACAGATATTCATGTAGTCCTCAATACACAAAAGAGCAGAAGATAATAGCAGCATTTGATCACCAAAAGAGTACATAGAATATAAAGAGGCTTTAATTTGTCAAGTTTAAATTGGGTTTAGCATGAACATGATGTAAGAGAATGTTCGTTTTTGGAATTTTAAGCATTCACTGCAAACAATATCCCTTTTCTTTGCAAGTGGATGCAGCACCCAGCCCTGATGTTACTGTGGACTGCTAAACGCCATTTGGACTAAACAGAGCAGCCAGTTTATCTTCTAGCAATGAATGTGTGTGGAGAAAGCAAGCGAGAGAACAATGTGACCGCACTGGTTGATATGTCAGAGTCAAAGGGAACCATAGGCTCAAGGTCAGAGGTTAGAGGTTAGAGGCAACAAAAGTGAGAGAGGATTTCTGGTCATTGGAATGAAAGCAGGCTGAGTGTGTAGCTTATCCCTTTGCTCTGTAGCCCATAGATTTCCCAGAGCTTTTTCATTGCCTGCCTATGGCAATTATGAAGAATAAGGAACTGTGAAACTGTGACAAACTGTTACGTGGTCAACTTTGACACAACACCAAAATTTGTTTGGCTAAGAAAAATTCTAATGAGGACATTAGAAAAAGTTGGACAGGTTACTAAGAATAAAATTGTGCAAATATTATGATCAATTAAACCCTTGCCTTGAACTCTATGTGAGAGTGCTCAAGCAAGTTCCAAATCATTTCTTCATCTGAAATATTGCAAAGTCTGAGCAATGGTGAAATAATGTTGAAGTTATAGTGATAAAAAAAAAAAGTAAGCATATTCTAGTGTCCTCAGCACAGCAGGACTTCTTTATGTAATGGGGTGAGGTTGTAGTGATTTTACACACTAGACATTTGCTTAGCAGTACAGACTGCTCAGTTTGTTCATGGTCTAGTAGGGCTACATAATATGGACACTCTTGCTTCCATGAGGCTCCCTGTATGATGAACAGAGCCAGTAATGAGTTTTTAACAGAAATAATACAGGTTAAAGAACGTCATTAGGAAGCAAAGGGGTGAACGTGGATAAACCAGTAAGCAGTTTGCCTACTAAATGGGGAACATTTGCACTGAACTGGGTTCTGCAAAAGCTGAGCAAACAAGTTAAAGTGTGGGAGAGCAAAGTGCAGCATGTATAAGTAAGGTCACTCTTTGTACATTTATATTATGAGCAATCTTGCTAATTATTTTCTCCAACTGATATAAGTAATTGCTTGTGATGTTTGTGTGGGTACTCTCATTACTTCTCACACTGCACCACGCTCCCTCAGATCTTCTAGCACTGCTCGACTTGTCCCACTGTCTCTCAAGGTATGAGGTAGGTATACATCAAGACTCGTTTCGGTTCTAGCACCAAGGTGGTGGTATGAACCCCTAGATCTAGATGTCTGAACTGCTGAGCAATGCCTATCTTTAAACGATGGGTGAAGACCTACCTCCTGCTGACACACTTGAACTAGCGCTTATTATCCCTGTTTGTTTTCTTTCTTTATTTGAAAAAAGTGTGCTGTAATAAAACTAAAATAGTTTTAGGCTGATTATATTTTAACCAGTGTTGACTTATTAATTGATGGAGACTTCAAAGCACTTTTGTACGTTGCTCTGGATAAGATAGAGTTAAATCCCCTAAATGTAAATGTAAATAGGTGTGTGGGTGTTCTATTAACCATAGCTTCAATAATTGCTATAATAATTGATCTTATCAGATAGTATATCATCTAATTACTAAAGCTAGATCTTTTCTGGTTATCTTTATACCATAAATATGTATCAAATCCTGATCAAATTAGTAGCAATTTAAGAAAAATTATTAGAAAGCTTTACAAAGTTCTATGCATAATGTTTACTTTTTCAGGAAATAAACTATTAGTCCACACATCTCATATGTCGGTGAGGCACCCAGAAAGAGGCTATTGTGGATTAGTACAGGTCTTAATCTTAGAGGTTAATGCTTATTATAATCCACAAGTAAGAGAGCCAAAAATCAACTGAGTATATGAATGTATTTAGCAAAGATTATATACTCTTGCTATATAATTCACAGACTAACAAAATTATTTTTTCCCTAAACTCCTCATTTGCTTTGACATGGTGTTAGCATTTTGCAAAAATAAATGGTCTTGGTTGTAAAATTCTTACTGTGGCTTAGTCTGTGCATGGGCATGTGCAGTTAAATTTAGATCATGGATGATGAAAATCTGTCATATCAATTGGTGCTGCTTGGTTGCTCGATGTTTTAAAAACTTTTTTTTTCAAGAAAATACTGAGAGATCAACTAAAAAAGTTATCTGATGTCTCATACTTTTGTTTTCTTCACTCTTTCTCTCTCTCTCTCTCTCTCTCTCTCTCTCTCTCTCTCTCTCTCTCTCTCTCTCTCTCTCTCTCTCTCTCTCTCTCTCTCTCTCTCTCTCTTTTTTTCCTCTCTCTCTTTCTTACTCCCACTATCTGGTTTTCTCTTTTTAACTAATCTGGCCAATTAAAATGTGTTGGCCTTGAAGCTAATGCTGAAGCCCCTCCGCCCAGTTCTGATCGCCCACTGCTTTCTCACACTCGACAGAGGAGAGAATAAGAGAGACGGCGCACTCTTTCTGCTTCTCCATCTCCCTCTCTATCTGAACAGAGGCCAAATTCATGAGATGGACTCTTATCAGCGTTGGTCTCTGAAACTCTGAATAGAGCCCTTCATTCCATGACACCTGATATATTTAAGATAATCTTTGCTACTGCTGCCACACAAACCCACCTACACACACACAGCCCCTTACTCACATGCACATATGCTTAAACAATGCATTCATTAGAAAACCAATAACTAAGATAATCGTGGACCCATACATATATTCATGCATGGGAACACACATGCATAAAATATAGAGCTGAGATAGCAGGACATAAAGGCGGGGCTGGGAATCTTAGGCCTTATTCTTTGAATGGTAAGCAGTCAGGACTGACATTCATCCATCAATTGCATATCCATTGCGACCAATGTTCCTGTCCCTTTCCTATCCTGCCTGCTTTATCACGGAGCCCTGAATCTAGATAGGGTTCTCTTCGATTGGAGTCCACTCTTTGCAGCTGGGGATGGCCAGAGCAGACTGAAAATCCATGAAAATACCAGAGCAATACAGAAGCTTTGAGAATGGATTTGGACTGTGCTTAATGTCAACAACCTGTTACAATGGCTTAGGACCACAAGTTGCATTTAATTACCGATCACTGCACACCTCAACAACAATGTACTGTAATAAAAAGACATTTAGTGCCACCTAGATGAGGATGGTTCCCTCTTCAGTGGCCTTTTCTTGCCAGAGCCGCCACTGGCTCGTTCATTAGTAACAAAACTTACAATTATAAGGAGTATAACATAAACACACGTTGTTTATTACCTCTTTATATATGTAAAGCAACTTTGAGGCAATGTCCATTGTTAAAAGTGCTTTACAAATAAAAATGAATTAAATTTTTTAATATTCAGACAAATACATCTAAGCAGCAGATCAGAGCAGGCCTTCGACATTAACAAAGCCTTATAAGTATGACATAACACCCATCCTGTTCTCCAAAGTACCCAGGAACAGTTTTATAGGCCCACAGAGAGTGCCGTAAACCTAAACTGTAATCATTTTGCCCTTGTTACTGTGAAATCCTGCATGGCTAACCCAAAACTGCTTGTTGATGACATTTCTCGCTAGCCCATATTTAGCGGGCAGAGCTGGAATGGATGTGAGCAGTTAGGCAGCTATGCGTTGGTCTGGGTGCACATTTAGCGAGGGGAATATTAGGTGTCCTCTGTTATTTGTGGCAAGGACAGAATCCCCCTGCCTCAGCCCCTTTGAGGGGGCACAGAGGGGCTATATTATAGGATATTAAAGCATAATGACTGGGCTGTGTTTGCCGGGCCATGGGAACGTGGTTAGCAAGTCTCATTGTGGCCCAACAGTCCTGAGCCAGAACCAGGTCAGCCTGCCACAGTCAGTCATTAGGGTCTAGGGGTAAGGGGGAGCTGTTTTTGGGAAAGAGGGCTCTGGGTCTTGATTAAACCATACTGCGGCCACTACATGACCCCATGTTTCCAGAGCTGCCCACCAGACCAACCAACAAATGGACAAAAGCCTTGTGGGTGATGGGTTGCCGCCATGCTGCCGGAGCATCCTGGGTCAGAGACGCCAAGCAACAAGGGATACAAAACTGTAATGGCATAGTAACCAGGATCAGAGGTACAAACACAAGCAGGAAAAGTCGTTTCCTGTGTAGTAAAGCTGTGTCTTGTCAGGATTCATAGCTTAGATTTAGAATATGCTGGAAACAAAATCCTGTCATCAGAAGTCCCTCTTTTACTCTTGGGTGATTTCAAAACGAAAGATAAGCTTCTATTTAACAGCATTCCTGTGAACAAACCATGCATTTAGACAGTGGACTGTTTGCTGGTCAAATATAATGCTGGTTAGATAAAACATTTACTTTAATGTGCTACTTTTATCAGCTGATTTATACAGGAATGTGTGTGGGAGCGCGTAGACACAAGTGTAAAATAATGAATGTCTGGGTGTGTGTATGTGTGTGGGTGTCTGTCTTACACTAACTGCTGCAAAAAGATGGGCTCTGAAAGGCACATGATTCAAGGGAAGTATGACTAACTCTGAATAAAAGTATATGGAAAAAAAATTAGCCCTGAGCAATAAATGAGTAACTTCTGAGTGTAGACTCAATCAGATGCAGGCCCACACCCTTTTTAATCTTTATACTGTAAATCACAAAACAGTTGAAATGATTTCCTTCTCTCTGTCTCTCTCTCTCTTCCCCACAAAAACATAAATCAGGCCAGAGTCAATAATGGGTCATCTCAATGATATTTCAACCTGTCTCCACTATGCATGGCTTGGTATAGTTAGCAATAATTAACACTATGATCCTATGATCCTTGTTTCAAAGATTATTTAGATGTTGTGTGTATAAGCTTACTGTCAACCACTTATCAAAATATCTTTCCCATGCTCCATGCTCCCCCTAAACATATGTTGGGGTTTGCTCAGAAAGTCATGATTCCTTTTTGAAACAAACTGACTAATATAGAAAAAAATTTCATTTCATTCAAAATATTGCATATGTTTTAGTATGTTCAACTGTACACAATTTATAAGGACAATTTGTATTTAGAAGGAAATGAAAACTAGTAGAATTAATCATATATAAACATTTTTCCCATATAGGTGATATAACTTCACAGTGTTAATGACTTGACAACTCTGTCTGCAAAATACCACTACTACTCAGCAGCATGACCCATAGCAGATGTATGGCCATGTACATTAGCTTTTAAATGCTTCCAAGACAATGTTTTGAGCAGGCCTAATGCCTAAATCTTGTCAGCTTGCAGTGTGTGTGAGCCTTTTCTTGAGTAGGCCCCTCCTGAAAAGATCTTCATTTTCACATGAAGCCATTCAATCTCTCTCATTCTCTCCAGTTTACTTTCCCTGACTGTGAGAAAGCAGCCCTGAGTGCAACTCATCCATATTCATGGTTGGAAAGGCTTGTCCGTGGTTGTTGGGGCTCAGGCCAGCCGGGTCCCATGCGCTGTCGAACACTGCTGAGCGGCTCACTGGCACCCTTGGAAGTGGCAACAAAACAGATTCACATGCAAATGAGTCTCTGAATAAATGACAATCTTAATTTAGCCAATTCAGAGAGAGTCAATGTATGTGACTGTTGGCAGTGATGGCTAATGATTTGCATAGTTTATGCTTGTGTGTGAGTGTGTATGTGTGTTTTATTTTGAGATTTCAGAAGTAAAACTGTTTGCATCAGTTTTTACAGTGTAATATAGTTTACAGTATAAGTTTGTGTTGTTTGGGTTATGTGTAAAAAAGGTTTAATTATCGCATCCATTCCAGTTGAGCTCCATTTACATTGTATAAATCTGCACCGTGCCCATGTTTGAACCTCATCTGATTGGAAATCAAAAGCGCTCCCTAGGGCAGCTTCAGCAGGGTAGAAACGGTTACTAGGGTAGCAGTGGTTGCTGAGGGGTTACTAAATGAGGGCAGTGGAGAAGAGGAGGTTGGTAAAGTCATTAGCAGCCTTTACCATATGAAAGCCAGCAAGACTGCAGAATAGTGGGGATGGCCTTAGCGGGATGGCCCCTCTCTCTGCCAAATAGTGGCTGATGGGGGTGAGCTGTAAGGGAGGGAGGCAACAAAAGTCCTATTGACTATAGATGAGCCCCCTGCTCAGTCATAGAAGGGGAATTCCTCCAGTTTTCCACTGCACTGGAATGACCCCGGGGGGGGGGGGGGGGGGGAGGGGAATGCCCTGGTTTTCTCCCTACCTGATTACCATACTTGAGTAATTTAAGTCATGTAAAGAAATTCATAAAGTGAATTTGAATTTTAAGAGTAAGTAAAGGTGACACAGTGACAGTAAAGGTGACTACATCAATATTACATGCTAACTACAACCAATTCCAAAATAGACTAATCCTGAATGATTCCTGCCTGCTCATCCATTTGGTATTTCAGTTTATATATATATATATATATATATATATATATATATATATATATATATATATATATATATATATATATATATATATATATATATATATATATATATATATATATATATTTATTCCACTGAAACAATGGGAGGGTAAATTTCATTATCAGTAACTATTTCAGACTGTGGTGAATTTAATGTTTTTAATTAATAAGGCAAAAAAAAAAACAAGCCAACAACTTTTTCCTTTTTTCCCATGATTGGTTTAGACAGGTCTGTATATGGTTTTGCACATTTGCTGCTGTATGCAAAACCATCAGTTTCAAACTGTTAGACAAACCAAGAAGTACGATTGGTTATTGTTAATAATAAAAAATTATATGAGCTTTTGGTGCACCAAATGGGGAAAGATATTTCAGAATTTTGCTGATATAAGTTCAAGTGTTAGTCAAGGAAAGAATGAGAATTGGGAGGTGGTAGCCCACAAGCTCAAATCTCAACAACACCAAGCTGCCATTCCTGGGCTCCAGAGCAAGGCCCTTAACCCCATAGCTGCTCAGTGGTATAAATGAAATAATTGTAAGTTGCTCTGGATAAGAGTATCTGCCAAATGCCTTAAATTTAATGAATAAAAAAACAATATGAGCAAAACAGAACCTTGACAAATTTTAATGTCAAGTGTGTGATATCATTCAATCTCAATTTCAATTCCACTTTAAATTAAGTATATCCAATTCAGTAGCCATATTGTGCTGCAATGCAAAATATACTAGTTACCAGGTAATCCCTGTAGTCCTTTTTTCCACCTTCCCCTCACCTTTGTTATAAATCAAAATGGGAATGTTCTGGATGAAAAAAAAGTTTCTATGTAATTGTTCTCTCCAGGACAGTGAAAGTTGCGCGTACTCCATTTTAAGTCACTGAAAAAATAGCTGAACTGGCATATTACATGCTGGAGAAGAGTCTGGGGTCATGACACAATAAGCTTTTTGTGTGTGTGTGTGAGTGTGTGTGTGTGTGTGTGTGTGTGTGTGTGTGTGTGTGTGTGTGTGTGTGTGTGTGTGTGTGTGTGTGTTTGCAAAGCAGACTTAAGAAAATCTGTTCCTTTTCAGGACACACAGGCAAGCCAGGGGCGATTAGTTGCGGGGTTTGATCCCCTCCCAATTTTTTTTTTTATCAATTAACACTCTGTACGTGGGAAAGTAAGAAGAAGAAAAATGCAGGGATTAAAAATTAGATGGACAGCGGCATATGTCCCCACTCTTCTTCACGGCCTCCCATGGGCAGTGCGAAGCCAGACTCTAAAATCTTTGGTGCAAATGATGAGTCAAGAACAATGCTCTTAGTCTGGTCTTGCTTACAAATAACTTTTACTTCTGTCTTTAATGCTTTTGTTTACAGTTCCCACTACTTTCTCTTTTTTTCTGTCTCTCCCCAACTTCCTATCAGATGAAAGCCTTTAGTGCTGTACAGATGTTTGTAAAGTTTAGGAGGGTTTTCTGTGTGGTGTGTGCCATACCGCTGCTCATTATAGAAATGTTTAATGTGGAAGAAGATAAATCACAAAAAAGTCATCTTTTTTTAGTTTTTTTTTTTTTTTTTTTTTCCTGTATGTGAAATGCTGATTCTATTTGAACTTGTTAACATAAACAATGATCTCAACAGAGCAAGTTCCATCAGACTTAATCTAATAACATCCATACATGTGCAACGTCCTTGATAAATGAAATTATGTGTGGTTTAAAATCCTGGGCGTAACTTTGTTTTAAAAAGTGCTTGGATTAAATGTTGACTGGTCCCAAAAAAAAAGCATGATCTCTTCACCCCTTTGGTGCAGCTGCATCAACCCCCTGTCAACCGAAGTTAACATTTCTATTTTAACCAGCAGCTTTATAAACCTCTACGGGATAATGAGATTAATAGAAGTCTTTTTAAAAGGTAATTTACATTGACTACATTTGTGTTGCACTGAAAGATAATTGGAAGAAAGAAAAAAAACATTTAAAAGGCCTAATAGACTAAATCTGCCATTTAAATAATTAAAAACTGTTATAATGCCTCACACTTTACAGTATACTTGTATGTAACAATTTTGTGACAAAGTGATGGAGACATCAATATCTGACTTTACTATTGCTCTTGTTGCTAAATGAGCACAAATTCCCATGAGCACACTTCAAAATCTAGTGGAACATCTTCCCAGAAGAGTGGAGGAAATGATTAAAGCAAATAGGGACTAAATGCGGAATAAATTGTTTAAAAAGCACTTACAAATCTTTTGGCTCGGTATCCTTAAACTTGAATGAATGGATGGCTGAATGGATGGCTGGATGGATGGATCGATGGATAGATGGATAGATAGATTGGCCTACTAACAAACAAATCTAAAATGTATAGAGAAGCCTGATTAAAATCTTGTCTTTTTTTTTAGAACATACACACATAGGGGCCATAAGTGACTAAACAGAAGGTTTGATCTACTTTAATCTTTTAACACTACATGTCAGCTGAACTATAAATAAATAGGAACAAGATCTAGACCTCACACACAAAGTAAAAAAGGTGGCGATGAACAAATCCTGTTCTTTTGGTCACTCTCAGCAAGAAGCAGAAGGAAATTACAAGGGCTTCCCTATACTTTGTATTTGAAGATAAAAAGAAAAGACAGACAGACAGACAGACAGACAGACAGACAGACAGACAGACAGACAGACCAAAAAAAACTGGCATGCTGGAGTCTGGGGTCATGACACAATAAGCATTTTGTGTGTGTGTGTGTGTGTGTGTGTGTGTGTGTGTGTGTGTGTGTGTGTGTGTGTGTGTGTGTGTGTGTGTGTGTGTGTGTGCGCGTGCGTTTGTATGTGTGGTTTATGTGTTAAACCACCATACCTACAATCATTGGGGGGAAAAAAACACCTTTCTTCAGTTTTTTATTTGTTAGGGCTTAAAAAGGAAAAAAGCAAACAAACAAAAACAACAACAACAAACCCAACAGATTTCAATATGCAGTCAATATGTAGTATACCATGTCATGTAATGAAGTGAAGGTGGGAGTGCAAAAATATTTTATTCACGTCTAAAAAACATAAAGCAAGGGTCCACAAACTACGGCCCGCAGGCCGAATATGCCCCACCACAACATTTAGAACTGCCCTCTGAAAAAACGACATATTTTAAAATTATAATAAAAAAACATGTTGTACTAATATCATATCTGTATTTTATCATAAAGGTTGGCTTTCAAACTAAAATGTTCCTTAGTTATTAATAGACGAGGCATCGATAGTTGATTGCAGGAACTATCGGCAAAAATCCATAAGAATATTTGATTCTGTACTTTTTATAATAAGATTCAGTACTATTTCACAAATAATGCTCTTTTAATAGGCTGTATATTTCTTGAAAATGAATGCTCATTTGTCTGTACTGTGCATAACAAAATAGTGAACTAAGCTAGCATTAGGAGGCATAATTTATACATTTAAAATCATAAGAGAATCTCCACAAAAATACTGGTAGTCACTCCAGCCAATGTAATTTTCTGTTACAGTCCAACCCAGGCCCCTATTAAAAAAGTTGCTGCCAAAGAGAGACAACCAAGAGACAAGAGGAACAGAAAACAATGAGTCTATATACAATTGTTAATTGACAGACAATGCAATTTAGAAGCAGAGACAAACACATGGCTTGGCGCAATGGCTGATGGGAAGTGTAGTCGTTTGGTATAAATATGACACCCCCCCCGAATTCAATAACATGATCATAAGTAAGGAGTTGTTCCATTGAATTTGATAAGAACCACATTATGGTGCGGGTGTACTTTCTTTTCCCCTCAATGGCTGTGTATGTGTGAATAAGAAAAAATGTCTCATGCTTCTACACCAGATTTATCATCAGGGTTATTTGCAAGTGTGCTTCTGTGTGTTTTTGTGTGACATTGAGCTACACAGTGACTGCTATACAGAATTTACATTTTACATTTATGGCATTTGGCAGATGCTTTTATCCAGAGTGACTTACAATCATCACATTTATACAAGTGAGCAGTTGAGGGTGAAGGGCCTTGTTCAAGGGCCCAGCACTGGCAGCTTGATAGTGCTTGGATTTAAACTCACTGCCTTCTGATCAGAAGATCAGAACAATTTTATTGAATCCAGTGAAGGTTTCTCAGCAGGAAGAAGAAACAGATGATTCATCACCCTTTATTTGTGCGTGAGTTACACTGATGGTATTCGCAGATTATTATTTTTTTTGTTGAACAGGTTTAAAATTAGATGAGAAAAAGATGGTTCAAATCTGTGTAATGAGGCACAGAACATAACACTGTGACAAATAACCTGTTTACATAGACCAGTATAACAGAAGCATATGGGTTTGATGGAAGATTTCCAAAAAAGCATGTCGATGTCACTGGATAAACACACACATACACATACACACAAAAACAGCATCTTTGCTCTCGGGGCATGACTTGTGGTGTTTCCGGTTCCAGGGTTGTCTTCTTGTGAGCTCATAAATTAACGCACCTACTAAATTACTGCGCCCTCACTCACGCTTTACAGAAACCAGACCATCTTTATCCTCTCCATGTGTTCTCGGTGAGATCATACCCCTTCAACTCTGACCCCTGTCAACCCGACCCTGTTATCTTAGTATCTTGTGCCGTTCTAGAAGCGTGTCCATGTGTGTGTGAGTGTGTGTGTGTGTGTGTGTGTGTGTTTGTGTATGTGAGTATGCTGCACAAAACACTTTTTCCCTGTGTCCAGAAAGGGTCATTCCAAACATATGAGGATTTCACAGGCCATAAAATAGATAGTGGCTATTCTGCTCACAGCCAGGTGGAACTGTTTTAGACTCTGAAACACTTTTTTTAACTCCAAGTGCTGAAGAGACCTTGTGAATTTCACACATATCTAATGTACATTTCTCTCTGCCCTCATTTTTTTCCCAGCTTATTTTCATTTCACTAGATGAAACCGAATCTGTTCACAGTTTTCCTCTTCTTTCTCTTTCTCTTTCTTGGTCCCCCACCCACTCACACACTGTTCTCAGTCTATGGGCAACACTGTACAGTTAACAGTGCATGGCAGAGTTCTGTGCTGGGTGGCCAGAACATAAGAATAACAGATTGAGTGATTGTGGTTTTAGAGGTAAATGTGGTACCCAATGAGTCATTAAAAGAAATGAAAGGGGTGTGAATGACTGACGGATGACTGTAAGTTTCAGTCTTAATGTTTACCGTCAACGGCCTTTGGAAGCATGTCACCGCTGTAGGTCTTTATTTGCCTAAATAAACATTTACTTAAGGGCTCTTTTTAACTGATATGAAATGAAATATGACAATGAGAGAGAGAGAGATGGAGATAGATAGATAGATAGATAGATAGATAGATAGATAGATAGATAGATAGATAGATAGATAGATAGATAGATAGATAGAGAGAGAGAGAGAGAGAGAGAGAGAGAGAGAGAGAGAGAGAGAGAGAGAAAGAATGAAATAGAGAGAGTGGTTAAATGGTGCTTTATTGCATGCTGGTGAATAATAAATGCATAAACACAGACATGACTGTCGAACAGCTGAACAGTGTCAAAGCACATTTATGGCTTGCTGATATCTCCTTCCATTGCTTCCTTTCATCTTCAAGGTGCAGCCTTTTTTTCCATCCTAAGATCGCAGTGAAGCGTCTCAATCCAGGCCAGACAGGGCCTCTTTAATATAGGATTCCACAGGTTTTCATGCCCTGTCAAGGTCTAAGGGTCAGAGTTCAAAAGTAACAGGTCAGCTTTTACAGACCAGTCTTTCCCCATTTTGCCTGTGCACCTAATTAGACTTCAGTCAAGCTCATTAAATGAATTAAGTGCTCACAAGGTCCCTGAACAACTAATCACTGGCACTGTTAGCTTTTTAAAAGCAGAGGAGGATTGAAATCAAGTTTCTCACAAAAGAAGCAGGAGAAAACACCTCACCAAATGATCACCAGATGTGTCTTTTTTATTAGTGGAAGTACTGCTCACAATAACAAAGCAGAAAAAGTCAATAATAAACTAATCCTATGTATCATGGGGTTGAGTGAGACTTTAGTTTAAAGTAACCAGTGTTGTGGCACAACTGGCCTGATCTGTACAGCATCAAAGACTTGGAAGCTTTGTGGATTTTGCACTTGGGGTATCCCGGATTAACAGTGTATAAGATTTATGAAGAGCCTGATTATTTTGTCTGATCATTAGAGGATGCCAGCATTTATGGATCATGTTCACGTATGCGTGCTTCTTTGCATGATAGAGATTTAACCAGCATTGTGGATGACATGGCAAACTGTGTTCACCGATTATGATTTCTGGAGAATCATGACTGTTTTAAATCCAGTGCTGTCTAAGGGCCCGAAGATCACGCAATATTGATTTTTTTGCCCTTGTCCCCTGGGCACAGAGATTTCTCCAGATTCTTTGAAAGGTTTGATTATATTATGTATGTTGATGTTGAGGAACATTATTCTGAAATTGTTCCAAAATTTGTAGACACAGTCTTTCACAGATTGGTAAAGCTAAGATACACTATTCATAGTCAAGTTAAGTAAAGTCAAGTTTATTTCTATAGCGCTTTTCACAACGGACATTGATTTAAAGCAGCTTTAGAGAATTTAACAGTTAAGTTAAACGATGTGTATTTATCCCTGATGAGCAGCTATGGCGAGTGTGATTATAGTCTTTAAAACAATACAGAACATTGGAGAAAATATAAAAAAAGATTATACCCAATCATCTTACTGACCTTTTGTCAATTAACCTCATTAGCTGCAAAATGTTTCTACAACTGTTTGATTTTAACAAAAATTAAATTTTCCATACTTTTGTTGGCCTTTCCCAACTTTTTTTTAGATGTAATGCAACCATCAAATTCTAAATTACCTTATTTATTTATTTTTTCTCAGTTTAAACATTTGATATGTTGTCTATGTTCTATTGTGAATAAAATATGGGTTTATGTGATTTGCCAATCACTGAATTCTGTTTTTTGTTTACATTTTACATAGTGTACCAACTTTTTTGAATTGGAGCTTTGTATAGCTGTCATAAAAAGATGAGGGGGTGGGGGTGGGGGTAAATGAATTTTTACCACGATTTCCTTTTTAATGTCATCACACACTAAATGAAAATTTATGTCAAAATGTCCCCATTACACTGAAAGTGCATTTATTCCCAGGACTTTTTTTCCCATAGACTCAGACAAAAAGACCACTGCATTTTTTCTTACAGAGAATTTGGATTGGTTTATCATTCAATGACAAACCCCTTCATTTAAACGCAGTTTACCCAAACGTGTGATTTCCTATTCAATTGTGTAACTTGTCTTCATTTTGGGCACAGAACGCACACATTGCAATAACAGGCTGGATGAAGTCAGTTCTATTTTTGTCTCTCAAGCATAGAGTTTTATTTCAAACATGCATTAAAAAGAAAACCACACAGCATACGTGCTGAATCTGTTAATTGTATAAGGACCGTGTTTACACAACAAAAATCCAATCCAGATGGAGGAATTATAGTACTGAGAATTTGAGTTGCAAAAACATCCACAAGATCTACCACAGTCTCTCGAGGCAGAATGGCGCAGAGTTGAATGGCAAACATTCTTTTTCCTTACATAATGTTTTTTGGTGCTGAGTGTGTGTGTGTGTGTGTGTGTGTGTGTGTGTGTGTGTGTGTGTGTGTGTGTGTGTGTGTGTGTGTGTGTGTGTTCCTCCAGAGTATGAAAATCGCATGAGTAAGATCAAACTTAAACACTAATGCATTGCCCAATACTTATTTACTTTATTTAGCAAGCAGCTACTTGTGCATGATCAAAACAGTCATTTGCTCAAGCTGTTGAAGCAGAGGTACTACCTGTGCAAGTCATTATAAACATCGAGAGAAGCCAAGCAGAACAATGACTATCGCCTTCAGCAAAAAAGTCATGTCTCACATCTGACTAAACATTCCCATTATAGCAACAGGTCCCTAGGCATTAATGCGCTGAATTAACAGATGTGCCAATTTGGTAATTGCCCCAGGCATGTAAGTTAGATGTCACTCAAACTTTCAAACTATTAACTGAATATAAAAACGGGGAAAAGACTTCACATAACTGATGCTTTGGCACAACCGCTGCTTGGAAAGAAAAACATACTGGCATTGCGATCAAACCATCAGTTATGCAAATGACCTGTCAGTATTGATATAAATTATTGTGACCCAGTCAGTGCCTTAAAGTATTAGATTTCCTTTCATATAATTTGGAATCTAACGTGCATCCAGGTGTTAAGGCTCTTTACAGTATGTAAAATTCACTTTGAAAAACTTTATTCTTGGCTTCTGACAGATTTATTTTCTAACGTGTTTGTTTACTGATCTTTAGTATGCAGTACTCTTTAGTAAGTTTTTTATTTTTTAATATATTTGTTATGTGTTTTCAATAAGAAAGTTATTGTGTGTTCTAGAAGCTAATCATGAATGGTAAGCTACTCCTAAAGGTGACATTTAAAAATCAGATTAAATTACTAAATCTGACCTGTCAAATGGGAAAGAATGCATAGAGACAGCAGTGTAAGACTTTCCCACATCAGATATAGCTGCTAGCATACAGTATGCTCTATCACTGAAGCTTCCATGCACACAGTCTGCCATTGTTCAATTATACACATGGGCGTTTGACATGTGCACCCATCTAAAGCTAAGCATGTATGTGGTATCGGAGGATATTGAGATGGCAGTTCGTAACTTGTGCCATTACTGTTGTAAATAGATTTCATTTGCAGTAAACTATAATCAACTATTTCTAAATACAGATTTTTGCCCTGCTTTGCATTTTGGCATCCAAAACATAACAAAGTCATGTGTTGTTTAATTTTAGTTCCTGGATTGGTTGTGACCCTGCCATTGTCTTGTAACTGGTTCCTATTCCAATTGTATTCACCTGTGTCTCATTTTCCCTCTTCAGTTTGTATACTGAAACCATCTATGTTTATCGGCTTCTTGGCAAAGTCTTCTCAGGCATTTTGTTCCTTTGAGTCTTTGTCCATTGTATATCCGCTTTGGCTGGCGTTTCGACTCTTTGCTTGTTTTCCCCATTTCCTGATCATCCAGGATTATCCTGCTGTGGACTTGCCTTGTAGTGTTTTGAGTTGCACTATGGATGACGACACTCACTGGATCGCTCTCACTAAAGATGCCAAAACATGTGTCATGACTCTAGATCCTCACAATACAGCTGCATGGATTCGACGTCCAAGTTTCGGCTACACGTTCAATTCTTGGTTGCTGTAAAGCAGAAACAAAAATGGTTATCCATTTGGTATATTTGCTATATTTGCAATTGTCTGCTAATGTTCCAAATATGATCAGCCTGCAGTAAACCCAGGAGAAATCTATTACCCTATTTGTGCATATCAAGAGTGATATTCTAGTCCAGCCTTACAAATTTAGTTAATTTATGTGTAACCGATACTTCTTAGGTGGTACAGTGGTGCAGTACGTAGGTTCAGCTAGTTCATTCCATGGTCATGTGGGTTTTTTTTTTCATCTGTCCAAAAATATGCAGGTAGGCAGACTGGTTAGGCTAATCAGTGACAGTAGGGGATAACCCATGTTTTTTGAAAGCATACCAAGCCAGCCTCCGCAAAATTGTTGATCATGCTGCATTACAGGTCCGTCTAACACACTCAGGAAAGCTCTGTCTGCCCTCATCTGTATTCATGAGCTAACAGATGTCCTGCAAATGGTTAATGTTGCTGTGATTGACAGGGTAGAGGGAGTTCTATTTGGTTCCACTCGAAGAGCAATGCTAATTTTTAAAACTACATTTATGAATCAATATATGTACTTTGTACTCCACTATATTTTAAGTGACATGACTTTTACCATTTACATTTTGCAATCAGTCAGTCAGCTATGAATTATTATTATTATTATTATTTTAAATGATTTACTTTTATTTTATTTGTCCAGTCAATACTAATGTTTTTTCTACTTTGTGACATGATACTATAATTTTTATTTACAAATTAAATATCCCTTTTTGAAAGATTGCACTGTGTTGATTTTGGTTAATGCAGTGTTGTACAATATGATTTGTATTTTAGGAAATAAAACCTCACAAATCAACTTTGAATTTTTTTTTTTTACTTTCAGTAACGTGTTTTGGAGTTGAGGATTAGTGTATCTTTGAACCTATGTTCAATAGGAGTCAAATACTCATGTACTGTTAAAATCAACTACTCTAAAACATTTACTGGTCATGTTGGAATTGTAAGGTAAGGTATCTATTATTTTACTCAAGTATGACCTTCAGGTATTTATAACAGCTGACTTTCATAGCCATATTTGCCAATTAGAAAACTTAATGTTACAGCATACAAAGACATTCTAAATATTTGTTTGCTTTCAGGTTTGTTTCAGCATTTTGAGGAAGGAGAATATACTGTTCAGATGTCTTCAAATCTTTCATTACATAAAGCATATATGTGTATATGGTATACTTGTGCAACAGAATGCTTGCTGTGTTTCCACATTTGTAAAGTTTTCTATTGTAAGTGTGTAGGGGTAGGCTGAGCTTTGGGAATGCGGGTATATTGTACCAGAGATGGACATTTGCAGGGACCATTTCATAACCTCCAGGCCTTAATTCTAAAGCTATTTTCTCAACCATCACATTCCACTCCTCAACCACCACGACTGCCTTTCCATATTCTAAACACCAGGCTTTCATGTTGGACTGATTGAGAATGGGGTTAGAGAAACATGGAGGACTGTTTGAATTTCCCCACGCAGTTCCGGCCCCAACCCACACAAACAAAGCAGAGAAAGACACACAGAGAAAGAGTGAAAGAGAACCAGTGATGGCTAAATATAGACAGACTAGTCAGCTGTAATTTGCTCATATTATAAAACACACAGTTATGGATGTACATGTGTGGGTTTTTGCCTGTTCATGACTCTCATTCACACACATTGGGTCAGTTGAGTTTCACTTATTAAAGCAAATAAAGTAAGATTGTATTTCCAAAGATGGCAGAAACAGATGTTTTGTATTATTTGTTGGAAGAGATTGAATAAAATTTGTTTGGGAGGAGCTGAGAAAGACAAATATAATGCTTTCTTTATGTGTTTTTTGCGATTTGCAGAATCCACAAACATTGCCATGTCTGTATGGAAATGGTGTGAGCTAGAAATAATAAATTTTTTTTTTTAAGTGTATTACGTTAAAGTTTTGGATCATTGTACAAATATAGCAACTGAAACACATATGCCTTTTATTCCTTTTTGCAGTACTTAAATACAGTTTAAGTATAAAAAAAAATAATCATTTGAATTCTTTGCTTTGTGCACCATTTGTGTAGCCAGATTGCATTTTAGTATTATCTATTGTCCTATTGTCCACCATAAATCCAGATCACAGCTAATGTACAGAAGATTCCTAATAACAACCATAATCCATAAAGGTTTCTTTTAACTTAAAAGAGTGCTTAAGTTCTTGTCAAAGTATTAGAATTCCAGAAAGGCCAACTTCAATCTTTAATGACGGCTAAAGCAAACAGGAACTAGTTAAACAGTTATTTAATTCAGAAATCACTTTTAATACTTTTTAGCAATTCAGGTTCCGTTTGAACCTTTCTAACTGTTTATGTAATAGCGGGTCATGCTTTAAAGTAAATACATGAATGAATGATTGAGTGATTGAGATTTTAGACAAAGAAAATTGGTTCTTGCTCTCAGAGAAATCTCATTTGTTGAATTTCCTTGCAGCCCAGGATTTTATGGGATCCCCTTAATGCTATATTGGCCCATTTTGTATTTTGTTACTGAGGAATACAATTGCTTTTGCAGTGGAATTTAGAACAAGGCATTCTTATAGGTGAGATTTAGCAATCCAGTAGCTGTTTGGGCAAATAGTTGGGCGGTATTCATGAGATTGTGTTTAGTACAAAAAAGATAAAGGTGATTGGTGTGGTGTTTGGTTTATGAGGGAAAAGGATCCCAAGATGTGTTATTTATGATTGATTGAATACACATGCTTTACATCTTAACGGCATATCTAAGTTGGAAACTGTGTTTGGATTTATATTTAGAGTAGCAGTCAGTGGTTGGTGTTCAGATATGGGCTGCAACTGTCTGCAACTGTTATAGAAATATTCAGCATGCTGCTAAACATATTTCAGACATACTGCAGTAAGAGTGCAGGATACCTGACTGGGTTGTGGTCGGGTGGCTGAGGTGTAGAACTTGATCATGGGTCAGCTACTTCACAGCATGCCCCTCTTAAGCGTGCCCATTAGTGAGGAAATGGGGCCACCTGTACATTTTCCTGACCTACCGAGCCACCCCTGCACACAAACACACATTACTACCTCGCCCAGCTTCCACAACTCTCTCTCTCTTTCTCCTTCCCCCATCATCACCCCTCTATCTCGCTCTTTCTCTACCAAGCTAACAATCAGCACATGGCCCCAAGTCTTCCGCCTGTAATTGGGCAGGGCTTGCTGTTGATTGTGATTGATGGAAAAGCCCCAGCAGGGCCCAGGTGGCTGCTTTCATCTCCTTTTGCCTTTTCCTTCATTCATTTAGTGAGGCCTGATGCATGTGCAAAGCTGTGCATTGCAGGGATTTACTTGTGTTGGCATGCATGCAAATGGAAGCGTGTGCATGCTCAAGTTGGGAACTGTCGTCACACAGCTCTCAGCATGCAGCAGTGGGTTAACCGATACTACGTTAGCTTCGCTCCGTTTGTTTACAAGAAAGCTCTGCATTGAATACTGCTTTGCATTCTTTTAAAACACGGCCCTTATATTTCCATGTATGGAAATGCAATTACTTAAAAAAACATGCTTATCAGTCTATTACATTACCATTTTCAAGGGTTTGCTTATCATATATGATACTATACTATTCACAATAATAAAAACTAGCACGCTCTATTTCAGCCTGCAGCTCATGTAATCATGACTCAACAAACCCGACCAGCAAGATTAATCACCGCCATGCAGCACAGGCCCTGACCACAGTGCGCACACACACACACACACACACACACACACACACACACACACACACACACACACACACACACACACACTTAACTGACAAACTCAGGTGACTTTACCTCACACTACTCTGTGCCAACTGTTGTGCAAAAAAGTCAATATAGTGATATTTAACTTGGGAAAAGCGCCATGCCGATGTGCATAATCAAATGGGTCAGTTTCGCCCTCACAGCTGCAGACTGTATTCAAATTATCTGTAGCATGTTTAACTGTCTACTCTCTCATTATCATTTGTTACCTTACACCTCTGACTACCACATTATTTGAAAGTCAAGCAAAGAGATCAGCTTTCAGATGAGAGTGGATGCAAATCAGCTTTTTAAATACAAATCCATCACACAAATATGAACTGCTGTCTGCATAGCGAAGCTTGGAATGTGTATTTAACAACGATGTGACAAGGTCTCTATAACCCTGAGACCCTATATTAAGAGCTGCCTTTTGTCACTGACAAGTGTTGTGTTCTTACTGTTGGTTTTACAAAGGCGAAAACAACTGCACATTATGAACTGGCTCCGCCTCTAAGGAGGTCCCTAGAGCTGCACCAGGGCGTAGCTCCGGCTCTAGGCATACGAGAGGTCAGTCTCAAAAGACACATTCCCTTAAGAGACTATCTAGTAGCCTGGGAGGTTCTGCCAGATGTGGCTTGCTGGGTCTGCATACTGTAGACAGAGGCTATACATTCAGTTCTGGTCTCGTCCTCCCCGGTTTAACGGGGTATGCCCCACCCTGGTGGGGCCCGAGCAGGTTCTGCTCATGGAACAAGAACTACAGCTGGTTCTTCATAGTTCCCAAAAAGGACAGAGGCTTGCATCCTATTCTCAATCTACGTCAGCTGGTCCAGTCACTTTTGAGACTCAGGTTCAAGATGCTGACCCTGAAGCAGGTCGTGTCCCAAATCAGGTCTGAGGACTGGTTTGTCACAGTAGATCTGAAGGATGGATACTTTTAAGTATCCATCCTTCCAGCTCACAGCAAGTTCCTGAGGTTTTCCAATACCCTGTCCTCCCGTTTGGTATTGCCCTCTCACCCCGCACCTTCACAAAGTGTGTGAATGTGGCACAGACCCCGCATTCTAAATTATATTGACTATTGGTTAATACTCGCTCAATTGGGGCAGCTGGCAGCATTGAGATGTCATTCTTGCCCACATGAAGGAGCTGGGTTAAGGCTGAATGCCAAAAAGAGTGTGCTTTCTTCATTAAAGAGAACCACCTATCTAGGCGTAGTATGGAATTCAACACTTATGCTCTTGTCGAATTCATCCTTATGGCTTAAGTAAGAGAAGGCCAGTCACTCACTTTGAAGCAGTTTCAAAGACTCCTGGGTCTGATGTCAGCAACGCCAATGTGATTCCACTTGGCCTTTTGCACATGAGACCCCATTGTTGGCTCAGTACCAGAGGGTGCTCTCGGACGGGCAATCCACAAGCATTGAAGCATTTCCTTTAAGACCTTAATGGCCACCATGTGTTGGTCCGTACGGACAAAACGTCGGTGGTTTCCTACATCAACCACCAGGGGGCTTGCAATCTCACGTCCTGTACACCCCGAGGTGGTGGAGCAAATTTGGGGGAGACTCAAGAGACCCCTTGTCCCCATGTTCTCCATGACACCCCCGGCCCCTCTCGGTCTTGTCGACCTCCTCCTGGGAGTTCTGGTGTGAGTGCGCTGGGACGGAGTCTGTCTCCTTCTGGTGGACCCATAGTGGCTGAGCAGGCCATGTTTTGCAGACCTGGTAGCCCTTTTCGAACTTTTCACGTCCCTCACGGTACGGCCGGTGCCTTCCTCTACCATAGACCAGGTTATGTTCCCAATCTAGCCTTGGTTGTCCTATGACCTGTTAAGCTCCAGGCATATTTTTCTCCTCCCTTTCAGGCCCTAAACCAGGAGAATCTAAACCGATATGTCCACAGAACAGAACTGTGGAGGAAGTCGGAGCAGCTGTTCGTCTGCTATGGCCCTCCAAGGAGAGGTCTTCCTGCGAACAAGCAGATGCCCAGCTGGTGGATTGCGGATGCTATTGCTTCTACAAAAGAATCCTCTGGTCTCCCCACTCTTTTCGGGGTAAGAGCACACTCAACTTGGAGTGTGGCAGGCTCTAAGGTTTTGTCCTCTGGAGTGTCACTCCAGGACATCTGCAACGCGGCAGGCTGGTCCACCCCGCTGACCTTTTTCCAGGTTTTACAGCCTTGAGCTTAGTGCCACTCCTTGACTTGACTCCTAGCTCCTCTGTCCTTCACCTTAGCTGTGCCCTTCCACACTAGGCATGGACTGGTCAGTCAGGTAGGATTGGACTCTCATTCTCCAGTTTACATATGTACCCATGGTTCCCCAAGGGAACGAGACGCTTGTCCAGGCCACACAGTGTCCAGGCCATAATCCCCGCATCCCTGCAGCGCTTCCTTTCCTTTCAGAAGCTAGCACCGGTTTTACGCCATGGGCTTTTTATAGCTTCCTGGTCATGGTGTCGCCGAAGCATTTCCAAAGCGTTATTGACGCAGCTTCTTGTACCCTCTTGGAACCAAGGTTACATACGTAACCTGAAGACATTATCAAACAACATTACTACATGGATAACATTTGAGAATAACTGAAAAAGACAAATTATTGTCTACATTATATTATATAATGTCCTACTTTATTGAGGAGCCACAACAGTGTCAGTAGGAACACCTTCCAATTTAAAAATTATTGTATTAAACCTCCCCACCTTGTGTTGCATAACCTCTATAAGCTCTTTTGTAATTTTGGATATTTTAGATATATGGAAGCTCCCATGACCCTTTTGGAACTTTATCAACAGTACATTTCTACAACAAATTTTTATCACTGTGTGACCATGATATAAGACTAGATACATACTGTAAATGTCACAAAGCAGTATGATCTGGGTAAAGTTTTTAGCTTCTGTTTGCTGAAGCACTTCTATTTTCATACTGTATAATTATTATCTTTACTCTACAGTATAAAATTATGCAGTACAATTTTATCTTACTATATATCGGCTTAATTTTCTTGTGTTCTCAGAAGTTATGAAATAACTCAGAAGTTATGAAATTTATTTGTAAAATAAAACAAACAAAAATACAAATAAATAATGAAAAAAAGACAAGGTTAAAGAGTTTGGATTTCATTTGATTTTCTTTTAATTGTAAGACTCACCCTCTATACCAAACCTTGAATAGTTTAGCATTGTGAAATTCTGAACTTATTGGCAATTACATTTTAACTGCTATTCCTATTTTAGAAAGGAACAATGATTTTTAAATAAGGCATGTGAATTCAAGTATGTATGTTCGATTTGTATTTTTTCACCCATGTTGTATTCACTTCTAGTTTAATGATTATATATATATATATATATATATATATATATATATATATATATATATATATATATATATATATATATATATATATATATATATATATCATATCTTTTTTTTTTTTCTTCTATTATTTGTTCCAGGCAAATAAAACCCAGATTCCCATATACTGTCATTATTTTGTTCATATACATTTGATATTTCATGTGTTTTGGGGGAAACTCCCATGAGCTACTTACATAAAAGCTACGTGCTGAATGTGCTCACTCTTATCTGGACTACATGGTGTCTGCATGCTGTGTTTGCTCAGGGGGTCCAGCATAAACCAGCAGAAGATTTCCCAGACAGAGATATGGTTTGGCCTTAAAACAACAACAAAATCAGCGGGTTGAATACATCAGAGAGCCATCAGCTGTTCAATAAGCAGTGAGAAAAGAGCATAATGGTTCCCTACTACCTAGATAAGGATTCTATATAGGGTATGACACAATGACTTGAACACTATTTGTAGTGCACTAGTCATTTGGGATTTAGCCAGTAACTTGTGCCATTGTGAGAGTTACGATAGACTGAATGTGCATGTCTCAGCTTCAGCATGAATGGTTTATGGATTGTAGGTGTGTGCGTTTATGTAGTTATAAAAAAAAAGGAGTCAATGACTGTATTTCTGACTGTGTCTGTGCAGGTCTGATAGTGTTCTGGCATGATGTGTGCTATGGTATACATAAAAAAGCACAGATATCCTGAGAAGAGTAATTTCTAAGCAGATAAATAAAGTGCTCTCTAAAATCAATTTATTTAAGTATTAAACCTATTTATTTAATTCTCCAAGACCAAATTTCAATGACTCTAAGAAATGTTCTATAGTATTTTCGTGCCTGATTTGTTCAGAAATGTTTAGCCTCAAGCAAAATAAAGCATTCTTGTTCTACATGGAAATCTATCTATCTATCTATCTATCTATCTATCTATCTATCTATCTATCTATCTATCTATCTATCTATCTATCTATCTATCTATCTATCTATCTATCTATCTATCTACCTGTCCGTCCGTCCGTCCGTCCGTCCGTCCGTCCGTCCGTCCGTCTGTCTGTCTGTTTATCATGTTTAATCCCCACCTCACCTCAAAATTTTTTTCGGAATGGCTCTATAGTTTGTTTATTATATATATATATATATATATATATATATATATATATATATATATATATATATATATATATATATATATATATATATATATAAAATATTAAATATTATTCGGAATAGTTAAGAATTTGGAAATGTGGGACCATTTATGTCTAAATACTTAAGGGTTAATTCGATAAGTTACATCTAATTTCATTTCATTAAGATTTTTTTATACAATACATGTACTTTCCCACAACTAACACTGTTCTTTACTTTTCCCCCCTCCTGTGTGATATGTACATCTGGTTTGATTTTATGATACCAAGCTTGACATTTTCAAGAATTTTGCTTTCATATACACCCAGGCTTTGAATCAAATTCATATTAAAATTAAAACACGAATGTCTTGCATAATACACCTGGGGCCACTTTTAAAGTGTTTCTATTTCAACACTTCAGCTACCAGCAACACCATTCATTGCTTCTGGGAATAAATCCCACACAGAAAGAGCACTGGAAATTCCCTATAACACACACCCACCCACCCACACACACACACACACACACACACACACACACACACACACACACACACACACACACACACACACACACACACACACACACACACACACACACACACACGGCTTCTAAGAAAGCCATGTTTGCACTGTGTGAACACATTGGCTTCAGCTGAGCAAGGAAATAGAGAGACACAGAATGAAATGTTGTGTAATTATCGTAATTAAATAGGCCAGATTACAAGTAAAGACAACTGTCTTCATGTGTGACTCAGTCTGTTGGTGTTCTTTTCCTTGGCTTTTTGCTCCTTAGTCAGTAAGGATGTGTGTATGTGTGTTGCGAGTAGGAGATTTGTTTGTATCCAAATTGAAGGATTTTAAGTTTGGGCAAAGCATACAGCTGTTTTCTGACTCAGTGGAGTATCGCCGGCCGACACTCTACACTACTACTTACTATGGTTGCGGCAAAGTCCTGTGATCAGGCACTCTTAAACACTGTGATTAACTATAAACACAGTCTCACACACGTACAGGTACACAGACTCTCCAAGCAAACCTCTCAAGCCATAGTGGAGGGGTTACAGTAAGAAGTCTTTTAAAGAAGAAGCCACTAAATAAAGAGAGGACTTGCACTTAAGAAGAGCTGGAGACACAGTCATTGTTGGTGAACCACATCAAGCCGTGGCTACACCTGGTGTTGAGATATAGAAAAAGGACTTTAAAATAGAATGTTTATGGAATATACTGGTGCTTAACGGGTAGGGAAGACAAAACCTAATGAAACACGGTAATATAATTCTCTAGTATGCAGATTTACAATCCAATAAAAAGACCAAGAAGCTATGCATGAATAATGTATTGGCTATTACTAAGAGGTTTAACTCACACGGTCATACAAGTTGCAACAAAAAATGTACCACAATGGTGCATGCAAAGTAGAGCAGCCTTCAGTTGATCTTCAAATGAAATACTGTAAATCATTTTAGGCAAAAAAGCAAGCTTTCAAACAATCAAAAACTGCTGACAGGTGAAGTGAATAACATTAATTATTTTACTGTGACACCTGTCAAGATGTGGAATTTATTACACATTACATAACCTATAATTTTTTCGAAGCTGATTTGTTGGAAGCTGCGAAACACTGCAAGTGTAAGGATCTGAGTGACCTTTACCAAAAGGCCAAATAGGGATGGCGAGATGGCTGAGTAAGAGTATCTCCAAAACTGGAACTCTTGTCAAGTGTTTCTGGTGAGGAGGGGTTTTTACATACCAAAAGTGGTCCAAAAAAGAAGAACCAGTGAACCAGGGATAGGGTCATAAGCACCCAAGGCTCACTAATGCACTTGGGAAGTAAAAGCTAGTTCACCTGGTCTGATCCCACAGAAGAGCAAATGTAACACAAATTGTCAGGGGCTCAGTGGTTAAGGCTCTCGGTTACTGATCAGAAGGTCGAGCCCTGATATCACCAAATTGTCACGCTTGGGGCCCTTGATCATGGCCCTTAACCTGCTACGCTCGGGTGCTGTATTATATCTGTCCTCAGCTTCCAAACATCGCAGGGATATGCAAAGAAAAAACTTCACTGTGAAGTAAAGTACATGTGACAAGTATAAAGCACGTTTCTTTCTTTTCTTTTCCTTTTAATTATAATGCAGGAGTGCCTCCTGACCACCGCACATACACATGTATATAAACCAGTGACAGGCCGTGCATTTGGTACCTGGGCCTTCAGTGAGGACTTACCCTTAATCCACCTCTTAATACCACCACTATTACGTCGCATTTATAAAAAAACATCAATACTATACAAAAACACAATATAACAACACGTGGCATTAAAGAGAGAGAGGCATTTCACATATGGATAGTGAATACCATTTTACTAAAGCAAGAAACCCAGTTAAGACAACTCCAAACCTCTACACTACCACTGCAACTGTGTATTTTAATATTTGTCTAATACCATGACAAAAACATTAAAAATGTAAATAAAATACAGCCTTCTCACCAGAGATGCATACTCATATTTTGCACCGCTCTTCAGAGGCTGTAATGCAGTGGTACCACTTGTATTCACTGGTCTGGGAGTGGTAAACAAACCCTTTCCCGGGCTGAGACAAGCTAGCTAGCTTCGGGGTTGGCCGAACTCTCCTCACGATGTCTAGCTTTTCTTGAAAATGGATTTTTATAAATGTCCGAGACCAAATCAATTTCTCTTCCTCCGTAGGCGTAAAAAAGACTAACTCTGATGTATTAATGTGTGCTGAGCTACAGACGTGTTTTGACAGTCGAACTTGGCTATAACAGGTTCCCTCTGACCAACTAATCAAAGGACAGAAAAATGCTGATGCTATTCGGGGCTAGGCGAATATGAAATCTGATTGGTTAAAGAAACAAAGCTAATTGTTAAGGAGACTATGGTAAAAGAGCCAGCAGTATTGACTTTGACGGCCCTGGGCAGATTAGATTGACATGGCAAAACATAGAGGCTGAAATCTGACTTGAAGCGGTGCAGCCGAGAGAAACACTATGAAATGAAGAGAATAAACTGTTGGGAATAAATTAATACAATTTCATGGACCAAATATTAGAATTTAGGTTGTAAATGTAGGTCAGTGCTTCTGATAGTGTTTAGGCCAGCAGAGGAGGCTTTGCTGGCCCTGACCGCCTGCCGATGCTCCTGCGATACCAGCGACCAGCGCTCCTTTCCTTTCTTCGGGTCTGCCTGATTCATCCCAAAGCCCTATCTCTGGAGGGAGTTCTCTTCAATTAGAAACCACTTTGTGCAGCTGAGGATAGTTTCACATCAACAGCCTAAATATCCATGAAAATTACTGAGCAACATAAGAACTTTGAGGATGGATTTGGACTGTAACTAATATCAACAATCTACTACAATGGCACAGAACCACAGGCTGCATTTAATCACCTATCACTGTACACCTCAACAATGATGAACTGTATTGAATGGATATTTTCTGTGCCACCAAGATGATTTTCGTGCCAAGTCTCTCTCTCTCTCTCTCTCGCTCTCTCTCTCTCTCTCTCTCTCTCTCTCTCTCTCTCTCTCTCTATATATATATATATATATATATATATATATATATATATATATATATATATATATATATATATATATATCATATTAAATTTCACTCTTTTTTATAGCTCTTTTAAAAATAAAAATAGACTAGGGAGAAAAATAAAACAAGGAAAAAGAAGGCAGATAAATAAAAAAGTATAAATGTAAAATATAAAATATATAAAGATATATATAAGGAAAAGTGTACCGTATTTTCCGGACTAAAAGCCGCTACTTTTTTCCCATACTTTGAACCCTGCGTCTTAAACAGCGAAGTGGCTAATTTATGGATTTTTCCTGAGCCCCAAAACATTAGACCAATAAAATTGCCAAACGGGTTCAGGTAAAGCAATGAAATTCTTTTTATTAAATCGCGTTCCCACTGAATTGGGCCGTACCACATCATAAATATGGATGAGGTTCCTCTGACTTTTGACCTGCCTCTCATTTGGACTGTCTACAGGAAATGCAAATCATTCGTCATGCTGAAAACAACTGGGCATGGAAAAATGCACTTCACTTGTGTTCTGAGCTGCATGGCATCGGGAAAAAAGCTTCACCGATGGTGATTTTTAAATGCACGATGATGCCAAAAGATAAACTCCCGAGATAAATTGTTGTGAAAGAAAGGAGGAAGACAGTGAACAATTACTTTTTTCTTGGTAGTCTACTGTTTAGATACAAGCCGTGTAACAGACACTGTCTTTCGTTAAAGCCTGTGTAAAGTTTATTAGCTTCAATGTAGACACCTGCGGCTTATAAACAGGTGCGGCTTATTTATGTTAAAAATAAAAATCTTTGTCAAATTCAGTAGGTGCGGCTTATATTTGGGTGCGCTTAATAGTCCGGAAATTACGGTATCTACAAGGTATGCTTATGACAGTAAACAGTAATCACATAAGGTGGTTGATGTGATTGTCCTTAAAGTGAACGTGTGGTGTGGTATAAAGTGCACTGTGCTGTGCAAGTCCACAGTAAAAGTGACAGTGACAATATTTATTTATTTATTTGCTGGTATAATAACCTCCACTCTTCTGGTAAGATGTGCCAACAGATTTTGAAAACTACTGACATAGGGTGAGGAAGCCTGAGGTTCATTACTTGTTTGGATTAATATCCTCTTCACTGGGCCTCCCATTAGCAATAGAACAGGCAGCCTTTATTTTAAACAAAAAAATACCTGGATTGTGACCTTTGCAAGGTGAACAAGGCGCCAAGCTGACTAACATGCCCATTCCCACTGACACTAAGTATAGCATGTGAAGGAAATTAAGCACCTTTTCTTTGAACCGAAACTTGAGCTGCGATTGGTGGGTGTTGGAACGACATAATTTGTGATTGGCAGGACTGGCAGGCTGTAATTTCATGGTGGAAAAGAATAGATGTATGAAAACCGACAAATCATTACAACATCCACGGTTAGTTAGTTGCTGATTCGGATCTTGTTTCTCTGAACCAAATCCAATCCTGACCATTCTGCATAGTCAGAGATCCTAGATCAGTTTACAGCTCACAGAATAATACACACACACACACACACACACACACACACACACACACACACACACACACACACACACACACACACACACACACACACACAATTACAGCTATCTCTTCTAATTTGTGATTATCTTAATCATTTTGTTTCACTTAAGTCCAGAAACACATCCAGATGTGTACTGGGGTTGAAGTGCGTGTAAGACCGAGTAAGTGGGTCTTATGGACAGCAAAGGCCAAGGGAGAGAATCAGAGTCATGACTCACACTAAAATAAGACACACCAGGGTAATTAGAGTCTGAGAACAGTTTCAGAGACCTGGCTCTCGACTCACCAAAATAAAAATCTCAGAGGCAATTCTATTCCCATAAAAGTGATCTGATGTTCGTGATGCTTTATAAATACCAGATCTGAATAATCAACCTTGGGCACGGTACTCTCTGGGAACAGAGGGATGTGTGCCTGTGTGTTTCTGTGATTGAAGAAACAGAAGCCCTTTTTTCCTTGTGAGATAGCAGTCCAGCTGCAATGCTCCCCCTCTCTCTCTCTCTCTCTCTCTCTCTCTCTCTCTCTCTCTCTCTCTCTCTCTCATTCTCTATTCTCTCAAGTGTCGCTTTCCACCTGTCTTCTTCCCAGATGGATGTAAGCTTAGATAGCTGGATGGAGGTGACACTGAGGGGAAGTTGAGGGGGCCTTTGATTTCTGTATGAGTGTAAGAGTCTAAACACTGAGACTGATCTCCCGTGACAGGTGAAATATGTGAGAAACGAAAAAAAGAAAAAAGAGGGAAAGGAAGGAAAGTGAAATCTAGAGTATAAGGTTAAAAACACCACATGGACCAACACACACTCACACAAGCCTGTCTTACGAACCTTTTGTTTGCCGTGGCAGATATTTCTCTCCTTGTAGGAATTTTGGGTCTTGTCCAGATAGACAATGTGTTCCCCAACACACACATGCACACATATACACACACATTGATTTGTTAAGTGTGTCAAGGTTAGTGTGTCAGATGAACATCGGATCAGTTACACGTTATGTCATGCGAAGCTAAAATGTTTCACAGAAGTTCTGTAATACAATGACCATCGATAGTAAAATGACTAAAGGAGCCAGACTAAGAGACAGGGAGAGGGAGTGTGAGAGAGAAAGAGTGAAACAGTCTATAAAACTGTTCAAACACTGTCTACGTTGTTTGTTTGCCCTGGTAAAAAAAAAAATATATAAAAAAGAAAATCTGCAACACTGGCAGCTTCACCACTGGCCTTCAGACAAAACTCCTAAAGTGTAACAGACACCTTGACACAAACACAACATTCCAACATGTAGCCACTGCTGCAGTGAATTTCCTCATTGTACTTATTTATACCAGTGAGCATGTGTTACATGAAAGCAAAGTGTGGGGGTTGCAAAGTATTTTAGATGTTTTCTGGGACAAAAGAAACAATGAGACCTCTATAGCAAATATATACTGTTATAAATCCTGTTGATTGTCTTTTTTTCACACTCATAATTGGTGTGGTTTGAAGTTTATTACTCATAATTGGTGTGGTTTGAAGTTTATTAAAATAAAATTTTCTTTCTTCATTGTATGTGGAAACAATCAAATTCCCAGTGGGATTTCATAAAGATGTCAATCATCCAAATCAATCAGTGCTAAACCTGACTCAGGGGTTCTCACAGATTCACAGATTCTCTGACATGTTGTGCATGTGATGAATAAGGGTTGGATTAGTATTATGCCTTGCGCTGAGTTCTAACATGCCAGTCCTGTTTGCTAAAAGACGGGAGTCGGTTGTGTTGTTTTGTGTTGGCGGCTGAAACATGCTCGTCTTTGCGTCTGTTGAGCCTCAGTTAACAGCCTCGGGTAGATTTTACCTGTGAACTCTTAAAAAAAAAAAAAAGAACAAAAAAAGCAATCTTGCCCCTGATTAATGACACGCAGGTGTGATACATGGGATGATTGGACCACAGCCTGGAAGCTAAACTTCTGTCAAGCACAGATTGGCACGTATAGTCATGGAGCACCACAGGCATTCCTAGCAAACCATTTTCCTGCATAACACATCTGATTTAGCTTATTACATAGTAAGCATGGCCTTAACAAACTGCGCTAGCTATATACTGAATGTTTGTAAAAAGTTGTAAAGGTTTGGAATAAAACTAGTAGGGTGTTAAGGATGCATGCATGAGGCTTATTAACAGTTCCGAAATTTATTGCATAGTTTGGAAAGCAAATTGGATTATTCTTTCAATTCAAAGAGCGCATAATCCAAAATCACAAGCAAAGTTTGATGGATTGGTTAAACAGTCACCAATCCACAAATTAACGCAAACTAGGTATACAGCAAAATTGCATGTTAGTGAAGCATATGCTTGTACTTTACATGATACCAGAAATGTATAAAAAATTTATGAATGTGAGAAAACAGTCCTTAGTATTCAGGAGAAGGTGAATGGTATGGAGGTGTAATGTGTTTTTTACTATAAACAGTTATATATAATACAAAGTGAAATCTAATGGCTAGACAATTTTAATGAAACAGTAAGGCAACATTCATGTTTTAAGCTTTATAATACTTCCTGGTACATTTTGTTTTAGTTAGACAATTTTTACTACCAAACTATTTTGTCATTCTTATACAGTATTTATTTGGGTTGCAGAGAATTCAGAAAATAGAGACTTGTGGTGTATAGTATTGCAGGCTCTTTCCTGTGTGAGCTGCTTAATGGGATGAACTGCTTGAGATTTGGTAATGTATGGATATTGTCTAGCTGGGATAGAAGGTTATCTGTAGACCTAACTGTTTCATGACATGTTTAAAGTGGATCTGTGACCTTACTCAGGGTCAGAACTAGGCTACACATTGTTCACTCTGGAAGGCCCCTCTCTTAGCAATAACTTGAAAGAAAAAAGGTTTTTAAAGCTATTTGGTTTTTAGCCTGGTACTTCTTGGTAATCAGAACATTGATTTTGTGTAGATTTATATTAATGTGATTGTTCTATCTTTATCATTCACTGGGACTGATAAACAGTATTTTACTCCAACAATACAGCTAACATAATAATTAAAATCATTGCCTTTGATCTGCCTCTAGCCAGTACAATACTTGGCTTTTCTAAGTGAGATTGTTATTAGCAGTCTTGTCCATTTAGTGCTAGGCTGCTAGCTAAAGTAAGAAGTGACAGCTAGTAAGTTAGACTTTAAAATAATACTTTTTTGCAATGAATACAAACAATCCAACATAACGTTATTTCTGTTTTACAACATTCACAACATTCACAACCTTTAACAGGATCTAAGCAAATCCAGCTGACGCAGATATGTTTAATGCTAGATGCCAATAATATTTATTCAGGAGAAAAATCTCACAGGGAAATTGTTACATTTCAGTTGGTCACAGTACAATTAAAGTAAAATAACATATTAGAAATGTAAAATAAAATACACATATTGTTATATATAAAGTTTAGTAATTCTGTTGTCCAAATGGGATATTATGTCCCATTAAAACAGTGAACACTGAATAAAATAATAGTATTATTACCAACCAATTTTACAATTGCTGATCATGGTTTCTAGTATCAACAATAATAGACGTTTCAAGCAACGCATGAACACGTAATCTCAAACAACTCAATCCAGCTATACTAATCACATTTGCACGTGTTAGAATAACTAGCAGAAAACAATTGCTTTGATTAGTTGATCTCAGATGTGTAATTTGATCTCAGATGCAGATAGCGGTGTTCAAAGAAACCACCACATCTTGTAAGAAGCATGTTCGGAATTTTTCGAGTCTTTGTTTAAGATGTGGATTATAACCATGACTATGACTGTGTTTTCCATGTCGATATACATGCAATAGTAGTAACAGTAGATATGTGACAAAACTACTATTATAACTTTGTAACAAAATAATTTTTTATTTCCTGTAATCTTGTCATTTCTTGTCATTTCTTGTGACACCACTCATTTTCCATGTTTTTTAGTCTATTTCTCTGCCCTTTTACAAACTTAACACCTGATTCAATTTTCAGCGAATTGGCAATTAGTAGCAAAGTTGAATCACTTTTGTGTAATGCAGGGGACCAGGCCTAGGAATAAAAACCACTTTACAAAAAGCCTGGAAACACTGTACATCTGTGGTTCACGCTTAATGGTCATCTGGTAATTGTGCATCGAGGCAGACAACATTTAGTCGGAAATTAGAATAGTAAAGAGTACAAGAGTACTGAGATGTAAAGTAGGTCTTACACACACATGTAGAATACAGAGTTACAGACTTGATTACCCGTGGGGTTAAAGCATGGAGGTTGCACAGCACATACTCATGCAGGGAACAAACAGAGAGAAAGAGGCCACTGAAAGTGTTTTATTATCAGGATTGTGTGTATGCATTCATTCAGAGCCTGGGAAAACAAATCCAGTCCATGTAAAAGTTTTTTTGAATTGCACATTTTAATCATGACTTGGATATTCATGCAAAATGGCATTTGTGCATCTTGCAGTGCTTCTGTCTCCTCCTCATCATCACCTCTTCATCTTTAATCCACTGCACAATGTACGTCCTGTTTCAGCTTTACTGAGCATGGCAGCATTTTCCATTACTCAGCAATTAGTCAGTGTGTGTGTGTGTGTGTGTGTGTGTGTGTGTGTGTGTGTTCAGTGTCTGTTTGATGTTTTCACCAGCTGTCTGAGCTGGCCAGGGGGTAGTAGGATACACCACATTAAACTGCATTCCTTCACTCTCACTTCGTACTTTAGAGTGCAACATAAGAAAACAAGCATAAAATGACCATGCACCTTTTAATGTGCACATGTGCTTGGTACATCGAGACAGCGACATAAAATTGTTGACATAATATAACAGCAAGAAGGTACTGTATATCCTAAGTCTTTGCCGTTAAATATGCTACTTCTACATAACCGTATATCCTGGATGCTCATTGCTCCTGTGCATTGGTGCTGCAGATGTGCTACAACGAATGACGAGCACTCAAACTGTTGATAAAGTTTTGACCTCAGAGAGACCCCCCTCCACACACACACACACACACACACACACACACACACACACACACACACACACACACACACACACACACACACACACTCCCCCCTTACCTCTCTCTTTTTTCCCTCCAAAATTCCTCCCCACCCTGCTGTCATCCCTGAAAGTTCAATTAAGATTTCTGTAGCTCACATTACAGCCAGGAGGGACCAGAAGGCCTGTATATGATGCATTCGAGGCTGAGTAACAGTAGATGCCACCACAGTCAACAGGGTTAAACAAGGAAGAACATATATGTCATTGTCCACTTTGTTAGGCAGACTCAGGATGAGGATGAACACTGCAAGGTTCTGCAGGAGGCAGAAATGCTGTTCACTTATTGCGCTCAATTAATGTTAAGGTAAAAATGAAGCAAAAAACAGTCACCTGGCTTTGCACACACACACACACACACACACACACACACACACACACACACACACACACACACACACACACACACACACGCACCAGCTAAAGTTCCCAGTGTGTTCCAAGGCACGTGTGATTCTGACTCCCATTAGCGGATTCAAAGCATATCCTGGCAATCTTGCGGTCAGGGACACCATTCCTCCCTCGCCACTTCAAGCAGACAAAATTCCCAGCCTGCAGGACTCACGCTGTGGAAAACAGTGGCTCGTTTACTGGTAGAGGGGTCGATTTCACCCCCACACACATGCAGAATTCTCAATTCAATTACAAAGTTCGTATTCCAGCATACAAAATTCCCACCAAAAGCAAGCAGGCAGTATTTTTCTTTTGTCTGTATTTTGGTGAATAGAAGCTCTTGCATGTTTTGCATGTAACCATTAAAAAAAATCCCAGATGGATACAATTTTCCTAGTTAACTTGGGGGCTCATTTAAATTCAGGCATTGGCTTTTTCAGAAAACAATGTATTACAACCATTAAGCTACTTACAGTGCAAGAGCAGTTGTTTACTTCTAGTGGTAGTCTGAAAACCCCAAACCCTGTAGTAGTTTCAACCTGTGTCCTAACTTGGCCTTTCCAGCCCTGCAAACCCTGCATTCAGAGGGCTTTCCGCTCCCTTCACTCCTCTAATTACTTAACAGCAAGCAATCAACCAAAATTGGCCCAAATGACCATGTGTTTGGAGCTGACTTTAAATAGGCAATTTGAAAAAATGTAACCGACAGTCCCAGTTCACGGTGGGCCTCTGGTGTCAACCTTGTACTCATGGTCTCATCATTTGATTCGGATTTCTGTTTGTGTGTGTGTGTGTGTGTGTGTGTGTGTGTGTGTGTGTGTGTGTGTGTGTGTGTGTGTGTGTGGTGTGTGTGTGTGTGTAAATCATCAAATTACACACTGGAAAAATGTGTTTCTGGGTAATAGGAAGCAAAGGAATTAATTTATAAAATGATTTTAATAAAAACTAACTAAGCTCAAAGATTTTAAGTGCTGTGGGAATACCACTAATAATCTTCATAAATAATTATGTCACTGGATTGTGCCTTACAGAATAGTAAGACAACCGTGTGTGTGTGTGTGTGTGTGTGTGTGTGTGTGTGTATGTGTGTACGCGAGAAGCACAAATAGCAACGTTTTATAGAACGTCCTACAACATTCGCACGGCATAGGAGCTCCCCCTAGTGGTTGGTTAAACACTGTGTTTCATATTAGCAGGTCCCTTCATGGATTATTCAACAGGTTGGTGACCTGTAGTAGCTAAAAATGCGTTAAAGATGTTATTTAAAAACAGGGATGGTCTAAATAATATTTCATGGTTATTCCTGGTGTCAAAACACAGTGTGACATATGACAGGTGAATTAACACATGACCAATGATTTGGGATGTAATCATTTATCATTAACACATAAAAGAATGATTTGGGATGTATTTAAAGTGTGTTTTGAGAAGGTTATCCTGAGAGGAGGTAAAATTCTTTTTAGGCCTATATAGTAAATAGGATCAGCCATCCATGTGCTCTTAAAATATATAAATTCATCACTCTCAGACAATGCTACGTCTTTGTCTGTTTGATTCCTGATAACTGAAACATCTTTCACACCAACAAATCCAATCATGTATTAATACACGCAACAGACACCCACACACACACACACACACACACACACACACACACACACACACACACACACACAGACACACACACAAACTGGTTAAACATGTTCGTTAATGTTGTGCAAGATAAACTGACTGACTGCGATAAACTGATTTTCAACCTCATTTGCATGTTTGTCTGCAAAATACAAGAGATGACAAAATATGAACACACATGGTGCACCCTTCCCCCTACATGCACATATGCACATACACACATATACACAACACAAACCCACACTGGAAACTCGACACTGACCCCTTATTAACACAGCAATCATCAGACACACATATGTGCAGACTGCTGGGAGCACACAAGCTCTGCAAAAATAAACCAGGACCTACAGACAGAACAAGGAGCAATGAGGAGAAAGACGAGGCGGCTGAGCGAGGGAGGAAGAGGGGGGAGTTACTATGGACCGGTCCCATCTGATTTTCTTAACTCATTCAATATGCTTCTGATTTTTATCTGGAATGAGGATCCTGATTCTGATTTGGACAGCAGCTTAGTTAATTTCTTAAACTGCATCATGTCTTACACACTTTTGCGAATTCGTTTGTGACATCAGAAGTATTCCTTCTGTCCTTGTGATATGATATTTCCCTTAATCTGATTTCCAAACACCTCTTCCTTTATCAGGTAAATCATCAAAACCTTGACGTCCGTTGTTCCGTGATATTTTTCACCTTGTGGGTTGTTGCGTAAGTCTATGCACCCATGCACCCATGCACGTCCACTCATCCCAAGCTTAAGTCAGTCTGGCAAGGCCATCTCTTTCTCTGCTGCAGGCAAAAACAAACCACAGAGGAGCTCAAGTAAAAGGCACCCAGGTCAGCAGCAGGGCCTGGCTATTAGTGCAGCATTCGTTTTCGTGAATGAGGAATAGTATCCCCACCCTGGGCTGTGGTTGGCAAATGCACACAAATAGCCACAGTCATGAGCGTGCATATTCTTTCTGACTCGGTCTCACGCATGCACTTATTTTCTCGCTCAAGGAAAGCGATTAAGTTATGGAGGTTATGGAGAAAGGAAGGTCGGAATAGATAGAATTTATTATAAGGTCAGGTGCTTAGCTCCCATTAAACTCCGGTTACCTAATCCCAGGCCTAAAGTTTCCCTTATTCTACTGCCAAAAGCTGCAAATTCATCTGTCCCCCAACAGAGATGGGGAACAGGGAGGTTCACGGAGGAGGAGAGGCAGAGATAGTAACCAAGAAAGTGAGAGCAGAGTGCTGTCTATGCGTCTTGGCTGTCGGCCAAGAACATTCTGTATTATTCATGTGGCGGGTAAGGAAATGGAGTATACATTTCTTCACACACACAGAAACACACACACACATACTGTACATGACTCACCCTGCAAGGAGCAAAGGCCTGCTTTTTATCCACCTAAAAAAGTAAAGAGATCAGTATTAAAGTTTTGCAGACTATGAAGAGGAAGAAAAGTAGTCCTGTTCGATCATCTACAATCCTTTTTCTTTCATTTAGATGAGAAATAACAGAAGAGCAATATATTGTTTAAATCTTTGCAAATCAGCATCATATGATTCGGAGTGAAAAGGCAGGCATTCTGTGTAGCATCACACTTCGGAGCAATAACTTTTAATATGGACCGAAAGTAAACTGCACTGGCACAAAATCCAAATTCTGAAAGAAATCTAAATTGTATTAAAGCTGATGTGGAAACTTTATGAAAACCATTTTTTTCCCTTTTTCATCCTTCCCTTTTTCTAGCTCATATTTTGAGGGGCAGCCCTGTCATCACCATACACGCTAGCACACGGAAAGCATCTGACAGCTTGAACTGGTTGACCATGCTCTTTTTGGTAATGAAACAGCTAGCATTATTAGACCTGAAATACACTCCATTTAAATCTGGCATTGGGGTTCACTCGAGCTTTTGCTCCCCACAGCTGGCCCGATTACACAAAAACCTACACAAATAGCACTCACTACAGTTTCCTATTTCCTTTTGTGCTTTCATTCCAGAACTCTCCCCTTTCTTTTTCTTTTTTTACAAGGCAGCAGTTATTGCGATCATTTCTTTATAAAGGCACATTGATTTGCAGACCTGGAGTTACTCCTGCCTCCACTTTTGTCCAGCTCGTAAATGTGTGACTTTTACAGTAAACTAGAATAATGTGTCCTGTTGTGGGTGAGCAGACTTGCCTAGCGCTCGGCAGCAGGATCGAAAATGACTCAGCACAAGCAATTTGAGGTGATTGGTGAAAGTTCTAGGAATTAGTCAGGGTTGTAAACATTACCTATGAAATATGAATTATTATGATTCCAAACCAATATCTGAACCATATCTTTTAAGCTTCACAGTGTCATTGAAATGTGAGGAGGTGTATAGTGGAAAATACCCATAATTTCTACTATAAAGTGCATAACAGCCAGGAAAAACACTGGAAAATGAAAAAGAATGAATTAAAAGCAGAAAAATTGGAGAGCTGAGAAACACTTATTGGAGAATATGTGCTAACAGAGCCATGGGATGTAATGAAAATGATTTGTCTGCTTAGAGAATAGAGAACATTACGCAAAATTTGTTCAGGCTTAATCAAGCTAGTGCAGAGATACACCTTTCAGCACATGCAATATGGCTGGTTTGCTTTTTCGTGAGTGATATATACCCTTAAAATTTGCAGCTGTTCACTTAGCAATTACTTCATCATAATGTCATGTTTGGGAAAGTACTGGAAATGTAGGAATTGTTTGAGTTGGACAGAAGAGCTTCATTCTGTCTACATGGAAGTTGGATAATTGAGGGTGTTTTTATTTCTTCCTTTGCATTTAACTATGCCATGTGTGGGTGTGTGTGCGTGCAGGTCTCTTTACGTGTATATGCATGCATTCAGGTGGTGTTTGGAGTATATCTGGGGTTAATTTAATTTTTTCACTTGCGTGTAAACTAATTGAAAATCCCTTGAGTCACACTGGCAGAAAGTGAAAGAAAGTGTGCATGTGTGTGCAAGATCATGTGCGCTTGATCACAGCAAGTCTGTGCAAGCATTTCGGTCTGGTTTTGGAACTGTAGGTGTGGCGTTGAATTGTGCTTTTTAGTCAGACAGAACAATAAACATTGATAGAGGTTGGACAGCTTAGATCACTCCTGTGATGCTGTTTTGCAAATCCCTTATTTGACTTGAACTCTCTTGACTTTTTGTTGAGTGAGGAAGCGTTTTTTTTTTTTTTTTTTTTTTTTTTTTTTCTGCTCCTCCGAGTGTGTGTTGTTTTAACCTGAAGGCTGTTTAGGTTGATTGGTGTTGTCATTTTGTGTTGCAACAGTTCCATTTTGGTTAAGTGTGTTATGCTAAGGGGTACTAAGACATACACTTATTTATGCTCCTGTACACACATGCCAATTCGTACATCCTGTTACATGGATATCCTGGAAGATATTTAAAGCTCTTCCAGATGGAGTAATGGAATAAAAGAGATTTATTGTTTTATCAGGGCGAAATAAAGTCGGCTCTCATTAGAGCTCTTTCAGTTGACGAAGCGTCAAGAGACTGAAAGATAAAAGATAGGGTGAGACTGAGTTCTGAAAGATAGGGTGAGAATATTATAAAGCTCTCCACCTTTATAACCACGTAACTTCTTTATTAGTATCATATGTAGCCAACAAAGAGCACAAGAGTACATTGTGTCCTTTGCCCTCAAGGACCAGAGCTCACATCACATCCATCAACTTGAGGACTGTCAGGACCTTTGGGCCACTGCACCCCCTACCTCTGTTTGCTATGGGCAAAGTGGTGAGTCAGTCTGAGTGTCAGTTTGAAAAGCTGTAGGTAATAAATTGTGTGTTTGCTTGCGCTATCAGAGTGCTGGCAAACTGTCAAACAAACACCTATTGGGTGAGTGATTTACCGAGGAAAACTCGTCATTCAGCTCAGATTTGAACACCTCACCTTTGGGCCTGATAAAGTCCAACCAGCTGGTCTACTCCGCTGCTGGGAGCAATTAAAGGACACAATAGAAATGTAATTAATTGTGCTTTTTTGTGCTAATCAGCAAACGCATTACCTCTAAGTCATCTACATTTACAATTACTTACACATGTAATCATTTGGTAGGCCAAAAGCCACCCATAGCAAATTATAAGTATGGTAGAATGCAGCTTTACACACATAATCATCTAAAAGTAATTGACCAATACTCCTTTTTATCTGAAGAAAAGACAGATTGTGTGTGTGTGTGTGTGTGTGTGTGTGTGTGTGTGTGTGTGTGTGTGTGTGTGTGTGTGTGTGTGTGTGTGTGTGTGTGTGTGTGTGTGTCCTTACAGCACCGGTTAAGAACGTGATATTGGATTCTCCCACTGGTGTCATTTCCACCACAATGACCTCATTGCACTCCGCCTTGAAACGTCTCTGTTCTTTACTCTCTCAACTGAGGCTTGACATAACTCAAGGCCTCATGGAAGGACTTATGGCTAATCAGGAACATATAAAGAGCCCCGAGCTCTGTAGGGTGAATAGTGTGTGAGGTCTGCGGCATGTCACGGTCACATACATACACCTTCAAACAAAGACAAGCACACAGCTGAGCGATATCATCCCCAGCACTCCCAAGTGTCATTTTTCCCGACATAGAAAAGTAACTTTTCTGTATCTGGTTTCGTATTTGCAAATAATTCGTGTTATTTCTCTCTTTCTTATCAGCATCAGTGCGGGGGGTGAAAGGGGGGGTTGTGATAGTGATATGATGGGTTCTATTCAGATCGTGTGTTGTTTCTTTTCAATGTAGTGAGCCTGATAGCAGTAAACTCACAATGACTTTTTCGAACTTTCTGACTAAATATCATAGAAAAATACATATGAAATTACATTTACAGAAACATTATGCCATTAACCTACATCTCATTTACACCCTGGACAACTAGAAAATTTTGACCACTCTTCCCCCCAACCCCCAAATACAGTATTCATACTGTATAATATGTAAAATATAAAGCTTTCCATGTATAATGTTGCTTTGAGAATGCTTGTGTACAATCATTTACAACAATGTTATCAACCACAAGTGTAGGGGCAGTACCATCTCACTTCTGTCAAACAACATGTATAGTCAAACAAATGTATAGTCAACAACATGCAATATTACTTATTTACACAATGTGTATATAAATTCTCTGTTCAATAATGTGCAATATTAATAATCTATAGTTAACAAATTTGAATATTACTTTCTTACAAAATGTGTGAAATTATTTAAACAGTGTGCAATAAAGTGTATATATCTTTCAAATAGATAATCTATCTGTGTATTCTATTTTGTGTAAATACTGTGTAAACCTTTTGTGACTTAAGCTGACTAAGTAACGCACAAGAATTCCAATGAACATGTGATGCAATGTACTTGTGCAAATAGCAATAAACTTGAAACTTGATTAACCCACTTGGCTAACAGAGATCAGAGATTTTTATAGCTGTTAAACAACAACGAGATATCTAAAACATACAAATAATCCCGGGGGAGTGGCCTGCAGTGAGTGTTTGTGTATTTCTGTGTATTTTGGTCTTTTCACTGTTTGCTAGTGCAGACCCTACATACAGCCTTTGTGGTCTTTTTAGAGAATAGAACAATTTCCTGCAAGTCAGCGAGAGAAACTCTTTCACGACCCATTCGTTTCACTGTTCTCTGCGGGAACCTGCAAGCAGCATCCCAAAATGAGAACATGTCATGACTTCTTTAGACTGATCCTGTACTCTTTGCTCTTTTGTTTAGGTCTGAAAGGGTAAACCATACAAGGCCCATCTAGGCGGATTGTGGTTACAGCCTTTCCCCTGCATTTCAAACATATTGGCTTTGAGACTTACAGGTCATTGATTCAAACACATTGTTCTTGTTTTATTCCTATTAATGTAATTGTGCTTGTCATGACTCATGTATGTGCATGTGTAAAACAAATGTGACACTGTGATGGTATATGCCTATAATGAGTTACTGAATGATATATCATACGAAAAAATATATATCCTACCACTTGTGGTAGAAAATATAAATAGAACATTTATAAAAATTAATACATGATTTATGTAAAATAAAAATAAAAAATTATGATTGGATATAATAAAGAAATCATATTCCTTGTATAGCAGGTTTTTTTCAAATACATTTATTGATGTATGACTGATTTGTATGGCCAATGCAGATTTTTTTGCTATTTTCTTAAAGCCAATTGCCAAATAATGTTGGATCGTAATAAACAATAAGGATACCATGTGACCCAATTTAAAATATTGAGCCTGTTGTAACAGATGGTCACAGTTCAATTGGTGTGATAATATGAAGTAATTTAACACACACGAACACGTGAAAATAGGTGTGTGTGCACGTGTGTGTGTGTGTGTGTGTGTGTGTGTGTGTGTGTGTGTGTGGTGTGTGTGTGTGTGTGTGTGTGTGTGTGTGAGTGACTGTATGTTTGTGCTCATAGTGCTGCAAACAAAACTGAAGAAGGAAATGATTCATATCGGTTGTGCAACATCTTTTGTTCAGCTGCTAATCAGCCCTTACTTGCTCCAGGCAGAATTGTAAATTGCTGAACCATTCGTGCGTCCACCTTAGACACAGTTGTGTCTTATTAGCTGATGCCCCACCTCCTGTTTCGAACGAGAAGCAAAAACCTGACAGCAACCTGCTGAACAAGACTTCAGTGTACTGAGCTTTCACATAGCATGCTCAGTGACACAAGGCAGTGATTAATGGCTTTGAAAGAGCATCAAAGATCTTTAAAATGCACCAGAAACGTAGCTAACGTGTTTAGAGATTATGATTTGAGTATGATAAATGATATAATATTAAATGACCCAAAACATTTGGTACTGTATATGCCACTATTTGTATATGACTCACGAGCGGCAATTAATTCACTTTCACTAATATTCTCTTTAACCATGGGAGCTTGTTCGGTATATAACAGCTATTTTTTGTGCAGTGATGGATGTTGAATTTAACCATAAGCATGAACTAAATATTTAGATTTCATAATGGAAAACAGTGTTCCTGTGCACAGCTCTGTTCCTTTTTTAGTTCGGCCTTCTGGAACTGTGCATACACAAACACAGAGGCTAAATACCACACATATGACCAAGTTCCTACTTGAGCTGTAAAAAAAACCTGCAGTGAAATTTTAGACCTATGGCCACTTGATGTACTCTGCTTTGCATGACTGTAATTGTGCATGTGTGTGCTTTTAACCATCTCTCTTCTTTGGCTTGAAGTTAGACAACAATAGGTTTTCTGAGGCAAATCAGTTAAGCTGCATGTTTACACACACACACCACTTGTTATTGTACAACGAGTGCCATAAAAAACATAATCCGTCACAGATTATCTCTGAGTAAAAAAAATACATTGAAAACTTATTTGATCATTTGCGTAATTTTGATCTTTCATCTTGTATCATTAAAAACACTACATTTTCCTGTTTGGCTATTATAGACATCATAGGCCTGGAGATCACATTTGAATGAAGTTCTTTTCAAAGAAAGAACAGAAGCAATCACAAGGATAAAAGTAAATTAGGACAAAGAAAATTATTAAATATAAAACATGAGGGCAGTGCTTTTCTAAACCAATTCTGCTTTATAATAGGACACTGGGTTATTTATACAGTCTGAGCTAGTAAACTTTTTTAGAACAAAAAGCTTTATTTAGTATAAATAGTTTATAATAGTCACTTCATAATCCTTAAATAGCTAGAAATATGTAACTTACTTAGTTTACAAACAAGTAGGGATATTTTAGTACATGGAGTACATAAATCTGAAGCTGTACCCCCTTGTACAGATTATGGTCATTAACTATGTTACCTATCAGACCCTGCACATTACATGACTGAGTCATATGTTTTACTTACTTACTTACACCCGGTCATTTTTTTAATTAATTATACAATTGAACATATACCATATTTTCCGGACTATAAGACGCTACTTTTTTCCCACGCTTTGAACCCCGCGGCTTAAACAATAAAGCGGCTAATATATGGATTTCTCCTGGGGTTTTTTCCCAGTTTTACAAACTTCAATCCAAAAAACTGAGCCCCATAACATTAGACCAATGAAATTGCCGAACGGGTTCAGGTGAACCAATGAAATTCTTTATATTAAATCGCGCTCCCACTGAATCGGGCCGCACAACATCATAAATATGGATGAGGTTCCTCTGACGTTTGACCTGCCGCTCACTCAGACTGTCTACAGGAAATGATCTGAATCATTCATCACGCTGAAAACAACCGGGCATGAAAAAAAGCACTTCACCTGTGTTCTGAGCTGCACGGCATCTGGAGAAAAGCTTCACCGATGGTGATTTTTAAACGCACCACGATGCCAAAAGAAAATTTTCCGAGAGAAATTGTTGTGAAAGGAAGGAGGAAGACCGTGAACAATAACTGTCATGGTAGGCTACTGTTTAGATACAAGCCATGTAACAGACACTGTCTTTCGTTAAAGCCTTTGTAAAGTTCATTAGTTTCAATGTATTCATGTGTGTGTGCGGCTTATTTATGTTCAAAATAAAATTATTTGTAAAATTCAGTGGGTGCGGCTTATATTTGGGTGCACTTAATAGTCCGGAAATTACAGTATTTAAGTCTCACCTCACAATTTGTTTCCTATTAGTCACTCTATGGTTGCATGAACAATGCTGGTTGCATTCTATAGTTTTTATTGAAGCACCTATCACTGAACAGTACACCTCAACAATTATAAAACAGTAATTAATGGGCATTTGGTGCCACCCAGATGATTCTGGTTCCTTTCAAGGTTTCTTCCTCATGTTATCTCATTGAGTTTTTCCTTGCTACAGCCACCACTGGCTCATTCATTAAGGACAAACTTAAAACTATAAAAAACAACCTTATAGGTATTAAACTTACAAATTTTTTTATTCAACCTCATAAACACTTTATCTCGGTAAAGCTGATTTGAGAAGCTGAATGTCCATTGTTAAAAGCACAATACAAATACACTTGCTATACTGCCCACAACACAATCCAGAATAATGTGATGTCATCTGATTAATTGCCAGACAATCTTTCTTTTCATAATTCAGATTGTGCAGATGTTAAAATCTGTGAAATATTAGTTCAAATAGAGCAAAATCAAGTGCAACACAATGTTGCCATGGATTTCCTCTGTTTTACAATATCTCCCAATCACCTCACAGTAAAACATATTGAGTAAATTTAGAAACAAATACTTAATGACTTCTTATTGGTGATGCAACACAACCTGCTACTTAAAAAACTGGAGAGGACTATTCCCTTTCCTTGAATTCAAATACTTATTCTTTTCCCATAGTCTAAATTAATAAAATTTTTATGACTACTTTCTATTATTTTACAAAAGTTACAACTTCTTAACCTAGACAGTGATGTTTCCAAGGCTACCATAGGATGGGACTGAGCACACTCAAACTTTCACCTGTCATGTTGGGGATTAGCTGTGTAGCTAATAAATGTATGATTTTCCCATTCCTAATTCTACAGTAAAATAATAGAATAATAGAAAAATATTACAGTATAAGAATACTGCGTTATAGGGTAGAATATTATTGACAATTTATTGTGTAACATTGTAGTCAAGTTACAGGGGAGGTGGTAGCACAGTGGTTAAGGTATAGAAGTCTGAATTTGAATCCCAGCACCACTAAGTTGCCAATGTTGGGCCCTTGAGCAAGGTCATTAACTCAAGGTTTCTTCCTTATGCCATCTCGGGGAGTTTTTCCTTGCCACAGTCGCCAGTCGCCACCGGCTTGCTCATCAGGGACAAACTTACTCATAAAGAACACATTCATTTTTAATCACCGCATTATCTGTGTAAAGCTGCTTTGAGACAATGTTCATTGTTAAAAGCGCTATACAAATAAAAATGAATTGAATTGAATTGAATTAACCCCTCAACTACTTAGTTGTAAATCACTATGGATGGGTGTCTGCCAAATGCTGTAAATGTACATTATAGTTTCTAATATAAAAAGAAAGCAGGTTTAGTGCACTGACTAACTCAAGTGTCCATAATCATACAAAACATTTATAACAAAAACATATGTACTTTAAGATAGTTGAATAATAATTGTGTTGATGGTTACCATCTGGCTTGCTATCAGAGGTCATTTCAAAAAGCCTCATCTTTGATTGTGTGGAAGTGCATTTGTGCCTGTGGAATGGGCAGTTTGTACATTTGGAAAGGCTCCATTAATGCTGAATGGTATATGAGTATGGTATGGTATAAATGTTTTAGAGCAAATGTTTTAGAGCAACAGATGCTTCTATCCAAAAAAAGTCTTTTTCTGGGAAGGCTTTGCATATTTGAGCAATGCTAACTGCAAAATGCATATGTTACAATAGCATGACATTGTAGTAGAAGAGTCCAGGTTCTGAACTGGCCTGCCTGCAGTCCTGTATCAGACATATATGCTTTTTGTTTCACCATTACATTTGCAGTGTCCCACCTTTTTGTAATTAGGTTGCATATTTAGAGTAATTTTCATACAAACTCGATTCCAAAAAAGTTGGGACACTGAACAAATTGTGAATAAAAAAGGAATGCAATGATGTGGAAGTTTTAAATTTCAATATTTTATTCAGAATACAACATAGATGACATATCAAATGTTTAAACTGAAAAAATGTATCATTTTGAAGGAAAAATAAGTTGATTTTTAATTTCATGGCATCAACACATCTCAAAAAAGTTGGGACAAGCCCATGTTTACCACTGTTTACCCCCTCTTCTTTTCATAACAGTCTGCAAACGTCTGGGGATTGAGGAGACAGTTGCTCAAGTTTAGGAATAGGAATGTTGTCCCCTTCTTGTCTAATACAGGCTTCTAGTTGTTAAACTGTCTTAGGTCTTCTTTGTCGCATCTTTCTCTTTATGATGCAGCAAATGTTTTCTATGGGTGAAAGGATCCTTCTTCTATGCGGCCACGATGTTGTAATTGATGCAGTATGTGGTCTGGCATTGTCATGTTGGAAAATGCAAGGTCCTACCTGAAAGAGACAACGTCTGGATGGGAGCATATGTTGTTCTAGAACTTAGATATACCTTTTAGCATTGATGGTGCCTTTCCAGATGTGTAAGCTGCCCATGCCACATGCACTTGTGCAACCCCATACCATCAGAAAGGCTTCTGTACTGAGCGCTGATAACAACTTTGGTTGTCCTGATCCTCTTTAGTCTGGATGACATTTTTCCAAAAAGAACTTCAATTTGGATTCGTCTGACCACAGAACAGTTTTCCACTTTGCCACAGTTCATTTTAAATGAGCCTTAGCCCAGAGAAAACGCTTGTGCTACTGAATCATGTTTAGATATGGCTTCTTTTTTGACCTATAGAGTTTTAGCCAGCAACGGTGAATGGCACGGTGGATTGTGTTCAACAACAATGTTTTCTGGAAGTATTCCTGAGCCCATGTTGTGATTTTCATTACAGTGGCATTCCTGTATGTGATGCAGTGCCGTCTAAGGGCCCGAAGATCACAGGCATCCAGTATGGTTTTCCGGCCTTGACCCCCATATGCACAGAAATTGTTCCTGATTCTCTGAATCTTTGGATGATATTATGCACTGTTGTAGATGATGATAACTTCAAACTCGTTGCAATTGTTCTCTGAGAAACTCCATTGTGATATTGCTCCACTATTTTTCGCCACAGCATTGGGGGAATTGGTGAACCTAATAAGTTGCAAATTGGTCCTCCAATGTACCAACTTTTTTGGAATTTGGTTTGTATATACACCACTTCGAAAACACCAATTTAAACTATGTGCTACTAAAGTAAGGGAACTGTTATCAAAACTTATTGTGAGTACTGTTTAAGAATGGCATTTTGAGTTCATTACACCTTAAGGAAGAAAAGTAAGCGAGCACAATGGCCGTATTGAGCATTCAGCATGCTTTTTCAGTGGAAAAAGGTAAAAGTAACCCATAAAGTTGAGTTACAGACAGATCCAAGCTACCCACTGCTAAATGTGCATTGCCTGGCCAGAATGTATTTTTTTTTGCTTTACAATATATCAAATATAGCAACATGTTAAGAAATATTATGTTTCATAAACTATTTAAACCACTAAACCAATCTGCTTAGAAAAAAGTGCTTTTTAACATAAGAGTTGTATGAGAATGGCATACTATCCATAAATGTCGTGTGTAAGTAGACCAATTTAAAGTGTGGGTAAATAAAAGAAATAATTGGTGTTCCATAAAACAGCATGCATGAATGCTAGACGTGTGTTTGTTGCCAATAGATCAGTGTAGTAAGGTACCATTTTGACAGAGACAACATTATTAGTTGGGTGAGTGGAAGTCAGTCAGTCAGTCCAGTATTTGTACATTGATTTATGAGCTAATATCATGATAGTTCTTCTGGGGAATAAATGAATACTGGAATTGGTGCTGTATGTCTGCAGATATGATTTTTGACTTGCTTGTCTTTCATCTGGCCATGACTTCTGCAGTTTGGATTTCCAGTGCAATTTCCTGTCTCTCTGATTCTAAAAGAACTTTTAGCATTTGGATAAAGAAAGTCTTTGTGATTGACTAATTTTATCAGAAGGGAATGAACACACATTGTATTTTTTTTTTTACAAACAAAGCACACACACATACACACACCCCCTATAAAAAACTTTTTTAATGCAAAAGTAAACGACACCTACAATTCCAGTAAATACCATGAAATTGTGTTTGTTTTATAGCCAGGTAAGCTATTACATTTCATACTCCAGAATTCTCTGATCAGACATTGCAGATACATTTTCTATAAAACTATGGCAGTTGTTCCAGCTATAACACAAAACACATGTTTATATTAATATTCTAATTCAAATAACTTTATTATTACTATAGTAATAGCTCTCAGTGTATTATATAGTGGATACAACACAAACTATAGATAATAAAATGATAAAAAATAAATGTAATCATTACTCATTGATAAAAACCCATTTTGTTAGGAAAATATATTTAACATTTTATGAAAGAAGTCTCAAGAGTAAGTGAATTGTAATAGTAAATATTCTGCATGTGGGGAGTGTTTAGAACAGAGGAATTTGACTGTTTATAGTTGCTGTTTAACTGCTGTAACTTGTTTTGAGAATGATCCAGAACTACAAAATATAACTAAAAATTTTTTCTGGCAAATGACTGTGGTGTAAGAGTAATTACAATGACCTAGGCCAAAAAGGATGACTTTCTTATAACACCACATCCAGAATAGTTAGTCAATGTTTTTTATTTTCTTTTAATGAATGCACAGGCTTATTAAGGCATACACAGGGATTAAGCATTAGAATGCAGCATCTGCCTCTCAAGAGTTACAACATTCATTATCATCATTATCATCATCATCATCATCATCAAATCATCTACAGCATAACAGTAAACAGGTGACCTGACACAGCTGAAACATTTCAATTGGCTGAGTGGAGTGATGAGATCAGCACCATCAGCGAGCATCATTGGCTTCAGGCCTAAAGTTGCTGAAGTATGTGGACAAGACTTGAACCGAGCTCCATTTAGCATTTCAAGTTGCACGGAACATCACTGTGGTTGAACATCCGAGGTTATGGAAATACGTCATCCAATATAAGCACTGGGACATGGATTCTAGCTAATATAATAATACCGTAGCATAATATTAGGCTTTCTGTTGTCTCTAGGGTTCAGTGAGAATGCAGCCGACTCCATTCTAACTGGCCTGGGAAGGTCGTCAGCTCAGCTTAAAAATAACTAACAATTATATCAACCTTGTTTAGGCTATTTTTAGTGGTCACTTAATTACACAAATATAATTCATTTCAAATAACTGTTATTAGTTGCTAGCAGAATGCCAAAACCATTCGACTCCATGCAGTCAGAGGATGCAGGATCAGACCTTGCTTTTCTTCACAATTTTTCTCTTTTCTTTTTACATTTTTCTCTTCACTTTTTTTTTGTTTTTTCACCATCTCCCTTTCTGACCTATAACCCTAAGTAAACATTTTTATTACTGTGTGTGTGTGTGTGTGTGTGTGTGTGTGTGTGTAAGTGTGTGTGTGTGAGTGTTAAAAAGGGGCCTTGTGTCTCTCATCTTGTTTACTCTGAGCATTCTCTGCTGCTGATGTTTAATGTCACTAAAGCTTTTTACCCTCTGAGACTGACTCATAAGCTTTTGCTTTGGATTCGAGAGTGTTGTGTGTGTGTGTGTGTGTGTGTGTGTGTGTGTGTGTGTGTGTGTGTGTGTGTGTGTGTGTGTGTGTGTGTGTGTGTGTGTATAAGTATCGATCCAGGGTGCAAATGTGAGGAAACCCAGGTGTTCCACCCCTTCTTGGTAATTAAAAAAGGTTGGCCTATTCAACAACTGCACGTTGACCGCATTCAATGTGGATTTTGACGACAATCCATGTAAAAATATACTCGATTTATGGACTTCTATATGGTCTATATGTTTTTTGAAGACTGTGTGCATACTTTCAAGAAAATTACTACATGTAATAAAGCATCTGCTAATTGAATTATGCGGCTTTGCGGATTTTATCTCGCAAGAAAGTGCTTTTTGGCCACTAGGGCTTTGGTGGTGAAAAAAACAAACAGCAATGTTTTCTTTATTAGTTTCAGCTATGGAGATGTGGTCATGCTACATACAAGTTTAAGGGCCTACAGAGATGGCTGTTGTATTTCCTGTTCCTTTTCAGGGAGGGAGTGCTTAAGGAGTGTTTAAGGAGTGGGTGTATAGTATTTTCTATATACTATAAGAGAGAGAGAGAAAGAAAACAGACAAGAAAGGAGAAAGCAAGGTGAAAGATATATTTTGGGTAACTGGGGAGTGCATGTGAAAGGAAGCACCTCTGTAAATATATTCTCCAGTAGGAAAATATACTGTAGTCATAAACCCCTATTTTATGTAGCATCTTTTTTTTTTACATTTTTTTTTCAAAGAAAGACAAAAAAAGAAAACCAAACAAAAGCGGACATGCTATTAAATAAACTAAACAACCCCTATGGTCAGGTCTTTGACCCTTTAGTGCTTGCTGATTTCATGAAGAATTTATTAGCCGATGAACATCTGCAAACCATTTGAGCTGTTGTTTTCAGGCAGGCCCGAGCCAAGCAGCACACATCCCTCTGTCCGGGTCACATGGTGAGGTCAGAACATTGTTAGGAGGTGCAGAGAGAATTGTGCCTCTGGCAGCGAAAGCTATCCTCCCATTTCATGCTTTAAAGCGTTTTATGGTCTTCTCCACATATGTCTATCACCCTAGTTCATTAACAGTGGAGGCTGCATTGAGGCACATGCTCAGATTCCTGTGACAGGCATGCATTCTTGGGAGCTAAACGAAGTAGTCTAAGCTTGTTCTGTGCTCGAATGCTGTGGTTGAGTTCCAGCAGCTGATTGATCTATTGGAAACACGACTTTAGTGGAATAGCTGATAAGAACTGTGCTGTTGAGTTAATGAAGCCGACAATGAGGATTGTTGCATATGCATTTGTTTGTGTATTTAAGTTAATATAGCAAAACATTACAATGTTTTCTGGGACTGCTATGTTATTACTGATTATCGAAGAAGAATACATATTGCATTATAAGATATTTTTTTAATATTTGATACCTTTTGACAGGAAAAAACTTACTTTTTGGTATAATACCCTAGAAATGCTTTAAAAGAGATAAATATGTAATGAATGTACTGCGAGTGGCTGTTAAAAAGAGTTTTACAAAAAAAAGACAGCAGACAGGTGAGAAAAATTTGATAATCTAATAATACATGGGAAATTTAGCCGACAACCTCAAGTATATTATGCCGATGATCAAACTTGCTAATTTATTAGTTAGGAGTTTTTGTGTAAGATGTAAGATATTTTAAACAGTATATCTTATTTATTATACTGTATATTAAATAACTGTATACTGTATACACTGTATTACTATATATTAAAGTTGTAAAATACGTATATAGTATAAAATTAATATGTGACCATGTTAATGGCTACCAGATATACGTATAGGTATATCACATCCCAGTTGCAAACTGTTTAACCTCCTTGCATCAAGAAGGAGATACAAGAATATACCCAGCAGGTTCAGGACCAGCTTATTTCCCTCCTCTATATATATACACACACCAGTGGTGGGTGGCCAGGGCCAGCAAAGCCTCCTCTGCTGGCCTAAACACTATCAGAAGCACTGACCTACATTTACAACCTAAATTCTAATATTTGTTTCATGAAATTGTATTAGTTTATTCCCAACAGTCTATTATCTTTATTTCATAGCATTTCTCTTGGCTGCACTGCTTCCAGTACGTGTATGTGGATGTTAGATTTTTTGTCCAATCAGATTTCAGCCTCTATGTGCTGCCATGTCAAAAAATACATTTTCTTAAAGTTCTAATTAAATCGTATAAAAAAATATATATTTTTAATAAAAGTGGTAAAATAAATAAACAGAAATAATAACCAAAAAGTGAACAGAAACATTTAACATTACATACGATTGACATTCTGATGCTGAAATTAGTCTTTCAAGGAGTTTTGTGTGACATGCATGCTTCAAGAGGGGAAGAACTATACTGGAAGACAACAAGCTCGACCATGAATGTCGAAACCATTCAGCAACTTGTGCATGATGATCGTTGGAAAACAATCCACATGATCTCACTTCCGCATTAAGCCTACTCACTAGATTCGTCTCCTGTGGACTTCGCCCTCTTCCCAAAAATGAAAATCCAGCTCAAAGATCGCCACGACACGCTTTAAAAAAAGAGGACACACATAAAGAACATTTTTATTCATTCTTTATTACTGTATTGTCTGTGTAAAGCTGCTTTGAGGCAATGCTCATTGTTAAAAGCGCTATATTCGCAGACCAATTTCAAATCTCCCATTTATGTCTAAGATTTTAGAAAAGATTGTCGCTGCCCAGTTATGTAACCACTTGCAGGAGAACAATATCTTTGAAGAGTTTCAGTCAGGTTTTAGGCCCCATCATAGCACAGAAACTGCTCTAGTTAAAATCACTAAGACCTGTTTTTAGCTTCAGACCAAGGCTACATCTCCCTATTAGTTCTACTAGATCTTAGTGCTGCGTTCGACACTATAGATCATGATCTTCTCCTCGATCGCTTACAGAATTACATCGGTATTCAGGGACAGGCATTAAGCTGGTTTAAATCCTACCTGTCCAATCGTTACCATTTCGTAGATTTAAATGGAGAGCTATCCAGGATAATGCTAGTAAATTATGGCGTGCCACAAGGGTCAGTTCTGGGACCCCTGCTTTTTACAATATACATGCTTCCATTAGGAAATATTATTAGAAGGCATGGAATTAGCTTCCATTGTTATGCTGATGATACCCAGCTATATATTTCATCCAAACCAGGCGATACAGCTCAATTAGCTCGCATAACTGAGTGTGTTGAAGAAATAAGAGATTGGATGACCCATAACTTTCTGCTATTAAATCCTGATAAAACGGAGATTTTGCTCATCGGCCCAAAAAATAGTACACAGAAGCTCCAGCATCTCAGCCTGCATTTAGACGGTTGTTCTGTAACTACTAGTTCAACGGTAAAAGACCTGGGAGTTATTTTAGACAGCAACTTATCTTTTAAAAATCACATCAATCAAGTTACAAAAACAGCCTTCTTTCACCTTAGAAATATTTCTAAGCTAAGAAATATGTTATCTATATCTGATGCAGAGAAGCTCGTCCATGCGTTTATGACCTCTAGAATAGACTACTGTAATGCATTACTAGGTGGATGTCCTGCATCATTAATAAACAAGCTTCAGTTAGTTCAGAATGCCGCAGCAAGAGTTCTTACTAGGTCAAGAAAATACGATCATATAACCCCAATCTTATCGTCCCTACATTGGCTTCCTATTAAGTTTCGAATAGACTACAAACTACTGCTACTCACTTATAAAGCACTAAATGGTTTGTTTCCCATGTATCTATCCAGTCTCTTAACACGCTACAATCCGTCACGCTCCCTGAGATCTCAAAACTCTGGGCTTCTAGTAGTTCCTAGAATAGCAAAGTCCACTAAAGGCGGTAGAGCATTTTCACATTTAGCTCCTAAACTCTGGAATAGTCTTCCTGACAGTGTTCGGGGTTCAGATACACTCTCCCAGTTTAAGTGCAGATTAAAAACATATCTTTTTAGCAAAGCCTACACATAACACACATCACACACATCACATCACAACCTTGTGCTCCAGAACATCTGATCACATGCACATTATCAACTTGTGCTGTTAATATCATGAACAGCAGCTACGCTAATTCCTCTCCACTGCTTCTCTTTCTCTCCCCATCCCGAGGCTTCCTGAGGTTTGGCCAGCTCCAGTCACGTCCCACCTCGTGAAGATTATGGACCTATGGATGATCATGGAGAAGTAGATGCCGAGTGTTTAAAGGCCCTGGCATGGAGAAGCTGATGCTGGATCTATGATGATCACAAATTGTTCTGTATTGTTGAAAGATTTATGACCAAACTTTTGATGTCACCCATATGAGGATGGGTTCCCCTTTGAGTCTGGTTCCTCTCAAGGTTTCTTCCTCATATCATCTAAGGGAGTTTTTCCTTGCCACTGTCGCCACGGCTGCTCATCAGGGACAAACGCACACCATTCACCTTCACTGTTGTTTTCTGTAAAGCTGCTTTGAGACAATGTCTGTTGTGAAAAGCGCTATACAAATAAACTTGACTTGACTTGACTTGACTATACAAATAAAAATGAATTGAAATAAAAAAGAAGACTTCCAGGACATATTCCAGAAGTGGCAGGAACACTGGGAGCTCTGTATAGCTGTGCAAGCAGACTATTTCAAAGGTGACAGTGTGTAAACTTAGATAAATAAATACTTTCTTGTGAATAGAACTAGTCTCGAAAACCTTTTTAATGCCACTTCATATCTGTCTGTCTGTCTGTCTGTCTGTCTGTCTGTCTGTCTGTCTGTCTGTCTGTCTGTCTATCCGTCCATCCGTCCATCCATCCATCCATCCATCCATCTATCTATCTATCTATCTATCTATCTATCTATCTATCTATCTATCTATCTATCTATCTATCTATCTATCTATCTATCTATCTATCTATCTATCTATCCACAAAAGAAAAAGACAATGAAGCAACAAAAGTGAAGAATGATTGTAGATTCTAGTAAAAAAAAAGTTTTTCAAGAAAGTTGCAGCTGGGAAGAGTGCTTGAGGTGTTGGAAATCATACAGGTACTGAAGGGATAATAAAGTTTGTTGTATGTGGTGCATCGAGTAGAGTTTCTATGATCCATGCATGGAAACTTTGAGTAACAAATGGACTGAAATGGAATTTTAAACGCATGCTTCTGATGTCTTGGAAAAGCACGCTGCAGTGAATGGAGAGCACACTGGTGGTCAGAATAGGCTTTGAATCTTTTTTGGGAGCTGTGGTGCTAAAAGATGCATGGAATGATTTAAGTTTTAAGTAGATATTTACATGATTTGCATAGTGAGTAAGTGTCTATATTCCTTCAATATTAAAAAGGTAGATCTATTTATTAAAAAAAAATGTCTCTGAGTAGATACAACGACACTGTATAAAGACGAGTGTGGGGAGTTTAAAGTCCTGAGCAGGCTCTCAGATCAGAAAAACAGCTTTTTAGGCTCCTGAATCCCTCAGGGCAAGCCCTTAGTCTGTGCCTGTCTGGATATTAGAGTGACCTTTTTAAACAATAAGGACACAGCTAATATAAAGAATGGGAGCTGTCACTTTGTGTGTGTGTGTGTGTGTGTGTGTGTGTGTGTGTGTGTGTGTGTGTGTGTGTGTGTGTGTGTGTGTGTGTGTTCACTTTGCTGCCTGTGATCTGAATTGGCCATGATGAAAGTAGGAAACACAGGTGATGATCTTCTTCAGTCAGATGATCTCCTGAGAATCTTCACAGCACGTGCAGACACACACACACACACACACACACACACACACATGCACACAATTACACACGTGTATGCATACTTAATCATAAAAGCCCACCCAAATAAGAACACACATAAGCACACACACATCTCTATATGTTCAATAAACACAAGTGAGCAGATGAACACACACACTTAGAGAGAGAGAAAGAAAGAGAGTGAGAGAGTGTGTGAGAGAGAGTGAGTTAGAGAGTTTCACACAAAGAGGTGCATTGATATAAATTTAGTTACATTTCACAGAGCAGGTGTTATGCAACCTTTTAGTAGTGGCACAGCTTTGTTTTCCCAGTGGTGACTCTGGTGCTAAAGCCAATAGAAAGACAAAAAAAGAAAAAAGTAGTGGGAAAATGCTGCTTATAAATTTAATGAAACAGGGCTCATATCCGTTGGCTTCATCTGCCCAATCTGCTCTCAGGCCTAGATGATAGTGCAGCCTGTGCCAGTTTAACCTTAACCTAACCTTCCTCTGCCAAGGAAATCACTGTCAAAACAAGATCTCTATGGAGCAGACAAGCAAGTGTTCCCACACTTGCTTGTCTGCTCCATAGACAAGCAAGTGCTCCCCCACACACACACACACACACACACACACACACACACACACACACACACACACACATACACACACACACACAATCCACGCCACAGCTTTCTACTTCACATACTGGGAAGTACAAGAGGTAAGATTCTGCCTGCCTTGTGCCAAAACAAACCCCACTGTTCCACTGTAGAGCCTGCAGCCAGGCAAGACGCTGCTGTTCATCTTTTACATCTCTGAGGAAAGACCTTGAGTGAGCTCTGGCAATCCCGGCACAAGTTCTGACATGAATTCCACCTATACCACTCACCTAAGTCACTTTTGCTCAGCCTATGTTTTAGCTAGCTTTACAAATGCTGTGTTTAACTACCTTTAATCACAATTGGCCTCAGTGTTCAACATTTCCTTTCAAAGTTCTGGGAAAAGACATAAAACGAGCTGTCAGGATTATCAGCCTGTGCAGATAACTGCATACTATCTGAATAAAAACCTTGCTAGCTTTGTCTTTTTGTCAGTAAGCGGTGGATTATTTAGTTTGTTGACTGAATGAAAGCACTCTTTTAAAAGCTTCCTTGGCACCCTTTGACAGATTCATACAATGTCAAATCCAGGGTTTATCCCTTACCCTTTCCTTTCAAAACACACCACAATTTAGGTAGATGTAGACACGAGGGGTGTGAACATATTTGTAAACGATTCTGTATATATATATATATATATATATATATATATATATATATATATATATATATATATATATATATATATATATAAAATACTTTTATAGATGAAATGTTAACTGGATGTTAACTGTCTCAGAGTTGTAGCGAGCATGGGGGAAAAAAGACATAAGGTTTCAAAATTCATCATAGAGACGTAGGATAAACATACGCTATGAGTCATAAAGTCTTAAAAAGCAAAGACTTTTGTGGTAAAATGGCATCCAACTAGACTAGGCCAAGTACATTTACACATACACTCATATAATACAGAACAGTGGAAAAACAACAAAAAAATAGCCAGATTTATCTGAAGAGGTGAGGACTTAATGGTAAATTCATCAGCGCACATTTATACATAGGGAGCACTTGGAGCTAACCTAAAATGGGCTTTCAGCTAGAACAGTAGGTTCTCTTTAGGTTAGTGCACTATAAAGATAAAGAATAGTATAAATACATACACACTAATATGCAACATCTTACAAAAGAGGTAATCCAATAGACATATAAAATACTCAGAAGACATATATATATAATGTTTGGACTGATGGTCTGTGTGGGTTTCCTCTTGGTTCTAATGTTTCCTCCCAAAAACATGAATTTGGTATCATAAAGCAAGCATTCTATATATTCACAGAATCAGCCTATGTAAATAATCACCTTGAGTGTTATCAAGAGATTTTTCTTAGTGGTCTCCAAGTGATATGTGATCTTTCAGCTATAACATTAAAACCACTTATTGTTTATTTAAATAACACAAATTATCTTGTTACAATGGGACCTGCCAAAGGGTTAGGATATATTAGGCAGCAATTGAAAAGTCTATTCTTAATAAGACAAGAAAGTACAACAAACAGGAAAGCTAAGCAGTTTCTACAAGGGACAAATTATGATGTCTAGATTCTTCTTTCAGTAGGAAACTGCAAAAATGGTTCAGGTTTGATATAAGTAACATTATAAAGAGTTCAATGTTTTAACTTAGCCTCTAAATTCCCCATATTTCAATCTTATCAAGCATCAGTGGGAGGTGCTGGAAAAACAACTCTGATCAATGGAGGCCCCACCACATTACTTGTAGGACTTAAAGGATCTGCTGCTAACTTCTTAGTGCTAGATACCACAGTATGTAAACCTTCAGAGGTTTGATGGAAATGATGGGTAAGATCTGTTTGGATGGCACAAAGAGGACCAACAAAGTATTAGACAGGTGGTTTAAACCGCTGATTGGTGCAATTATTTGTTGACACCTAAAATCACTCAAATTCAATATAGAGTCAAATACTCAAATATTGTTCAAATTAGATACTCTAAGTTATATTGGAATTGGAGATTTTTAACTGGAACTGTAATAGAGTATGTTTTGCAGTAACATATCTATCTTTTACTCAAGTATGATTTTCAGGTACTCTTTGCATCACTGCAGTCAGACATTCTTTAAACTAAAGTCTTGCCTTATAGCTGATGTTTATGAAAAACTAATGATGTAGTAGTCAATAATGAGCTAGCTGGCCCTGTGAGGCGAATTTGAAATCTGATTGGTTAAAGAAACAGAGCTAATTCTTAAGAAGACTATGGTAAAAGAGCCAGCAGTAGCTGCAGGCGCTGGGAAGATTAGATTGACATGACAGCACACAGAGGCTGAAATCTGATTGGACAAAAAATCTAACATTCACATACAGTGAGGAAAATAAGTATTTGAACACCCTGCTATTTTGCAAGTTCTCCCACTTAGAAATCATGGAGGGGTCTGAAATTGTCATCGTAGGTGCATGTCCACTGTGAGAGACATAATCTAAAAAAAAAAAATCCAGAAATCACAATATATGATTTTTAAACTATTTATTTGTATGATACAGCTGCAAATAAGTATTTGAACACCTGTCTATCAGCTAGAATTCTGACCCTCAAAGACCTGTTAGTCTGTCTTTAAAATGTCCACCTCCACTACATTTATTATCCTAAATTAGATGCACCTGTTTGAGGTCGTTAGCTGCATAAAGACACCTGTCCACCCCATACAATCAGTAAGAATCCAACTACTAACATGGCAGAGACCAAAGAGCTGTCCAAAGACACTAGAGACAAAATTGTACACCTCCACAAGGCTGGAAAGGGCTACGGGGAAATTGCCAAGCAGCTTGGTGAAAAAAGGTCCACTGTTGGAGCAATCATTAGAAAATGGAAGAAGCTAAACATGACTGTCAATCTCCCTCGAACTGGGGCTCCATGCAAGATCTCACCTCGTGGGGTCTCAATGATCCTAAGGAAGGTGAGAAATCAGCCCAGAACTACACAGGAGGAGCTGGTCAATGACCTGAAAAGAGCTGGGACCACCGTTTTCCAAGGTTACTGTTGGTAATACACTAAGACGTCATGGTTTGAAATAATGCATGGCACGGAAGGTTCCCCTGCTTAAACCAGCACATGTCCAGGCACGTCTTAAGTTTGCCAATTACCATTTGGATGATCCAGGGGAGTCATGGGAGAAAGTCATGTGGTCGGATGAGACCAAAATAGAACTTTTGGGTCATAATTCCACTAACGGTGTTTGGAGGAAGAAGTATGATGAGTACCATCCCAAGAACACCATCCCTACTGTGAAGCATGGGGGTGGTAGCATCATGCTTTGGCGGTGTTTTTCTGCACATGGGACAGGGCGACTGCACTGTATTAAGGAGAGGATGACCGGGGCCATGTATTGCGAGATTTTGGAGAACAACCTCCTTCTCTCAGATAGAGCATTGTAGATGGGTCGAGGCTGGGTCTTCCAACATGACAATGACCCGAAGCACACAGCCAGGATAACCAAGGAGTGGCCCTGTAAGAAGCATATCAAGGTTCTGGCGTGGCCTAGCCAGTCTCCAGACCTAAACCCAATAGAGAATCTTTGGAGGGGGCTCAAACTCCATGTTTCTCAGCGACAGGCCAGAAACCTGACTGATCTAGAGAAGATCTGTGTGGAGGAGTGGACCAAAATCCCTCCTGCAGTGTGTGCAAACCTGGTGAAAAACTACAGGAAACGTTTGACCTCTGTAATTGCAAACAAAGGCTTCTGTACCAAATACTAACATTGACTTTCTCAGGTGTTCAAATACTTATTTGCAGCTGTATCATACAAATAAATAGTTACAAAATCATACATTGTGATTTCTGGATTTTGTTTTTTAGATTATGTGGACATGCACCTACGATGACAATTTCAGACCCCTCCATGATTTCTAAGTGGGAGAACTTGCAAAATAGCAGGGTGTTCAAATACTTATTTTCCTCACTGTAAATCTACTGGAAGCAGTGCAGCCAAGAGAAACACAATGAAATGAAGAAAAAAAAACTGATGGGACTAAATTAATACAATTTCATGGAACAAATTTTAGAATTTAGGTTGTAAATGTAGGTCAGTGCTTCTGATAGTGTTTAGGCCAGCAGAGAAGGCTTTGCTGGCCCCGGCCGCCCTGACACTTTTAGTCTTACAATATACAGGTATGTTTGCTAGATAAAGACATTGTCATGGTTTACATAAACAGGTATAAAAGAATTAGAAATACTAAAGAGCATTTAGAAAAAGTACAAATATATATATATATATATATATATATATATATATATATATATATATATATATATATATTTTCTTTTTTTTTTGCTCAGTATCACTGCAAAGGGATTTGTTGTGTTTGGAGTGGGTTGATTCAAAGAAGAAAGAGAGAGAGAGAGAGAAACAGAGAGAGAAAGAGAGAAAGAAAGAAAGAAAGAAAGAAAGAAAGAAAGAGAGAGAGAGAGGGAGAGCGAGAGCGAGAGAGAGAGAAAGAGAGAGAGAGAGAGAGAGAGCGAGAGAGAGATCTGTCTCAAATGAACCCGATGAGTTTGTTTGTCAAGCCACCCAGTGTCATACCTAAGATTAAATCAAGAAGGATGTGGTTGGTCATCTAATTTTACAAAAACAATTTTTTTATGAAAGGCTATGTTTACTCTAGGCCAAAGTTGGGGAGTTGGCAGGGGGTAGCGAGCAAAGTGGAGGCAAAAATAAGCTTATTAGTAGACCACTATATTTAACCCAGCATTACATTTGGGAACCACATACTGTGGAGTATTGAGTTGTTTATTAACATTTGTGTATGTATGAATGTGTGTGTGTGTGTGTGTGTGTATGTGTGTGTGTGTGTGTGTGTGTGTGTGTGTGTGTAATGTTTTTATCTTGAAAGCGTGGAATATGTAACAGTTTTGAGCTTGTAGTGACATACAGTATGTCTCGGCCAGGTGAGGATACTGGATTAGTATTAGTATTACTGGAAAAAAAAAAACCGAAGCCAAAAGCTTTTATTTTAAGTTACTGAGGTAAAGGTTAGAAGGTAAGGGGTAAATATATAGGGCATATCCTTATTTTGCAGAAGTATTATAGAAGTCAATAAAAATATTCCAAAAAATCTTTGTAATAAGAATATAATATGCATGTGCGTCTGTGTGTTTGTGTCACATTTAAATCATTCAATGATTCGTAGAAGCACAGATATAAAATTGTTCCAACAGGTAAACAGAAACACTTTTTTACTCTTGTCTTCTGTCAGTCCTCCAAATGTAGCACATCCCTGCCAATTATACCCGGTTTGTGCTTATACTCAAGCTTCTACCTTGTGTACAAAGACCAATAAAGCGTTTGCCCGTACTCTGATTTCCGACTCTTGATCCATGCGTGACAAGTATCTCTATGGACAAGGAGTTTGTGCATGCATAGTGGCCTTTATTGAGTCACATTATTGTCAAACAGCAGAGGGAAATATTTACCCATAGCATTAGCTAGGAGAAAGGTATACAGAAATGCAGGTCAGACTCCCTAAGAGAAGTGTCTCATAAAGTTGGGCATGACACCTTGTTATTAGAAAATGAATGTGTCATTCTTTTTGCGCCCTCTTTGCCTTTCTCTATTTGGATTACTGTTTATCCAGAAATTCAAAAATATGCAAAAGAAAAAAATTTTTTTTAATCATTGGACAAATATTTGATTCAACACTGAGATTCAAATACACTTGACTGTACCCTGCAAATAAATTATCAACTGTTTTTTTATTTCCTCAAATCAAGGGAAAAATGTTCATACAGGATGTACTTGTGTGTTTCCTGCATGTTTCCTTGTACACGCCCCACCTCTAATGAGTAGTTACCTGATCTTGCTGTCAATCAACGCTTCCCCCTACTGCCTCCAACCCACCACCTGTCAGTCATCTCCCCATGAGGTAAATGTGCTCACTCGAAATGTAGACCACAGCTAGGGAGATAATGACAGGGGAGGATCAGGTAGCAGACAAACACACACAAGCGCACAGACCTTTTACCGTGTCCTTATACCCCAAAGCATGCTAGCAATCATTCCATGTAAACTCAGAGGAATGTATTTTCAGACACAAATGAACCCCTGTCAGGTTGAAATGACATGCTTAGTGGTCATTTTCTATTAAAATGCTTTATAGTCTAAGGCTGAATTAGATTAGGAACATTGGGTGCACTTCCTCCACTGTGATAATTCTGTGCTTTGCAAAAGCTCCATGACTCTGCACTCACTAATTAGTCTGGTCCTAACGGGTTCCCTAAGCCTCTGTTCTTCTACAGTAGTGATGGGTCATTCATGAATGACTCATTCATTTTGAATGATTCTTTAATGTGACTCAGAAGAACAAGTAGTCTCAAATGTATTAATTTTCTACTGGAAAATTTTACGTGCATTAGAAAAGCATCGCAAAATCTCCATAGGTTATGTACAGGAAACGGAATTGGAAACATAATTCTAGTCAACATGTCATGTGAGTCCTATATACGCTATGCAGTGCATTATAAAGAAAAATAAATCGGGTAGCTCATATGATGAGACCTCTGTCTCGGTCCGAGTCGTTTGTTCTTTTGCAAAGAGATTCTCATATACGCTATGCAGGTGTGTGTGTGTGTATATATATATATATATATATATATATATATATATATATATATATATATATATATATATACACTGTATGTATATATATATATATATATATATATATATATATATATATATATATATATATATATATATATATATATATATATATAATTATTAAGATTATTGGAACTATAGTCAAAGTTGGTATATGTAGACATGTTGGGAATCTGCTTATTGAAAACATAACATTGTATTTTATTTCTGATCAAAGGAATGAACTAAATGACTCAACAAAAGATTCATTACTTTTGATAAAAAAAAAAAATAAAAAAAAAAATGAGCCGAACTTTATAATAACTATTCTCCAGTATATGCAGTATACACAGTGTAGAAAAGGTTTGCTTGATCACTGAGGAGTGTGGCTTTACTTTTCCATTCCTAATTATCTTATGTTATGTTCTTATTTTTTTATCACGCACGCACGCACGCACGCACACACACACACACACACACACACAAGTATTCGCTACTCAATAGCGTTTGATTTTCATTGACTACGAGTTTGCAACTCATTGCCAAAATTTCTTCTCTGCTTAGAGTCTATACACATACCCTCCCACCTCCCCCAATCATCTACACATATACTTCACTCTGTCAAAGTTACTGACTTGCAAAATTTTGCCTAATCCCTCCTCTGCCTCGGCTGCCTTCTTCTCAAATAACTTTTCCTCCGAGACACGAGAGAAGGAAATGGTATACAAGGCGACTCAAGAATTTTCAAAAGCTGGAAACCATTTCCAGGTTATAAGAACATCCTGAGAGCAGAATTTAATTAAGGAAATATTTTTTTTACTGACATGCAGAACCATGAACCACAGCTTTACACACACGTTCACACAAAAATACTTCGCTCTGGTATTATTAACCTTTCAATGTGCTGATTGTTTCTGTAATGCATTTCACTTGGCTTTACAGGTCCAGCTTTCTCAAATGTAAACACTTGCATTTAAAAAAAATGCTTTTGAATAGCGACCAATATTGCCTAGAGGGAATTACCACTTTATTTTCTTTGTTTTTATTTTTATCACCCAGACTAACCTGGGGCAAAATTCATTATGAAGCAGATTTTTGACTTGGAAGGAAAATACAGTGGTGAGGAGGGATAACAAACATCAAAAAGTGCAAGAAGCTTTGAAGGTAACCCACAAAACTCTACATTTCGACATACAGTGTATGACAGACAACTCCAATTTTTTTCAATAAGTAACATGAGTAACAGTTTATGATGAGGTTCTGATTTTATTACTCTGAACTCTTCATTTGCTTACTTCTCGCATCAGGCTGCCGTCATGGTATGGTGTTATCAACAGAGGCACTGATTGCTTTGCAGACCACCCATTCAACAGAAACTCTCTGAAAAAGCCCCAAATTAAGGCACAATTTCAAAAGATAAGTGAGAGGATGTCTTTTATGACCTTAAATGTTTCAGCTTCTTGGAGAACTCACGATGGAATTCAAGGCAAAATCAGAGGTTTGTTGTGGAAAGAATAAGACAGGAAGCAATTTATCTCAAAAACTATTAGCATCTAGATGCATGTTAAGTTGGTATGAATAGTCATAATTTTACTGTCAGTTATCAAATCCCACAACATTTTTCTTGTTTTCACTCAACATTTATGTCTGTTTCTAATTTTAATGCTGACTATAAATACATGCAGCAGATTTCTTTTTATTTACACAAGACATATAAGGCTTTTTCTGATTTTTGAGACTCTAATCCGAGCTTCATTTATCAATATCCGGAAAATGCACCTTAAGGATGTTTTTTTTTTTTTTTTTTTATCAAAAACAGCAGCACTTGGCTCCTACGTGGCACAACAGAAAAGGCATTAAGCCCTATTGTCAGGAGATCACAAATCTGTTTCCCAGTGATGCCAAGGTGCCCCGTGACTGGGAGTCCAAAAAAGCTTATTTCTCTGTGCTCTTTTGCAGAAGAGGGTAGTTACGGCTTTCCTGTGAGTGTGTGTAGCTATCCTGTGACAAAAGCTTGTACGTTCTTAATCATTATATTGTATTTTTCTTACAGACATAATGTCAGATACATTTTATGAGGTGGTATTAAAAGGTTTTGAGACTAATGGTGCTAATAGGTGCTATTCGTACCAGGTCTACAATTTCATAATGGACAGCAAGTTTGAACGAAGACGTGGACATAAATTTCGGTGTGAAACTGGCCAAATCTGCCACAGAGACATCTGGCATGACATATGGCAATGCTACAATGACTCTTTTGAGGTGTTTCATGTGACACGCATGCTTCAAGAGTGGAACAACATCACTGGAAGATGACAAGAGATCAGGAAACCTCACCCCCTGAAAATTACGAAACTATTCGGCAACTTGTGCATAATGATTGTCGAAGAACAATCCACATGATTTCACCTCCACACCCACCCTACTCACCAGATTTAGCTTCTGTAGACTTTGCCCTATTCCCAAAGATAAAGATCCAACTCAAAGGTCACCTGGCAGCATGGGGAGCTCTGCCAGATGTGTCTTGGTGGGTCCTGCATACTGCAGACAGAGGCTACACAATTCAGTTCGGGTCTTGTGCGTGCCAGTTCAACAGGGTACGTCCCACTCTGGTAGGACCTGGGCAGGCTCTGGTCATGAAACAAGATGTAAACATTCTCCTGAGAAAGGAGGTCATCAAGGTGGTCACTCCATCAGACAGATCAGTACTTCATAGATCCCAAAAAGGACAGGGGGTTGCGTCCTATTCTAGATCTACATCAGCTGAACCACTAACTCAGGACCCAAGGGTTCTCAAAGTGGGGCAATCCCCTTCGTACTATCAAGGTCATGCAGCAAGCCCTACATGCCTTAGATGTTTGGACGCTTATGATGAATGCATCCCTCACGGTTTGGGGAGCGGTCATGAGTGGCCTCCCAAGGTCTATGGGAAGGGCCCCATCTCTTGTGGCACATCAATTGCCTACAGATGCTGGCTGTGCTTTTATCGTTGAAACATTTTCTACCAAACCTCAGAACCCCATGTGTTGATACAGTCGGACAACACCTCAGTGGTCTCGTACATCAACCACCAGGGGGGTCTGAGCTCATGCCTCCTGTACAGGCTGGCATGCCAAATCCTACTGTGGGCTCAAGGGAGGCTGATCTCCTTGAGAGCAGCGTATATCCCGGGCCGCCTAAACGAAGCAGCAGACGCCCTGTTAAGACAGGGGTTGAGACCCGGGAAATAGCAGCTCCATTGTGGTGGAGCAGATTTGAGAGAGATTCAGCAGGGCTCAAGTAGACGTGTTCGCGATTCAAGAAATGTTACACTGTCCCCTTTGGTTCTCCGATACACTTCCAGCCCCTCTGGCCGAAGCTATGCCTGTATGCCCTTCCCCCATCACACTTCCGGAAGTTCTGAAGAGAGTTTGCCGGGATGGAGTCCATCTCCCCAGCTGGTGGCCGTGTGGAGTCTATCTCCACTGAGGTGGTAGAGACCATTCTTCAATCCAGAGCTCTCTCTACAAGGATGTCATATGCCGCAAGATGACGTCTGTTCAGTGTATGGTGCGATCTGCACCGATTGGGTCCAGTTAACTGCCTGGTTGGTTCAGTGCTGAAATTCCTTCATGGTGGCTCTGTCCACCCTCAAAGTCTACGCGTCCGCCATTTTGGCGTATCATGCCCCTGTGGCAGGGCAATTACTGGGCAGAGACCTGCTAGTGACGTTAAGGCCCCCTGTGCGACCTACAGTGCCTGCGTGGGGCTTTGTTATCATTTTGGAGACTCTATCCGAACCCCACCTTCGAACCATTGGCAGAGGTATCTTGAAGGCATTCACAGTCAAAACTGTGTTTCTCCTGGCCATTTGCTCTCAAGAGAGTAGGGGAATTGCAGGCCCTTTTGGTGGCCCCCTCCTTTCTGGAGTTTACTCCAGGCCAGAGCCTGCCTGTACCCTAGAACAGGTTACATCCCTAAGGTGCCATCGGTCCCATGACCTATTAGGCTTCAGGCATTCTATCCTTCTCCATTTCAGGACCCAGACCAGGAAAACCTGAACCGGCTGTGTCTGGTGTGAGCGGACACTCGACCCGGAGTGTAACAGCCTCTAAGGCTTGGTACTCTGGAGTGTCTCTCCATGACATCTGCAACGCTGTGGGCTGGACCACCTAGCTGACCTTGACCTCAGTGCCACCCATGGCCCTTTTGTCCTTTGACCCAGCTGTGCTCCTACACACTAGGCAGGGATTGGTCAATCTGGCTTAATTGGACTCGCATTTCCAAAGCATTGTTGACGCAGCTCATGTTCCTTAAAGGGAACGTCTCCAGGTTACATATGTAACCATGCCACATCGTCGACATCCCTGCAGCGCTTCCTTCTCTCTTACAGAAGCTATCGCCGGCTTCACTCCATGTGCTTTTTATAGCTTCCTGGTCATGACGTCATTCCGTCGGTGATGCTGCGCTTTCCATTGGACAGATTACACATGTGATTTAGAGTGTGGACAGCACGGAAGCGTTCCCAAAGTGTTGTTGACGCATCATCTTGTTCCCTCAGGGAATCGGGTTACATACGAAACCTGGAGATGTTCCTAACCATTGACTGCCAAGTGTGGTTGAACTGAACACTGCAGGAGTATTAGTATCAGTACTCCAGGTTTTAGTGCTGCGAATAAAGTGTGATTTATAGCACTGCTTTATTACTGTGGCAGAAGCTCATATTTTATTTAAGATTTATGCATCATAAAGACTATATATACAGTATGTGGTTTTACATATATAGGGAACACATACATACTTAATGCCTATGTGAGTGTTTTAATTTGTCACATGCCCACATTAACCTAGCACAATAATGATCACATTATTCACATTTCGCAGAAAGGTTATGGAGCATAATCCCACACGCCCCTTATAATTTTGAATAAGTTTGATGCAATTTTGCCTGAAGCTGGATCTTGGTAACTGGAGCCAATTAACACTCCGGATAAAATTTTCCTTTATTAGTGACCCAAATCTGGTAACATTTCACTACTTTCATTTCCACAGCTTTTCCCTTTTTGACCAGTGTTTTTTGCATTGCACAACCATTGCCATTTATTAGATATTTGCATAATGATGTTGGTGTATAGATGTTCCTAATAAAGTTTTCAGTGAGTGTAAATAATTTTTAATGAAACCTATAAATACTCCTTCGGTGTTTAGTATTACTTTTAATTTTCAGTTGATTTTCAGTTTGAACATAATCAAGTTAGCTTCTTTCCGAGGTGCAGAATGCTGTCTAATGTTCTTCCCAGAACCTCTGGCAAAGAGGGCTTGACTTAAGAACCCATAATGTTCCTAGTTATAAATATAAGACATGGACTATTAGTTTTGAACTTTAATACCATTCATTATTTTGGAATTATGAAACGTAAGACAGATGGATGCTGAGAACAAATCAAGTCACAAAACTCAAAACAATAAACCAACTGTTACACACATCTGAACAAATATACGCACGCAAATAAATGTACAAATATACACACACACACTTCCAGCTTGTAGCACCAGTGCACTGACCATGCAGTCATGTGTCTCAAAAACTCTGATACAGCTCCCCATTACACTAATATGAAAATTACAACCATCTGAAACATCTCTTAGGGTTCAACCATAAATGACTGGCAAGCATACCACATCATTGCTTCGGCTGTTCAGTCCTTTTTTCTACCTCCAGATTAGGCACTTCAAGGCTTGCCAAGGAAAACACAACCGGCAGAGCTGATTTGGCCTGTTCACTTGCAAATGTTGCTGTTGTGCTCATTTGTTTTTTCTTTCCTCTCAATCTATTTGTTTTGTTTTTTTTTCTCCTCTGTGAATGGAAATTTTAAGGTTGATTGGCTTTGCCATTTTTGCTCCAACAGTTCAAATGAAAAGTAGGGAGGGGACATGGTTAGGTTATGGAGCTGAGCATACAGAACTGATTACCAATCTCCACGCATAGATGTCCTTCCACAGTCTTCTACCTTCTTATCCTAGCTTAATAGCACAAGTGCTACACATACATTAAAATTCTCCCAAAAGCATTCCCGTATCGAATTACACACACTCACACATTCACTGTAGTTAGAGACTTAACTGATATCAGTGTTTCAGTCCCAACACTGTTCTTTTATTCTGATGCCCTCCATTTTCTCATGGATTCTTCACATGCCAGACCACTGTTCCCCTTCTTAAATGTCAAACATAAGGACAGTGTTTCTATACATCTTTCCATCCATGGTACTCGGATTACAGTGTGCCTTGCTAAATTGCAGAAAAAGAACGAAGTCTTGGCGGCTTTGGTATGTCTGTGACAAGACCTGCAATCGCAAAGTAACATGGACTGACAGTAATTGATTTGCGGCACAATTCACATGTGGCTGCTGCTGTGATTGTAAATGTTGAAATTGTTTTTTAATGTGTTGGCTTTTCAAACAGTTCATGTTTTGTTTTTGCTCAGAAGAAGGCTGTCATGGAAACAACTGTATTAGACTACACATGAGCAGTAATTCATGCTATATTTGTTCACTCATAAACATTAAAACATTTTTCTCACATTTAATCTACTTTTTCCGTTTCTTAGCACATGCTCAAAATGAAGGTTGTCAGTTTTTTTTTTTTTTTTTTTTTTTTGCATGCATCTGCATGCATTTTTGGTTGGTATGCTATGTCCAAAAAATGTCTTTGCTGCTCAGATTAGGCCATGCAAGTTATACTTTCTTACACAGAGTACAGAGATTGGCCCTCACACATGGCCCTGGTTTCATTGCAGCATCAATCAGGCCTCTCCTCCTGTCCAAACAAACTGGCTCTCCCTTTGGGACAACTAAATGCTTAAGTCAAGTCAAGTCAAGTCAAGTTTATTTGTATAGCGCTTTTCACAACAGACATTGTCTCAAAGCAGCTTTACAGAAAACAACAGTGAAGGTGAATGGTGTGCGTTTGTCCCTGATGAGCAGCCGTGGCGACAGTGGCAAGGAAAAACTCCCTTAGATGATATGAGGAAGAAACCTTGAGAGGAACCAGACTCAAAGGGGAACCCATCCTCATATGGGTGACATCAAAAGTTTGGTCATAAATCTTTCAACAATACAGAACAATTTGTGATCATCATAGATCCAGCATCAGCTTCTCCATGCCAGGGCCTTTAAACACTCGGCATCTACTTCTCCATGATCATCCATAGGTCCATAATCTTCACGAGGTGGGACGTGACTGGAGCTGGCCAAACCTCAGGATGCCTCGGGATGGGGAGAGAAAGAGAAGCAGTGGAGAGGAATTAGCGTAGCTGCTGTTCATGATATTAACAGCACAAGTTAATAATGTGCATGTGATCAGATGTTCTGGAGCACAAGGTTGTGATGTGGTGTGTGATGTGTGTTATGTGTAGGCTTTGCTAAAAAGATATGTTTTTAATCTGCACTTAAACTGGGAGAGTGTATCTGAACCCCGAACACTGTCAGGAAGACTATTCCAGAGTTTAGGAGCTAAATGTGAAAATGCTCTACCGCCTTTAGTGGACTTTGCTATTCTAGGAACTACTAGAAGCCCAGAGTTTTGAGATCTCAGGGAGCGTGACGGATTGTAGCGTGTTAAGAGACTGGATAGATACATGGGAGCCAAACCATTTAGTGCTTTATAAGTGAGTAGCAGTAGTTTGTAGTCTATTCGAAACTTAATAGGAAGCCAATGTAGGGACGATAAGATTGGGGTTATATGATCGTATTTTCTTGACCTAGTAAGAACTCTTGCTGCTGCATTCTGAACTAACTGAAGCTTATTTATTAATGATGCAGGACATCCACCTAGTAATGCATTACAGTAGTCTATTCTAGAGGTCATAAACGCATGGACGAGCTTCTCTGCATCAGATATAGATAACATATTTCTTAGCTTAGAAATATTTCTAAGGTGAAAGAAGGCTGTTTTTGTAACTTGATTGATGTGATTTTTGAAAGATAAGTTGCTGTCTAAAATAACTCCCAGGTCTTTTACCGTTGAACTAGTAGTTACAGAACAACCGTCTAAATGCAGGCTGAGATGCTGGAGCTTCTGTGTACTATTTTTTGGGCCGATGAGCAAAATCTCCGTTTTATCAGAATTTAATAGCAGAAAGTTATGGGTCATCCAATCTCTTATTTCTTCAACACACTCAGTTATGCGAGCTAATTGAGCTGTATCGCCTGGTTTGGATGAAATATATAGCTGGGTATCATCAGCATAACAATGGAAGCTAATTCCATGCCTTCTAATAATATTTCCTAATGGAAGCATGTATATTGTAAAAAGCAGGGGTCCCAGAACTGACCCTTGTGGCACGCCATAATTTACTAGCATTATCCTGGATAGCTCTCCATTTAAATCTACGAAATGGTAACGATTGGACAGGTAGGATTTAAACCAGCTTAATGCCTGTCCCTGAATACCGATGTAATTCTGTAAGCGATCGAGGAGAAGATCATGATCTATAGTGTCGAACGCAGCACTAAGATCTAGTAAAACTAATAGGGAGATGTAGCCTTGGTCTGAAGCTAAAAACAGGTCATTAGTGATTTTAACTAGAGCAGTTTCTGTGCTATGATGGGGCCTAAAACCTGACTGAAACTCTTCAAAGATATTGTTCTCCTGCAAGTGGTTACATAGCTGGGCAGCAACAATCTTTTCTAAAATCTTAGACATAAATGGGAGATTTGAAATTGGTCTGTAATTCGATAGCGTGTTTGGATCCAGATTAGGTTTTTTAATGAGGGGCTTAATAACTGCTAACTTGAGGGATTTAGGGACATGACCTAACGATAGTGAGGAGTTAATAATATTTAAAAGAGGCTCACCAGCTGTATATAACACTTCCTTCAGTAGTTTAGTGGGAATTGGATCTAACTGACATGTTGTTGATTTAGCTTTCATAATAGCATCATACAGCTCTTCCTGTCCTATACATGTAAAACAGTGTAGTTGTGGGGTTGTAAGTACGATTGTGTCGGGAGATGCTGTCAGAGGTTGAACTGCCACAATTGTTTTTCTAATGTTATCTATTTTTTCAGTGAAGAAATTCATAAAGTCTTCACTACTAAACTGTGATGGAACACATTTTTCAGATCCCTGATTTGTTGTTAATTTAGCGACTGTACTGAAAAGGAACCTGGGATTGTTTTTGTTATTTTCTATGAGTTTGCTCAGGTGTTTAGCTCTAGCAGCTTTTAGCGCCTGTCTGTAGCTAAGCATACTGTCTTTATACGCAATTCTAAATACCTCCAATTTAGTTTTCCTCCATTTTCTCTCCAGATTACGTGTTGTTCTCTTTAGGGCATGCGTATGACTATTATACCAAGGTGCAGGTGCTTGTTCTCGAACCTTTTTTAACCGGATGGGGGCAACAGTGTCTAAAGTGCTAGTGAGGATAAGGTCTATGTTGTTTGCCATCTCATCAAGATGATCAGCAGTTATGGGTTTAATATGAAACTGAGATAAATCAGGCAGGTTATTTATGAATCTGTCCTTAGTGGTTGGAATAATAGTCCTACCAAGTCGATACCGTGGTGAAACACGGTTAATCTGCTCTACCGGTAGTGTGTACAGTAGGAGATAATGGTCTGTGATGTCATCACTCTGGGGTAAAATATCTATATCAGTGACGTCTGCTCCGTGGGATATTATTAAGTCTAGTGTGTGGTTAAAACGGTGGGTTGGTCTGGTGACGTTTTGTTTAACTCCAAAAGAGTTTAGTAAATCGACAAATGATAATCCTAGGGCATCGTTTGCATCATCTACATGAATATTAAAATCTCCTACAAGCAGCACTTTATCAAAACTGATCAAGAGGTCTGAGAGAAAACAAGCAAACTCATGAAGAAAATCAGCGTAGGGTCCTGGGGGTCTGTACACGGTGACCAGAGCGAGTTTTCTGTGCATGTCTGAAGTGCAATTTTAAGAACGAGCACTTCAAATGATTTAAAGCTGAATCCTAATCTCTGACTAACATTAAGAGAAGCACTATAAATGGTTCCTACACCCCCCCCACGACCAGTCTGACGGGGCTCATGCTTATAAACATATCCTGACGGTGTAGACTCGTTTAGACCCATATAATCACCTGGTTTAATCCAGGTCTCAGTGAGACAGAGTGCTGAGAGATTATTCTCTGTGATCATCTCATTTACAATCAGTGCTTTGGGTGCAAGTGATCTAATGTTTAAAAGACCGAACTTTAGAACTTTGTTGTGTTTGTTTATCTGGCATTTTTCAGTTTTAACTGCAATAAGATTATTTCTGGATCTTGTGTATGTAATTCTTGGTTTTACTACACGAGGAATAGATACGGTTTCTATAAACTGGGCTGTGTGTGAACTTGTAACTATTTGGTCTGTAGTATGCGTGTTCTTATAGTTGAAGATTTCTTGATGTCTTACCAGTCAGATGGTGTGAAGTATCCTAGAGATGTTATCTGATAGCACTGCTGCTCCAACTCTGCTGGGGTGCAGGCCATCAGGGCGGAAGAACCTAGGACGCTCCCAGAAACAGTTCCAGTTATTAACAAAGAGAAGTTTATGTTCTCGACACCATGACTGTAACCATTCATTTAGTGCTAAAAGTCTACTAAACTTCTCAGCCCCTCGCTGGTAAGTGGGAAGAGGTCCTGACACAATGATCCTCGTTGTGGGTGATGTGCTGCGTACCGTCTCCACCAGGATCCTGAAGTCCCTCTTTAAGATCTCCGTTTGCCGCAGCCTGGTGTCGTTTGATCCGGCATGAAGAACAACCGCTCCGAAGTTCTCGTTCAGGATCGCGGGTACCTGCGCAGCGACATCCAGAACACGAGCACCAGGAAAACAGCGAGTGTGCACCTTACCTTTAGCTCGGGTAGCGCGGACATGCCGGACGATGGAATCTCCGAGAATAACAGTGTCGCGTTCCGTCTCGCGGAGGGGGACGAAGCGGTTCTCGGTCGAGATCTCGAAGGCCGGTGGTGGAGGTGGAGACGTCCTCGATCGGGGCTTGGCTTGTCTCTTCCGCCGCGGTCGCATCCAGGGTCCATGTTGCACCGGTGCCGGAGTTGTAGGTGCGCTGGGCCTGGGCATAGAAGCTCGCAGAGTTGATGTACTGGGAGCGTTAGGTTCAACCCGGGAGTTTACCTGGGATGAGTGCGCGTCCGCCCGGGATGTTTCCAGCGCCGCTTTCCGCTCTCGCAGCCGGTCATGCTTTACATGCAGCTCGCGAATCTGTTTCTCCAATGCCTCCATCTCCAACGCCACCGTTTGCAACTCGAACGAGTCCTCACCTGTGCTCGAATGCAGACAAACAACCGGCATAGTGCTTATCGTCACGAACAGATTTATTATACAGAGATGTGAGTGAGAGAAAATAAATATAAACAACACTAGTGATAGTCGAGTTAACTAACTACAGGCACAAGTCAGGAAGACAAAAACAATTCAAAAACAAGCTTACTCTCAACAGATGTGGTAATGTTATTCAGCATTTCATCTCTGAAGAAAGTTGTTTTATGCATCAATTAAGAATGTACTGTAGAAGCTTCTGACATAGATCATGGCACTTTGCTCTGGTAGGCAAGTCTTGTTTTACATTTTAATTGTTAATCACAGTTTCCTGCCTGATGATTTATTAAAAGAAATTAACATTTACCGAAAACTTTATTAGAAACATCTGTACACCTAACTACACATAACTTCTTCATGCAAATATCTAATCAATTGCAATGGTAGGGCAATGCAGAAAACACTGGTCAAAAAGGGAAAAGCCGTGGAAATTAAAGTAGTGAAATTTTACCAGAAATGGGTCACTAAAAAAGGAACATTTATTCTAGAGTGATACAAAATATAAAATAAATATCGAATAATTACATAATACAAGCTTTAACATCAAAATAAATGACCATGGTTAGACCGGCCAGCACGGGGCCACCAGGAGGAGACGGACTCCATCACCGTGCCTGTACCATGGTGTCCAGCCCGAGTGGGGGTGGGTGAGTGAGGGACCAGAGGGGACAGTGCAATGTCTCTTGAGTCACAAACAAGTCCACTTGTGCCTTGTAAAACTTTCTTCATATCTGCTCCATTACATCTGGGTGGAGCCCCCATTACCCGGGCCTCGGTCCTTGTCTTGAGAATAGCTACCCTTCGGTCAACAGGAGGATCTGGTGTGCCAGCCTATATAGGGGCAGGTCGCAAAAAAGCACATGTTGGCCTCTCAGGTCTAAGAAAAAGTACTTCAGAACCAGAGGCATGGCTGGCATATCTAGGCAGTTGATGTGCCAAATGATATGGGGCACAATCCACAGACCTTAGGCAGGGAAGCATCCATTGTTAGCATTACACAACAACAAGGAGCTCCCAACAAGGGGCCCTAAGACATGAACCCAGGTTTTCCCCACACATCTAAGGCCCATAGGGCTCGCCGCATGACCTTGATTGTGCGAAATGGGTTGCCCTTCCAAGAGAACTCTCAGTCCCTGAGCCACCACTGGAGGGGTCTCATGTGCAGGAGGCCAAGCTGTACCATGTTGGAAAGGGCTGTTGTCATAGTACACTATGCTTTACAGTGAGTGACTGGCCTTCTCTCTTGACAGCTGGAAGGATAGACTCAATCCGAGTTGTGCCCGCATAACCGTCGAATTCCACACTACTCCTAGATAGGTGGTTCTCTTTAGTGTAGGAAGCACACTTTTCTTGTTTTTTTTTTAACCCCAGTTCCTTCATGTGGGTGAGAATGACATCCCAATGCCGAACCGCCAGTAGTCTATTTTAGTATCAACCAATTGTCGATATAGTTTAGAATGCGGATACCCCGGAGTCTTAGCAGGGCCAGAGCCACATCCATACACTTTGTGAAGGTGCGGGGTGAGAGTGCAAGCTCGAACAGAAGGACCCAATATTGCTAAGCTTTATACCCTGAAAGCAAACCTCAGGAACTTCCTGTCTGAGAGAAGGATAGATTTGTGGAAGTAAGCGTCCTTCAGATCTATCGTGACAAACCAGTCCTCAGATCTGATTTGAGACATGATCTGTTTTAGGGTATGCATCTTGAACCTATGTCTTAATAGTGAGTGGTTCAGCTGACGTAGATCCAAAATAGGACACAACCCCCATCTTTCTTGGGAACTATGAAGTACCGGCTATAGAACCCAGACTCTCTGTCTAGTGGAGGGATCAACCTGAATTGAATCGAATAGCCCCTCTCTACAGTGTGCTGGACCCATTAAAGCACGTCCAGCAGGCGTTTCCAGGCTGCTAGATAGTCTCTTAAGGGAACCAGTCTTTCCGAGACTGATCTCTGATATGTCCCAGCCACTCTAGGGACCTCCTTAGAGGTGGCGAGCCTCCCCCATCCCGGGCAGAAGCTGAGGTAGACACTCAATGGAGATTGCTGTTCCCTGAAACACCATATGTTGCAGGGTTAATGAGCCGACCTCCTGGGTGGGCGTTAGGGATTCTGGGCCTTAGCCCTTATATTTAAGATGACGTTCCTCTGATCCATCAGCTCCTTGGGCTCCTAGGGTCACTGGCAGAGGGAGTACAAGTGGCGACATAGGGAGTCTCTTCCTAGGCTTCTCGTCACACTCTCATCTTCCTGTCAGGAAGATCTGACAAGGTCAGGCAGAGATGCCTCTCTGTGGTCACCAGGGCTGACATAGACCAGGCCAATGGCCCTAGCAGTCTCTTTACTTGCCCTGAGAGCCAGGTCTAGAAAAAAGGCAGACCCCGTCATGGAGATAGTGACATAGACTGCAAGCGCTTGTCCAGCTTGCTCGGCGGATGCTGTTTTTGTTTTTCGTTTGGCCATGCAATATCTAGCTTGTCGACAGCACGAGTACCACCTCCGAAAGCTTCTCAAACAGGATTGGCTGCAAGGGAGCATCTATGCGTTTGCTAGCGTACATTCCCTCCCCTCTTTGGAGGAAGAGAGATGGAGCGCAGCGCTCTTTTGACAGAGGGAAGAAACCACTAAAAGGCATGCTTACAAACAGTGGGAGAAAGCGCTGGATTTGGCAGGTGAGGCAGAAGAATGGGTCAAGCCCATCTTCAAACCCTGTGCCAGATTTACCTGCGAACCCCACGACCTGCGACGCTGCACTGTCTTAACAAAAGCATGGCCAAAGCCGCAAGCCCCTTCTCGAAGAGTGTTCTGTTTTTTTGTAAATCTTTTTGTAAATTTTTAATTTTTGTAAATCAAATTAATTTCACCACTATGGTACTAAAACAGAAAAGAGCTTGGAAGAATGTCGTTATTGTACCCAGAAATATGGTAGGAGAGGGTCAGAGGAAGCATAGTACAATAATTGTTTGTATGCTACAGTCTATTTAAGTATTGTTGTTGACCATACGCATCCTTTCATGACCACAATTCATTTATCTTCTAATGGCTACTTCCAGCTTGATATTGTACCAATGAACCATGTCACAAATCACAAGTTGTCTTAAATTGGTTTTATAAACATGACAAGTGTTATTACCAGTCACGAGATCTATATTCCAGTAGAACTCTTTAGGTTTTAGGCTGAATAAATGTGCATCTGAAAAATATGCAGGTGTTGTTTGAAGTAATCATGTCAACATGGACTAGAATTTCAATAAAATGGTGGTTTCAAAATCTTGGGGGATTCTTAGTACGAACAACTGAAAGCAAATTGAGACCGTACTCAGAATTACTGTATTGTGTTTTGCTCAGGTCACTGTTATATAAAAAAATGTAAAGGCCTATATAGTCTTTTGTTACCACACCAAAGAGGTGGTAACTCAGTGGTTAAGGCTCTGGTGTACTAATTGGAAGGGTTCAAGCCCCAGTATCGCCAAGCTACCACACTTAGGCCCCTGAGCAAGGACCTTAACCCTCCGTGCTCCAAGGGTTTTGGATCCTGGCTGACCCTGCGCTCTGACGCCAGCTTCCTAACATCTCTAGGATATGCAAAGGAAAAATTTCACTGTGATATACAATAAATGTGTCAAATATAAAACACCATTCTTTTAAACTTTTTAAGAGGAAGTTAAAAGGCTGCCATTTAAATTGCAAGTCTGTTCTAGGGCCCAGGGCCCAAGGCTTTGCTTACTGCTGTCAGCACCATGGTTCCTTATGAATATGTTAATCAAATGGACAACAAAAAAGCAAATGAATATAGCCTCTTCTTTTCTTTGAGGATTAGTTTTTTATGAGCTTGGTTGGATTTAAAGCCATTCAGTTGTTTTTTAGTTTTTAGTTTTTTTTATGTCAGCACTTTATTTACATTCAGCATTTTATTTTAATCCCTTTTGTGGCTTTTTAGATTGTGTGCATTCCCTTGTTTTCAATTATTTGGAAAAGTATATGGAATAATTAACTACAATTAGCATTAGCGCAACTGTTTAAAGGTTTTTGAATGAAGAAGGTGAAAACTGGAAATGTGTATACTCTTACTACTACTACAAGGATCTTTTAAAGAATCTGGATGATGCAGTATGAAATGAGTGCCCATATTTTATAATGAAATTATGTATTCAGCAGGTTTGACTTGATCCTGATTCTTTTTCACCTCACTTATCACTCCATACAGATGAGAACACACCAAAAATCCCGCCTTTACTCGATAAAGTCACTAATCAAGGTAAACAAGTTGGCACTGGCGGAACATGTTCGAGCGTCCCACAAATATTGGCCTTCAACCAATGCAAGAGCAAAAGCCATCATTTAGAGGACTTTTCATGTTTCGAGGGAAAAAAAAAAAAATTTTAATGTTCAACTGCTCCTTGTTTCTTGTTCTTACACTTTACTTGTTAATATTTTGGTCACTCAGACAAAGCTTCCTTGTGGTCAGGAAGCAAAAACATAGGCTAATCCTTCTTGATTGTAGGCTTTTCCTACAAACCCTGAGTCATCAGAGGGTCAATCCACTCTTTTTTTCTTACTTCTTTCCTTTCTTCATAAGCAGGGTTTAATAATGGAACTTAGAAATATACTGCAATTCAGGGGACATAGCAAAAAAATTAATTCATGGAAGGTCTTTGATCAGGAATTGCAACTTTAGTTGAAAAAAATGAATGCCAATCAATTGTGATTAAAAAAAGAAACATGCAATCACATGAGGTAGGGGGACAAACGGTCCAATAGTAGATCTGTATTACACACACTGTGATGAGGGTGTAGTTATGGCCCCCCGGGCAGTAATCACAAAAATAGGACACTGGATTAAAGTGAACATTAGCAATGATTAATGGAGAACATAAAGAGAGAGAAAAACAAAGGTTGCAGTTGTCTGACTGGGTTGGAGCTGAGTATTAGGGGACTGAATTTTACCTCAGCATGCATCCTGAATGTGTCCCAGTGTCTGCATATATTGTGCAATTGGTTGTAATTTTAAAGAATAGATTCTTACATACCGTTGGGACATACACTAGCAGGGAACATTTGGACACACCTTCCAAAATGTTTTTTCATTTTTACTACTTTCTACTACTTTAGAATAATAACAAACACATTACCACTATGAAAAAACACATGAAAGTATTGAAGACAGATATTGGTGTAATGAATTGATACACATTTAACCTTCCTCTAATTTTTGTGTTAATTGGAAGTGAAATGCATATCAAAACTAAGTTGAATTGGTCATTTTCAATGAAGCGACAATTGATTTTACTGTCATTTTAACTTCATAAAAGATTGTAATCTAGGACTCTTTTCTTTAAGTTCTATTTCTATTGATCAAATTGAAAATGCGAATAACTCATTTGGGAGACTTTTTAAGCAAAAACAATTTGCATTAAATACATTTTTGTTTCAGATATGAATTTATGCAAGTCTATTATTTCTGCATATGCTTCGAAAACAAATTTCAACCATAAGCTCTTAATTTTCTTAAAGACAAAAAATAAATATATATTCAATCTAGTGTGTAGAAACATTTTATTTGATAATGTATTTATTTATGTGAGTGTGCATTGAGCCTGTACTGCTGTGAGGCACACAGGATGTTCCCAGGCTGTAGCAACAGGCAGCTGGAGGCTGGAGAGTTGCCAAGTCAAACCTGTTGCCACTAGACTGAAGGCAGCCAAGCTGCACTGGAAAACACTCATGTCTCTAGTTTCTAAGAGAAACAGCGAGAGAGAGAGAGAGAGAGAGAGAGAGAGAGAGAGAGAGAGAGAGAGAGAGAGAGAGAGAGAGAGAGCAAAAGATAACTATGCCGATGATAGAGGACAAAAACAGACAAATCCTCTCAAATCTCAGCACCATGGAGGAGGGAAAGCCTAGGAGAGTAAATGGGAAATAGGAGAAAGCATTTCCTTCAAGTCACCCGGCTGCCAAGCTTCTTTCATTCTCTTGGCTCTCATTCCTCCTTCCTCCCCTCTCCTCCTCCACATCCCAGAGTGGGAGTGAGGGACATAGACCCCATATGGAAGCCATTAAAACAGGCATCTGAGACTCATCATGCTGGGGAATGTTTACCGAGATGTGTGCTGTGATGTCAGAGAGCGGCTGTGGAGCACAGGCAGCAAAGTGCTGTGTCAGGACGGGGGGGGGGGGGGGGGGGTTAGTGGGGTAGAACGAGGTAGTAAGAATTAGAAGGGGGGACAACAAAATGCTGAGCCTCCAGTTTTTTTTTCACCACACCATAAATTAGCACAATCCCTGATGGAAAACATTCACGCAAAGCCAGGCCACAGGACCTACAAACGCTCTCAAAATACTGTGTACGGTTATACATGTTGTTCCAATTAAAACCCGAAAGTAACACCACTATTGAAGTTCCACCCAAAGACATGAGCCCCTAGAGCAGATGACATGAGGGCTGAAAGCAGCCCGATGCTGGTTTTGATATAAATTCTTGGATTGTGCCTTAATGGTCTTGTCAGTTACAAAAAATAGACTACGTCTATTGAATAACAACAGAGAAGATTTCCTGTATTAAATTTTCCACTTTGATGTGGTTAGTGAGCTCAAAATGAGCTCTCATGATACGCAAAGACACAAATAGGCACTACTTGAAGATGCTTGCTTCCCACACACACATATGCATGTGCACATGCACACACATACACACTGTTGACCAGCCTCTGGCTTATTAAACCTTATCATGGCCATCATGTCTAAACTTTTCCTCTAAATGCTCCAGCAGCCTGTATTCACAGACCTAATGACTTTATTACCACGGCCTTGCTTTATGAGACTTGATAGCATCAGCCCAGCATGGCCCTCATAGCCTGTATCAAACACACCTAAATATAAGCTGTTCCCAAAGCACTGGCTAACAAAGGCCACACCGGCATCAGGAAAAAGGAGGGTTCTGACTCTCTTAGTGGCACTGCAACAACAGGAAACATATGTTTGCGGCTGGGTGACAGAGACGTGAACTCAGAGACAGCAATGGTGCAGGTCAGTCTATAGCAAAGCGCTGGACATCACTTCCCCTTCCTTTTGCAGTGTGGCTGGAACTGACCACAGGAAGACCATGGGGCAAGTGAGACACAGCAGAGGAAAAGGTGCAGAGGGTATTGACCAGGTGAAGGGAAGCAGACAGGTTTATCTCCCACAATATAACATCCTATCTAAGTGCAGGATGGGAACTTTGGGAATGTTGCCATGGTCATAGGAGAAAGGAAGGTCCCACAACATAACCTGTGACATTGCCATTATCAGTTTGACTATATGTGTGGGCTGGAACAGTTCTATATTTTTAGAGGTGACTGTATAATGTTTCCTCTTTTGCAGGGATGAATCAGTGAAGCATTCATTTTAATAAACTATTATTACTAGTTATTTGTCCTTGCAATTTATCAGGACACTGCATCTCATACTGTAAACGTCTATACACATCTATAATTTAACCATGAGTCATTCAGAAGATTAGGACCCATAATTTTTTTTCATGTGTAAATAATTGAATAAAAATATACAATTGTGTCCATATTAATGGATTGGGTCACCTTTGCTGTCGGAATGCTATATACTACATAAAGTCAGGTAGGGGGACAAAACCCCAACTAATTAGGGACAAAACCAACTATGCCACCCTGTTACTATATACTGTACCTGATAAACTCTCCAAACATAGTTCTGATTCACAGTTCACAGATCTAAAAACAAAAGGTAAAGCGAGATATGGATATAAATATAGAGAAAATAATCATTCTTTACTGATTCTTTACTAAAAGAGGACACGTGGACCCAGCCACAAAATGGCTGCATATTCCAAAATATATCACATTTTCACATGCTAAATACAACATACAAACAGGGCAAAGGACCTGAGGTTGACCCAAGGCAGGTAAAATAGCTATGAGCTCTAAGTCTGCTATGATAAAGTTTCTCACCACAAGTGTACACAACTTGCAGAAGTACCAGCAGGAAGATTGTAGGAAAAAATAAGAGATAAAGCATGAAAATAACAGGAACAATCCAGCCAACAACTGCCACCCTGCCAATCTGTCACTGAAGGGCTGATTCCTAAAACGTAGATGAATTCACCTATAAAATAGAAGTAAACTACTTACTGTGCACTATATCGGTACAGTACTTAATAACAAGTTCATGTGCATTGATGTCACCAGTATGTCAAAAATCTCAACCACATATTGATAGAACACTTAACCTGCAGGATGGACAAGCTGGGGAAAAGCAACCAGCAACCCACCATACCCAACAAGCCACTGACCAAGTATATATGCTTCTTTTAAATCCAAGATCATATACATATGTACTTCTAACTATGTGTCTCCCAACAGAGTTTTAAACAGATGATATTTTTAGACTGTGTCCTAATAGACCAGTATTAGAATGCATTTTATGATGGAGACTACAAAAGCACTTTAAAATTGCTCTGGATAAGTGCTATAAATGTAAATGCAAATCCTACAATCTACAATCAGACATACAAGCTAATTAAAGAGGGCTATGACTTCAGTTACTATTGCTGTTAAAAACAAAATAGCAACAGTGTGAGCCACCACACATGGAGTTGCATGTTGGACCAAAATGTTGGGTTTGAGTATTTACTTTGAACTTAAATACAAATTTTGCTTTTATTTTAAGGATATGTATTCTTAGAGACATATATAAAGACCTGTCCCATATATATGTTATTTTTCTTGAACACCTGTGCTTCCATCTCTGTCTAAGTGTTTTGGGAAGGTGTAATGTAGCTCAGTGGATAATTGGTTGGCCCACTGATTGGAAGGTCATGGGTTCAAAGACCAATCTGCCAATTATGCAAGGTAATCCTCAATTGCTCAGTTATATGACTGTATGTTGTTCCGGAAGAAGGTGTCTTCCAAATGCCTTTTCTGTTATGTAGCTTTATGTTGTTTATTGTAGCACCAGGGTTCTGGAGGAACGTTGTTTAATTTCACTGTGTACTACATCAGCTACATATGGTTAAAATGACAATAAAAGCTTTTTGACTTGACTTGACTTACAAGTACAAATGTTTCCAGGTCAAACTACAACCTGGGATGAACAGCAGCATAATGAACCTTTATGTTTGTGAACAATCTATCAGAGTTAGATCTTTGTGTTACTGAGTTCTGCCAGTGGAGAAATAATTATTAAGTGTTTTGTGATCTTCAATGGCCTTAAACATCAAAACTCTTTTTATGATTGCCAGATATGGCACTAGTCCTTTGCCTTGCTCAGTCATAAATATGCCCAAAGAGACAGACAGGGCTTAGTCTGTTTCCCTACTGAGTTTAGAAAAAGATAATCTCTTGCCTATTCTGAACACTAAACACCCTGCCAAAGTCAATGTTTTTGCAGTACCGTAGATGAAAGTGGTCCAGAGGTTTAGATGGAAGTTGTCATACTTCCTGACCTATTAAAGGGAAAAAAACACATTTAACTAGTTAGGAAATGTTAGAAAATGGAAAAACAAAATTGTCTATGTTTTGCGTATGTTTTAGATGTCAATACCAGTGCACCATGTAAACATGTCTGCTTATTTGCCTGTTAAGGGCAAGCAGTATGCTGACATGCAGAGGACTAACTTTACACACAATGTTTTGTCATATAGGTCTTGTTGTAACTTGAACATAATCGGTATCGGCCAAAAACAACACAGCGGAAGGCACTGGGTGAGGCATGTTAGTCACATGCCTGCAGGTGTGATGGAAGATTAAGCATGCTACTCCTTGCTATCAGATGCACTTCATGGACCTTTTTAGCCATCATGATTGATTTTAAATCTGCCCTCTATATAGCAACATCATTATTCAAAACGTACCTGGACTGTAATTGTTGACTTTGGAACTGTAATGAGGGCCCAAAAAGAGCTGTAAACTTACATTGAACAGAAACACCAGAAGCTGTTTTTGTATTGCCTTGTAAATTGGGGAAAAAATGGCCTTTCTCATTCCATGTGAAGTCAAACCAGAAAGTCTTAATGTAGCTGCACTGATGGACAGAACAGAAAGAATTGATACACATGTTAGACAAATTAATCATGTTTTTTGCCTCCTCGAAAACTAGTTTTCTTTCACTTCCCCCCAGCTGTTGTCTGCTTGGATGGGTTTCCAGTACTGCGTTATTCTGAGAGCAGTGAAAATAAACACATGCCTTGGGAATCAACATGCATCCAAGAGCAATTCATCTGTGTAGCAATCTTACCATTACATAAGACCACTTGGGTGTGGAATTTACATGGACGTTTATTTTACTTGATTGCCTCAGATGTGCTTTAGTTGCATAGGCTTCATGAACTGAGATGGCAAGGTTTAACTGTCTATCTGTACACCCATACAGGAACAACTTTATGTTGTTATGTGACTTCTAGTTACGGCTCTCTAATGATTGCTCATGTCAAGGGTATGTGACCTCAGTGTTTAATCTGAGGAGACAGATTTTTTTTTTTGGTTTTAAAAAGAAAATGTTAAACTGTTATACAGAATTTTTTGTTGCTTAGTTTAAATAGTGAAACACAGAATATTATTCCTAAGTCTGATGTTTATGTAATGTTTACCTTAACATAAAAAAGAAAGATATTTTCTATTCTATTTTGGATCCCATTTAGATACTGACATGAGCATTTCACTAAAGGATCACATGGCCATGTCTACATTAAATTTTATCAGATACAGACAAAACAATTTTGAACAGAGCACTTCACTGATCTGATCTGTTTTCTAGCTTGCTTGGAATCAAATGTTGAATAATTAACAGATATCTGGTTTTGGAACTTGTTGCTCACTGTGTCAAATAACTCAATAATTACAGTGCTTTTTTGTGCAGTTTTTTTTTTATTGCTCCATGAAGTGAGTAAACTCAACCACAGAGTGGAAAGGCTCAAACTACAGCACATTGTTTGAGTTAACCTTTAAATAAAACAGCATAATAGGAATGTGAATTTCCTGGTTGCATAGCCAGATTCATATAATTTATGTAATTTCAGAGCTACGGAAGTCTTAAGAGGCTATGCATTATAATCTTTTTTTCATTTCTAGTTTTCTCGTGATCATTCTTGTTATGGACTTGATTTGTCTTGTGATCTTGACATAACAAACATTGTTTCCTCATGCTCAATGCTTAATTTTTCTGTGTATTTGGCATAAGAGAATGATTGCATTCGCTTTTACTTTGATCACAAGGATTAAAGTATTAAAATGCATGTTTTTTAGGATTTCAGTCCCAAACAGATTGAAACAGAGATCATTTTCAGAAATAAAGAAAATTGTTAATTTTTTTAGAATTGTTTAATTGTTTCTTAAATTGTGTTAATAAAGACACAAAGATTGAAAGAAAAGCTGATAAAAGAGGAATAAAGATAGACCTTGCTGCTGCTCCCTAGGACTTGGCTCAGGAATAATGTTCAGCATACCTTTGCACACAACAGCTGGACCTCTTAGCCTTGGCCACATCCGGATTCCTGCACGATTAGCATGTCTGTGTTCCCAGTGCAGGTTTCAGGGTGTTTATAATTGCATCAGGGGATAAAACATGACAGTAAGACAAAATCATAACTACATTAGCAATGGATGAAATTAAGGACACTGCATCGTCTAGTTCTGTTGAGACCTTCTTTGTCTCGGCTCAGTTCCTGCATCCCTCTGCCCATGGTGGTTTCAGTCTCAGTTCTCCACTTCTCCACACACTGTCTGAGTCTTAGGTGGGAAACAAGTTAGTGGTTTAATCTCTAATAGTGCTAGAGGTCAATACACTCAAATTGGAACTGAAAGGAAGAGGGAGGTGTGTGTATGCGCATTTCCATTGTAAGATTGCTTTGATTGAACTGAGATTGCTTGGTTTGCGGATTGAAAAAAGGCCAACCCCAAAATGTCTTTCTTTCTCATACTGAAACTCACATCTGCAGCTTCTCACTCTTTCCACTGCTGGGTTTGATGAACAATGACATATGCTGGGCTGACCAAGCACCCAATCAGTGGAAAGATGTGGTGGAGCGCTTTGGCGTGTGAGTGTGTTTGTATGTCTGAATAGGGGATGTTCTTGGCTCAGAAGCAATTAAAGTTCAGATGTTTTACTCCACCAAGGACATGTTTAAACTCCTTGCAGTTGACTTGTGGTAGATGTAAGGAAATCAGAACTCCTTGAAGTTTTTGAGAAAATGTAAGCAAAAACCCTCATCTTTTCTCTTAGTTCCTGTTTTCTCTTCTTGGTCAACTTATTGAAACTTAAGGTATTAAAACAAGGACCACAGACTATATGTTGAGGTTTTATAATAACATCAAAGCCGCAAACAGGATTTCAGCCATAACCAGTGTTAGTCCAGGACTAATGTTTCTAAAACACTAAATAGGTTTTTAAATACAGGAAGCACGACTGCACAGAACAAATTCTCTAAACTGTTTACCTGTGTTGCAGCCAAGCATAGAAATAAAATTGCTACTATTACATTTAATTTGGGTAGAAGTAACTGATTTTGCATTGAAAGTCATTTGCATATAAACAAAATATTCAAACGATCATAATTTGCAAAGAATTGGTTTAGAATTTTATACAAAAAAACTAATTTAGTGATATTCATTAAAGCACATGTCTGCATGTGATCATTCACTTTCACAGTTGACCTTTACTGATGCAGAACTAAGCTTTTGTCTCTTCATGGCCATGACTATAGGATGTTTCCAGAAACTTCAGGGGGTCAAAGTGGAGGGCTATAACAGCTGGAGGACCTCCGTGGTGTTGCTGTGTGATAGTGGAGTCATTATTGGGGGATTAGCTAAGGGGATCAGGGGCTTACCCGGCAGGCAGCTGTGCACTCAGAATCCTGGCCATAAAAAGACTGTGAGAACCAACTTCTCACCAGTCCACCTTTAGTACTTTAACAGACTGCTATTTAGTCTAACCCAGCAAGCAACAGCAATTACAGCTCATCCGAATCAGAAACTGTGATTTATCAGTGACTGCATGTGATGCAATGGAATTGTACATTTATCTAAGATATGACTTAACAAAATGCCTGTATCTGTTTATTATTGCTTTCGTTTGTGAATAGGAAACATGAGACAAATGACAAGAATGATTTTTTTGCTTCATGGGCTGCTAGCAAGTGATTCCTGGAAACAATTGACATGTCTTGCTTTTGCAGGCGTTCAGATGAAATATAATTTTAAAATATTATTTATTCTCATCTCAGGCTATTTGAAAGATGTTTTATTCAATGACCCTTATTCTGGTTACTTAAGTGACTGCTGGGAAACGCAAACTGCATAAACGGTGCAATAAATGCAAAATGGCTACAATTAAAAAGAGCCTGAATCAAAATGGACTCTTTCTGCAGAAGGCTTAAGGGGATGCACCGCAAACAAACACAGGCTGAGACATACAATTGTCACATCTTTGAAATTGACATTGAAATACTGACAAACTAGAATGAATCTCATAACCCATAATCTCATACAGAGAAACAGCTGGAGTGGTGTAAAGTGCTTGGCTGTGCTTGAGCTCTTTAAGAGTCCCAGCAGTATAAGCAAGCTCAGTTTATTAGTGAGCTGAATGTTCACTGGCACAAAGGCCGAGCCTGTGGTCATGACTGTGAGGGGCTGTGTAAAGGCTGATTTACACTTCAGCAAAGATGCATGTTAATGTATTTGAGACTAAAAAAGGGGGTTTATGGGTAAGCATAATTCACCAAGGAGCCAACATGCATACCTCATTTTGCATCAAACAACCATACAGACCAGGCGAGCCATGGAGTAAGCATTGGAGTTGGGACAACCAAAAGTGTTTGCTTTAAACTGAACTAGCACTATACATGTCAGACTTTCTAAGCACTTACACCTGTTTTTAAAAAGCAAAAACGTTTCGTGAAAAAAATTAATTGTTAATTTTATTCAGGTATATTCACATTTACTTACTGTCCTTTAATTAATTTATTTATGTCATGTACAAAGTAGAGATAAAGATTAAAGACCAACTGTAAAGACAGTGTGATTAGACGAAGGCACTAGTAGAGCAAATAAACTACCAGAACATCTTCAAATGCACCTTTATAGAAGTAGATTGCTCTAGTATTTTATGTACATATGCTTCCCCTCCTTCTCTCTTTTTGGCCTTCTGTTTAATATCAAACTCTCAGCATGGGGAATCTCTTAGGACTTTTTACAGAGGTGCTGATAAAAATATGGAGTCAAAGGTCTCCTACAGGGGTGCAGCAAACAGAGGAACCAGGGCTATGGTTATCTAATAAGTTTCCTCTAACACGGCACTCAAGTTACGTGATTAATTTTTACAAAACCTGGAGATTTGTATTCCTCTGGCATGTTTCCAGTGATGCATGGATTATAGGGGATGGGGAATACTGATAGAAAGAATGATGTAAATATATAAACTGAAGGCCACAAGCAGTGTCTGGGTCCCATTTGGAGTCATTTTAGACATGCAGCTGGATTTCATTTATGCCCATCCTCCCTCTACTTAAATATACAGTACCACTCCAGAGGAAAAAAATGACCATATACTCTAAAACTACTCCATATATTAAAAATTATAATCTAAACGCTTTTTTAACAAAACTTTGCAAAGTATTTATGCGAGAATAGCATTGATTGAATATTGTGTTAGGTCTGTTTTAGCGTTCTGTAAGGGAAGCCCAGTTCGTCCCGGGATTAAAAATATAGACTTACAGTGTCTGTCAAAAGCTATTTTTCAACACAAATTTAGTTTTTTGTTTTTGACCGACATATGTTGCATGTTTTGATATACAACAAGCTAGATAATTTCAATGTATGCAGATTAAAAGATTTAATAAAATAATAATAATTATTATATATATATATATATATATATATATATATATATATATATATATATATATATATATATATATATATATATATATATATATATATAAAAGTATATATATGTGTGTGTGTGTGTGTGTGTGTGTGTGTGTGTGTGTACAGATGTAAGAATGTTTTTGGATTGGAAAAAACTCTCTTCACATAAAAAAGAATATACACATTATTGGCACCCAGACAGTTAGTTTCTGCAAACATTCAGCTGGAATACTTTGCCATGTTTCTTGTAAAACTTGGCCAAGATGTTTTTCACTAGTTGGAGATTTCTTTCTCAGAGCGGTTCAATACGATTTAGGTGAAGTAACTGGGCAGGCCATTCCATAATGGATAACACCCAGCTCAATGTTTTCTCTTTAAATAATGCTTACAAAGCTTGGACATATACAGCTCATTGTTTTATGGTGAAGTCGGTTCCAATGAGCTAGACGGAACTGCATGGTGCTGAAGTAGAATTGTAGTATGTTGGTTCATTATTCCTTTCACTCTGAGATGTTATCTTTCCCGTTCTTATTATATAAGTTATTCTGTTAGAAGCAACTATAGACTAAAATATACATTATTTGGACTCATCTGTCCACAAAACTTTTTTCAGTCACTGACTGTCCAATTTTTGAATGCTCTTGAATGCCTTTCACTTATTTTGTTGCATATACACAAAATGGAAAATGATTCTAGACTAGGTGTTTCCAAACTTTTGACAGGCTCTGAATATGCAGTAAACATAATCCATCTGCACGCCATAAAAGTATGCGTTAAATAAAATTATTCCAATTGTTTCTATTAAACCCCCTTATATTGCTCTGTCTGATAAGAGTAAAATTATGTGTGGGCTGCTGAATGAATAAGAGAGAATATGTGTGTGTGTGTGTGTGTGTGTGTGTGTGTGTGTGTGTGTGTGTGTGTGTGTGTGTGTGTGTGTGTGCATGTTTATAGTATGAGTTTGTGCGGATGTTTCCTGTGTGTGGCAGTGTTCATTTATCTCACCATGTTTACCCTACATGTCATATATGTGCTATTCACATAATTCTCTCTTTGGAAGGTTGCATAGAAAACGCTCACCCGCAGGTAGTGTATGAATGGAAGCAGCTGTTCATGAGAATAAGCAGCCTCTAAAGTCCAACACTGCGAGAATTCACACATTGCAATTCAACAACAGATACACAGCTATACAACCATGCACAGATTACATCTGAATCTTAGAAGTACGTAGATCTTTCCCTGACATCCTTAACATTTTATTTAAATATAATTTGGTAAATTGTTGGTATGGATACATTTGTTCCTAATAAAAAACATACACAGACACATGCACACTCACATCTTTACATTCTTCGGCACAGCACTTGTAAAACTCCTTTATCTGTATTAATGCTGAGCTCAGTTTTTAACTCTCATTTGCCCTTTACTGCAATTATTTGTTATGTCTGCAGCTATTTATATTAGATTAGACTTTTTGCACATCTGCATTTACTATAACCTACAATATATACTTCATCACATTACATGCATTATGCTATTTACCTGCCAAATAACTGCACCATAATTTCGTATTTATTTTATTTTATATAATTGACATTTGCATTAATGGTATGCATGTAATACTTTAACTGTACAGATACAGTGTTACTTGTCTCTAGGTTAAGTACTGTATGTAACCCTAGTTCCCTGAGGGAACGAGACGCTGCGTTGCAACGCTTTGGGAACGCGGCTGCGTTGTCCACGCTTTAAAAAAATGTGTGTAATCAGTCAAAATTGGACACGTGGTGTCACTGGCGGGATAACGTCATGACCAGGAAGCTACAAAAGCGCATGGGGTGAAGTGTGGCTTTGAAAAAATTTATGTAATCAGTCAAAATTGCACACGTGGTGTCACTAGCGGGATAACGTCACGACCAGTAAGCTACAAAAAGCGCATGGAGTGAAGTGTGGCACCAAGACGCAGCGTCTTGTTCCTTCAGGGAATTAAGGTACCTAACCTAGAGATGTTTCCTTTCAAGAACTTGAGCTGCGTCGCAACGCTTTGGGAATAAGAATCCAATACCGCCATACTGAGCAGTCCCTGCCCAGTGTGTAAAAGCACAGCTAGGATGAAGGACAGAGGGGCCAGGAGTCGCACTGAGATCAAGGTTATAGAACCTGACAAAGGTCAGCTGGGTGGACCAGCCAACAGCGTTGCAGATGTCTTGGAGGGACACTCCAGAGGACCAAGCCTTAGAGGCTGCCACACTCCAGGGCGAGTGAGCGCTGACCCCGAATGGAGCAGGGTGACCAGAGGACTTACAGTGAGGAAAATAAGTATTTGAACACCCTGCTATTTTGCAAATTCTCCCACTTAGAAATCATGGAGGGGTCTGAATTTGTCATCGTAGGTGCATGTCCACTGTGAGAGACATAATCTAAAAAAAAAATCCAGAAATCACAATGTATGATTTTTTAACTATTTATTTGTATGATACAGCTGCAAATAAGTATTTGAACACCTGAGAAAGTCAATGTTAATATTTGGTACAGTAGCCTTTGTTTGCAATTAAAGAGGTCGAACGTTTCCTGTAGTTTTTCACCAGGTTTGCACACACTGCAGGAGGGATTTTGGCCCACTCCTCCACACAGATCTTCTCTAAATCAGTCAGGTTTCTGGCCTGTCGCTGAGAAACACGGAGTTTGAGCTCCCTCCAAAGATTCTCTATTGGGTTTAGGTCTGGAGACTGGCTAGGCCACGCCAGAACCTTTATATGCTTCTTACAGAGCCACTCCTTGGTTATCCTGGCTGTGTGTTTCGGGTCATTGTCATGTTGGAAGACCCAGCCTCGACCCATCTTCAATGCTCTAACTGAGGGAAGGAGGTTGATCCCCAAAAACTCGCAATACATGGCCCCGGTCACCCTCTCCTTGATACAGTGCAGTCGCCCTGTCCCATGTGCAGAAAAACACCCCCAAAGCATGATGCTACCACCCCCATGCATCACAGTAGGGATGGTGTGATGAACCTTCCGTGCCATGCATGATTTCAAACCATGACGTCTTAGTGTATTACCAACAGTAACCTTGGAAACGGTGGTCCCAGCTCTTTTCAGGTCATTGACCAGCTCCTCCCGTGTAGTTCAAATGGACATTTGGTGCAACCCAGATGAGGATGGGTTCCCTCTTGAGTCTGGTTCCTCTCAAGGTTTCTTCCTTATGCCATCTCGGGGAGTTTTTCCTTGCCACAGTTGCTCATCAGGGACAAACATACTTACAAAGAACATATTTACGTTTAATCACCACATTATCTGTGTAAAGCTGCTTTGAGACAATGTTCATTGTTAAAAGCGCTATACAAATAAAAATGAATTGAATTGAATTGAATTGAATAGATCTGGGCTGATTTCTCACCTTCCTTAGGATCATTGAGACCCCACGAGGTGAGATCTTGCATGGAGCCCCAGTCCGAGGGAGATTGACAGTCATGTTTAGCTTCTTCCATTTTCTAATGATTGCTCCAACAGTGGACCTTTTAGTAGTTGGATTCTTACTGCAGCTACCGACCTTAAACAGGTGCATCTAATTTAGGATAATAAATGTAGTGGAGGTGGACATTTTAAAGGCAGACTAACAGGTCTTTGAGGGTCAGAATTCTAGCTGATAGACAGGTGTTTAAATACTTATTTGCAGCTGTATCATACAAATAAATAGTTTAAAAATCATATATTGTGATTTCTGGATTTTTTTTTTTTTAGATTATGTCTCTCACAGTGGACATGCACCTACGATGACAATTTTAGACACCTCCATGATTTCTAAGCGGGAGAACTTGCAAAATAGTGTTCAAATTCTTATTTTCCCCACTGTATACGAGGATGCAATAGCATCAACAATCCACCTGCTCAAGGTCTGCTTCATGGACTCCTGGTCTGGGGCCTGAAAATGGATAGAATGCCATCGTAGGATGACCAAGGGCACCTTGGGGATGTAACCCATTCTAGGGTGCAAAAAGGACTTGACTGTGAGATGCCTCCAAGAATGGGCATGATATGCCGAAATGGTGGATGCGTATGTGCAGAAAATCTGCGCCCAATGTGCTCAGAATATGCACCGCCCACTTCCTCTAGAACCAACCTAATGTGCTCCGCCCTCAAGCAAGCCTCATATGCTGGTCACAACCTACATAGCTCCTCGAAGCCTAGCTCTCAAAGCCCCAACTACAGGGGCACAGGGGCAAGAAACTACATTTTACTGTCTCTGTACTCTAACACTGGCAATAAAGTTAAATCTAACCTAACTATCATAAATTCACCTAACCTAACCTAAAAAAAAAAACAATGTAACTTAACCTAACCTAACCAAACCTAACATAACCTAACCAAACCTAACCTAATATAACCTAAACTAACCAACCTTACAACCTTACTTGTTAGCTTCCGTGGTGTTGTAGTTCTTTCTTTCCCTAGTCCAAATATAATAATGTAGTGATACCTGGTCTAAAAAAATTATTGAGGGCTTGGTTAAGGCCAGTTACTAACAACTTATTTGTGTGTTTTTGATGTTGTGATACAGGTTTAAAATTTTCTAATGGTCTTAAAAATGTCTTGAAATGTCTCAAATATGATTTTTGGAACCTGCAGAAACCCTGCTAACCAAACCTAACCTGACCTAACCTATCTTACACTAGCCAAACCTAACATAGCCTAAACAAATAATTTAACCGAATCTAATGTAATGAGAAGGAAAACTATTGATCATGTCACCAAATAGATTAAAACTAAAGTAATGAGACTGGTTTAAAAATGTAAGAAGTAGAAAATACAGATATTTGTGTAACAAATTTAATGAGTGAAAGTAAAAGGTTGTCCAAAAAATAAATAGTTCAGTAAAGTACTGATACCAAAAAAATCTACTTGAACAACAGTTACAAAGTATTTGTACTTTGTTATTTCCCATCTCTGACCTATCCTAACCAAACCCAAATGAATCTAACCTGCCTAAACTTGCCTAAACTTACCTAACCTAACCTAACCTAAACTAACCTAGCCTTACCTAACCAAACCTATCCTAACCTAACCTAATTTATTCTATCCTATCCTATCCTATCCTATCCTATCCTATCCTATCCTATCCTATCCTATCCTATCCTTACCTAACCCAGCCTAACCTGCCTAACTCTGTCCTAACAAACAAACCTATCTTAACCTGACCTAACCTAACTTTATCTAATGTAATCGGATCTAATTTAACCTATTATAACCAAACCTAACCTGAACAAACCTAACTTAACCTAACCTGACCAAACCTGAACAGACATTCTTACAGATATTGGAGACTGCACTAAAATATGCAGTAACTGTGACTTTGGCACTAATTCTGTTGGTAATATTACAGAATACAGACTAATCACAATAATATCCTGTTAGAAGGGATATATCTGTTTTTCATATATTGTGAGTGAAAATCTACCATATAAGATTACACAGGATATCATTAGGGTTCTGTCAATGTTGAGTAATTTCACATGTTCACAATCTACAACTTTTTTGGCAGCACAAAATGTTCCAAAGCCAAAGCCAACAGAAAATAACTTTTTTTGTTTCTTTTGCTCTGAAATGTTAAAATAAACTGATTATGATTGGTAAATCTATTTTAAAAAAATCTGTATCAGTATCAACACCCTACATGGATATCTATATATTAAGTTACACATTTGTTTTAGTTGTTTAAGAACTAAACGTCACTTGAAACCATACTAATTTCAATAATGTCTTGTTCTTTCCTTTTTCCTTCCTCCTTTGTTTCGCTCGGTTGCATTCAATCTCTACCAGAATTTCTGTCTGATTGTAATTGCTGTCAATCTGTGCTGTCTTTACATGCACGTGTGTATACCTGTGTTTACCAGGATGTATGTCTAGATTATATATAGGGACACAATCTTCTATTACATCAACCTCAGAGAATGTCTGGATGGTGTGAGGTAATTTTATTTATTATTTATTTTAATTTATTTAGAATACTTTTTTAATCTCACAGGGAAATTGTTATTTCTTCACAAATCCCAAGGATGTAGAAAGCTGGGGTCAAAGCATGATGTTACAGTGCCTCTGGAACACAGAGGGTTCAGGGCCTTGCTCAAGGGTGCCACAAGAGTGGCAGCTTAGCAGTACCGAAGCTTGAACCCCAGACATTTTGATCTGTAACCTAGAGCCTTAACCACTAAGCTTCTAATCCCCCCGGGTTTTTATATTTATTTATTTTTGTGTACTGTATAAAGTTCCATACATTTTAAGTATGTAATATTTGCCACCAAGATGAGGATATTTTTGAATCTGGTTTCTTCCTCATTGCTATCTCAGGGAGATTTTCCTTGCCACAATTGCCTCTGGCTCCCTCAAGAGGCATCAACCTTTACTTAATTTTAACAAACTTATAGGCACTAAACTTATACACTCTTTTATACAACCTTATAACGTCTTTATCTCTGTGAAGCTGCTTTGCTGCTTGCACATTATACATACAAATGTAATCCTAACATTAACGTGTAACTAAAATAAAAGGTGCTGTTTTTATTAAAAGGGTCAGAACTGTCAGAGGTTCCCTCCTCTTGTGGAGACATTTGGTCTCCACACATGTGTGCAAGCACACACACACATACACACACTTGAAGAAACACGAAGAACAACCTTTAAAGCTGTAATTTGTCAGAATTTCATCATAATACATTTTTACTTACAAAAAACCTAGGTAAGAACAATGGGCTTTTTGATTCCAAGACATACTAATTATCAGATGTTACATTGTCTAATACAAACACAACTCCCATATCGACACAACAAATGAATGCCAAGAACTAGTCTTTGTGAGATGCTGAAGTGTTGAGTGTAAGATGTGCCCTTGATATGGTATGGCATGATTTTTTTTTTTATGCAACACTGAAACAAATCTGTCTGGGAAGAAAATGTAAGACAAAGCTGGGAGCCAAAACAATGAGTGAGCCGTATGATAAGCTAAAGGCAAAATGAAAACCTGCTGGAACACAGCTCATGCATGTCAGCTATATTGCTTCATAATCCCTCTGTTATCTACGCCAGGTATGCGCCCTCCCTCTTGCCTACGTTATTCAGCACCAGTTGCATATTAACCCTTAACACTAACAATCTCAGTCAAGTTTGTTGATGCTGATGTTTCGTTTAACGTTCAATAACAGTTATGTATGCCATAACTTTCCATTGCCATTATTTTCAATCAGATAAGATGTGAATCTGAGGGTGACAGCCACATTAAGGTTAAAAAGAAAAGGTGAGCAAACTGCTTTGAAGGAGGAAGTAGACTGTTTTGTTTGTGTCAAATAGACTTTCTGGTTATGGGAACTGGGCTTATGTCATTGTTTGCGAGATTTACTTTGTAAGCCCGAGGGGACTTCTGACTTACTGAATAGGAAGAAAACAAGAAAAAAGGGTATGAAAAAAGAAACAGTCACATTCCTCCATTTTAGCATAAACCGAAGGGTTCCCTTAAATCTCTTGTAGTGTATTACTAATACCAGGAGTCTGTACATCCTTGGTTAATACCTCAGCGAGGAAACACACAACTTAATTACAGCCAGAATCTGTCCATCCATTTTGGTCACCAATTTCATAAGGATACAAAGACTGTCAAATTAAATTACATGATTTTTCTTTTTCTACACACAGCAGAAAAGGAAATTATGCTCAACAGTGTCAATTGAGAACGGTTACAGGAGACTGCGATCAAACATGAGACTTCTTTAACACGAGACCCGAGTTCTGGGTCATCAGCAGGCCTGTGTGGAACAGGTCTGGCTCCCTCCAGGGGCTGCTGAGGTTTTCAGTCAGGCATGGCCATCCATTTGTCATCTGCCTTATCTGCCTGTTATTATACGAAATGGATGCCAGCTGCCCTGGAGCACAGCCATAGAACTGGATTTGCTGTGTGTATAGAAAAAAACCTGGATTGTAATTACATAATTCTGAACATTATATAGCCTAGGATAAGGTGTATGTTTTGTGTGTATGTGTGTGCGTGTGTATGTGTGTTGAAGGATAAGATTTCAGACCGTTTTCCTCTCATGCAAGTATGAACTTGTATTTGTTGTAGCTTTTACTGTAAATTTTCAGGTTTCCATAAATCTGCTCGATAAAGCATTGTTCGTTTCCTTCTTTTTAAACAAAACAATACGCTTCAATAAACAGGTGTGTATCACTTTATTCCCCTTCACATAATTTGATGATAAATTGAGTAGAGACTGTGTACATGCATTTTCCTGGATTTACATTCAGTGTTCGAGAAACACTGCTATTAGAAAATATGAGAGGGAGCTGGGAAGCTGTGATATGTTGACGTTACAACTTCCGTACTGGCTGAGAAAAGCTAACCAAAAGTCCTAAATTTGACCTGAGGAAAAAAAAAAAAAAAAGGCAAAATAGTGATGAGATGATTCTCAGAAAGGTTAGGAGGGTGTTGCTCAGAGCTGTAGACTCTCTTGGGACTGACCACATCTACCCTAATGACAGACCAGCGAGCGCAGCCTCTCTGCTTAGCAACATGCATTGTTGTTAGTACAGTTTGTTCTCTGATGTCATCGTGGCACTCAGCTGAGCTTGTAAACCTTAGCAAAAAACTGTATGAAACTCACTATGGTCATGGGATTGAAAAGATGCATCTGAATATATACACATAGTACAATAACAAATAGCGTCAAACATGCACAAATACACAAATAGAGTATCCATACTCAAACATATACAATATAATAATATATGTGATGAAAGTACTCCATAAACAAATTCTGATGTACTCGTAACCAAGATAATTGGGAAAAGGTCAAAAGTCCAAACCAAAACAGGACACCACACCTCACCCTGTTCCTCTGACCTCCTCTGAGGCCTGGAGAGATCACATTAATCACTGCACTGTTGCTGAAGAGAAAAGTATCACTGCTTTGGGAGTCCTTTTAAGGTAGCTCTCATTCAGAACACGTCTGCTGGAGCAAAGTACAGGGGTGTGTAAATAATAACAATATAACACGGCAAGTTATTCGGCTTGCCATGGCATCTTTTTCCTTCTTTTACTGAGACCAGATGAGGGAACACAAATATTACTGTGAGTGGGTGGCAGGACTTGTACTGATTAGACTAGCGTAACCCTAATCCTAAATCCAGTGGGCCAAAAGAAAACTTTGTTCAGTTTTTAAAATAAAAGTTGTGGGCTTCTGGGGATTTTCAAAATTGCCATGTGTTCTTACTGCAATTGGGGCATTCAGGCCACACAAATGAATAGGCTAAGCCTACACCCATCCCCCACCACAACTCCTAAAATCACATACACACGCACACACGCACGCATTCACACACACACACACACACACACACACACACACACACACACACACACACACACACACGCTACAGCCTGCTTAACTCTCTCATGCAAGTATGGTCTTGTGCTAGTTGTGGCTTTTCATGTGAGCCAAGATCATACCTCATATAAATCTAGTCATCTGAGCAGCCATGTATGAGTCAGTGTGCTCTGGTTTATATAGCCCTTCAGCACATCATCTACCCCATGTGTGTCAGGTCCATCACAGGGGACAGGTCTCATTTCACTTTATTTCACAGCTGCACTTAAATTTGCTCTTTTTTAAGGCATAAGTTTTTTTCAAGAGCACAGTAGTGGGAAAAACAAGTTCTTGTTTTTTGCTATCCATGTGTAATGTGTTTATTAAGTGCATGCATTTTTTTAAACTGAAAATTACATTTCTAAATGAGACAGCCTTGATAAACATGAACATGTCACCTAAACCCCTATACTTGAAGATCAACACCTCCTCTAAGAGTTTCGTAGTGATCTGTGCGTATTGATGTTAACTGCTAGAAAGGAGACGGCGAGTATTTCATATATAGGGCTCTTGCCTTTATATGCTTAGCTATAAATAAGAGGCCACAGCATCAGCAGGAAACCCCTGGCCTCTGAGCACTGCCCTGGAGACTGTTGTTCAACCACTATTAATCACAGAGCAGATGGGGTGAAATCTCACCTCGTGAATTTTCACCTCACCTTGTTCTCAGAGTGTTTTTACAGTGCAGGAGATTGTCACATCACACATTTTGACTTTGGCACTAGATTCTCACTGAAGGATCCAGACAACCTATAGCCTTTTCCCATTTTGGTAGTAATATATAAGAACAATCTGGATCTGTTTAGCTCATTTTAAGACCATACAGAAAAAAATGCAGCAAAAGTTAGTAAATCATTTTGTATAATAATAATAATAATAATAATAATAATAATAATAATAATAATAATAATAATAATAATAATAATAAAAATAATAATGTTGATGATGATGATGATGACTTTGCAAAATATTACAAGCATTTTGTTTATTATCTTTAACCCCATATTAATTCCATTATCATTTTGCTTCATTTTATTAATTTTCATTTCTTTTCACAAAAAAAACACACAAAACAAATTGCACACAAAACTATACTCCAAAAAAATTGTGTTTTAAACAATTAGCTAATGCAAAAGTGAGCCTTTTAGGCTTATAAATCATTGCCTTGTTTTATTGGTGAAAGCTTTCAATAAAAAAAAAAAATAAATAAAAAAAAACAACTTTCCCCTGAGAGGAAAGTGACTTGGTGAACTTGCCAATCTCAAGCTGAGCCAGTTTCCTGTCTCTTGCTCTCTTTTTGCCTTGGCAGTGCTTTGAAGTCATTGTAGATGCTCTTCTCGAAAACACAATTCCCCAAGTGCTGTGGCTGCCCAGTCTATGATAAGCTGTAGAGGGGGGTGAACAGGAACCCTGGAAACTAGCTAGCCATTTTCCCATTGTTGTCTAGGCAATTTAAGTAAGTCCTCACCCTTTATGATGTAACAAACAAGTATATTTGACCTAGTTCTTCATGTTGAAATCAGAAAACTACTGGCTGCCTTTGCAGAAAATATGAAAATATCTTATTCCTGGCCCCTTTCAGTTCTCTAAGATGATTAATTTTCACTTTTCGTTTAATGAGGAATATCCAAACGATGTATTAAATCTTCATATAAGCTTTGGCGTTTGGTTGTGGACGGCATAGTAAAAACAAGATCAGAATCATCTTTATTGCCAAGTATCGTATGTACAAGGGATTTGGCATTTGGTGTGCTGGTATGCTATAAAAATATGAAAAACTAGGAAAATAAAATGATAAAATCATAAATAAATATAAAATCATTAACTATACAATGTGTGCGGGGGCTGTAAATCGAGGCAGTGCAAATAATAATGTAACTGAGGCAATGATGATAGTGTTTATGTAAGCAGGTTTAGAGATGATGCATACAAAATGCATTAATAACAATATAACTAAGAATTTCATATTAGTCCACATCCACACTAAGAAATATCTGGAATGTCTGATAGAAGGTAACACATAGGTAGGATATATCTAACCTACATGCCTACTTGATTGTATAAGCATGATTTATGTTGACATAAATGGCTTTTATACAATATGTAATCTATAGAAATTTTCTAAAATTGTCACCGCTTGCGGCCATATCCAAAACATTTTCCCATATTATAAATATTATTCAAAAAGACTACTTATATCATTTTCATGAAGGCTAAATATTTTGGGGGTAAGAACTGACATGGTGTATGGACTACACTGCTATAATCTGTCTCATATAGTTTGTCAGCTGTTATTCTAAGAGCTGGACTGTAGGGAAAATACCAACTAGACAGAACCAACTAAACTGCTCCTCTCACCCTGTGTACTCTTGTCTACAATCCACCCTCACATCCTGCATCAGATCTAATCTTTAACCCTAACTCATGCCAGCCCCTCTAGAGATCAGATTTCAACATCAGATAATGTTAAACACTGATTTTAAGATTTACTGATGCCCAGACCTGTTTAGACTCTGCTACATTACATACAAGTCTTGTAAAACCACTGACAAAACATTCATAACATCAATAAGTTGTGTTTATTTTTGTCCCGATCTGATTTGTGATTATAAACGTTTGATATAAACTGATAGAGCCAATCATTGAGGCGTATTTTATTATCATAGAAATTATAGAAACACAAGATTACATGATATAGCATTACATCTGAAATTTAGCGGCAAAACCAAACAAGCAATAAAGCTGACCACTGTTGTAAATGTCACCATGAAAGTAACAATAAAATTTTTTATGACATTTTATTGATTTTAAAGATTACACTACAGTGTAAAGTGTAATGTACAGAGCTGAAGTGATGAAGTTGTATTAATATGAGTATGAATATAATTAGTACCCTAGATCCTGGATGCAAAACTCAAGTAACAAAAGCTCCTTTACCACAAACGAGTCTGTATTTTAATGACAAATTGTTTGGCAGACTCTCATTCCACCAAAATGACTTACAATCAACAGACTTGCTCACTGACGTGCCTGGCCATTCATTAACATGAATATTTTATATCACCCCCCTTCAGGAATCTTCAAAAACAGGTTCTATGTCATCACTTTCAATAAAAGACCACAGCCCCTTTTGTTCAGCCCTAGCCTTAGGTCTGGCAGGATATAGTGAGCCCCCCTTCACTCCCTCATTCATTCTTGTAAAAAAAAAAAAGAAAAAAAAAGCCGCAGCTCCACAACAACAACAACAGCTTCCTCTGAGCTCCTGAAGGATTTTTCCATACAAACTGGAGGAAACAAACACAAGCTCTGCCAGCTAAGGTTATTTCCTTTTTGCCACAACAAATTGCATAGTATGAGGGAGATATTCTGTTAAAAAACAAAAGAGCAGTGAACTCCCGCATGTAGGCCATGCTTACCCACCCTGATGTTGCTATCTAGCATGGGAACCGCCGCACGCCTGCTCACTGACTCGTGGCAGAGGCCCGGCCTGAAATGAAAGAGAATAGGGATCAAAAGCCTAAGCAGGTGTGGGGGTTATGTTAGAGTGTGAGATGGGTGCGAACAGAAGCTAGGAGTTGAGTCTGGCTGGAGCTGAGGCCAAGGCCGATTGGGAGAGACGATAAGAAGAGAGCTTGTTCTAGAGGAATAAACCTTTCCTCTGTTGAAGAGGATGGAGGAAGCAGGAATTGGACATTACCCACAGCTGGTTGCTCTTAAGAGGCAGAACAAATTCCTGGTGGCATGCTGGTGGAGTCAGAGAGATGCCCCGCACCCCAAAACTGTTGCACTACTGTATATATAAACAAAGAATTTACATACTGGGAGATTACTATTGAATTATAAATATGTTGTATCAACCCATATCACACTTCAAAGTGGCCTTTTAACAACACAAAACTGACTTGGAACTGTTTATTTTTTATCTGGATAAGGCCTTCAGATTGTTATTTAAAAAACAGAAAGTTATAAAAACAGACATCAATCGCCCAGTCTTTGACCAGTCTAGACACTGTACATCTCCCTTAGGCATTATTAATCTCTCTCTTTTTCTTTCTCTCTCTCTCTCTCTCTCTCTCTCTCTCTCTCTCTCTCTCTCTCTCTCTCTCTCTCTCTCTCTCTCTTTCTCTTAGTCTCTTTCCTTCTTAGAGAGCAGCCTGCACAAGCACCCAGAACAGTTGAGTTTTGTTTTGACACTGGAATGCATGATTAAGAAAGCATTTCACCACAAAAATGTTCCCAGCCATTTTTAACAGTAATCAGATTCAACCTAACAGCCTTGTCACTCCTCTCTGCATCTTCACATTCATACGATGTTGACAAATTTAAAGAAAAATTGGTGATCAGATTCTACTTTCTGAGAAAGCCCAGGTCATTTAATGTTGGAGATCTTCAACCAGTCTGTGGTAGCCAGTGAAGTCTTCTTTGCAGCAAAATGCTGTGGAGGATGCACCAGGGCTGGAAATGCAAAAAGATGCTAATCAAGAAAGCTGGCTCTGGCTTGGGCTGCTCACTGGACAGTTTTGAGATAGTGGTGAAAAAGAGGACACTTAATAAACTTACATGCATTCTGGACAATAAGCAGCAAACCTCCATGACCAACTTAGAAATCAGAGCTCCTTTAGCAGAAGACTCATTCAGCCTGGCTGTAAATAGGAGCACTACAGGAGGTCGTTTGCTCCAACAGTGTTCATAGTGTACAACACTGCACTAAGCCACTCTTAGGATAAGTTAATTGAGCAATATTTGAACTTGACCAGCATCTACTATTTACAACTATGCTATTTCTGTTCTGCTGTTACAATGCTTACATTGTTTACTTTAAGCATGTTTGCATTGTCACTTTATTTCACCTCATGTCCCCTGGTGTATCAGCAATTACAAATTACAATGTTTACACAAAACACTACACTGCACTACACTACACATCATATTCTCCATGTATCTGTACATGCCATATCTAATTCTTTATTATATACTGTATGTATGGATGTACTTTGTTACTGTACATAAGAAATTTTTTGGCTATTTTCTAGTTTTACTGAGTATCAAAGCTAGAAGCAACTTTTAATCTCTACTCAACTACATTTATGATTCAATATATATGCTTTTTACTCCACTATATTTAAATTCTCAATGACATTTTGCGTGGCTTATTTATTCTGCAGAAGAGGCAATCTAGCCATTTTATTTGTGCATTGAATATGAATGGTTCTTCTACTGTGTGACTGATTCAATTGATTATTTGACGATACCTTTTTAAAAAATAGCTTTACTACTTTGTCTTTTGTTTTTTACCAACTTGTTTGATCTTTACACCTCTGTTGTCTATCTCTTAGTCTGTCTGTCTATTGGTCTGTCTGTTTGTGCATAGGTGTGGGAAAAAGTAAACTGGAGTCTATATAACTAGAGGTTTTTCTTACTTGTTAGCTACACTTACCTCATAGATCAAGTGCAAAGCCAAAGAGGCAAACCTAAGACACTAAACATGTCTTAGCTAATCACCTTCATGTGATGTATGGAGAAATTTGTGTAAATTTCTGTTTACACTGACCCTTTAAAGCTATGAGTGCAGCTGAAGGTTTTGAATGTTAACATGTTGGGGGACTTCCAAAACAAATACGCATGCAGAACTGAAAAGACCATGTAGAACTGGCCCGGTTTGTCTAAACATTTACAGTAAAAGTTTAGACTTTTAATTACATTATCTTCCTCTTTCTTTTCACCAGTTGTGGATTCTCCTTCATTCTCAATACTGATTTGAATTATTGGTATCCATCTTCACACAGGTTCTTTTCAGGCTAGATTCTATAGGATTTGAAACGCATTCGTTGAAATATTTCCAAACAATTTGATACTTTATACATACATAGTGTTTCTTACTTGAAACACATAACGTTTGTTGAAAAAATGTTATACTCAATCAAAAAAGTTTTATTTATAACAGTTTTATTTCAGGATGTGGACTTTTTTTTTAGCTAGTTAAGAAAATTAATATTAAGTATGGCCCTGTTAGCATAAATCAAAAGTGTACATTTGGGGTTTTGATACTTCTTTATTTCAATCAAATCCAGACTGCATTCTGGCATCTGGAACTGAATATATACATTTTCCCACAGTCCACTGCAACTGTTCTTTATGTGCTAAGAGTGACTCATGTCTGTCACTTTTACCAGGAAGCTGTTATAAGAAAGAATCCTGGCAGTTCAGCTGTCATGAGGTGATCATAAAAGTAATGATAGAGAGGAGAGACAAAAAAAAGAGATCAAAATTTTGGTCAGTTCTTGAAAAAAGGACTGGACATCATCAGTTTATTTCTGTAATTAAACCTATATGATATTTCACACAGCAAAAGGAATTCAGCATAGTGTGCAAGAGTAGATATATGTTTGTGTTAAACCTTGTGTTATAAGGGGCTCTTCTGCATGTTGGCACAGTTTAGTCTCGCTATCCAAACTACTCATTGGTAACAAACCAGCCTTCCAACAAAGCTGAGGGAGCAATGGGCTGAGGGACATGTTGGCTTTGGAGAGAATGCGTTTGTCCAAGAGCTGTTCCACTAAGGGACAGTTAATCCTTAACAGTAGAGATACAGTATGGATATGTAATCACAATGAATATATGTAAGCACTAGAGTTAAAAAGGTGTCCCTCAATGATTGGCTTGAGATCTGAATTGTATTAACAGTAGGTAAGTTTACATCAGAACAACAGAATTTGAGAGAAGAGAAAAAAATCAGACTGAATAAGGCATTCTGTTCATTTTGACCATGATGATTGTAAACAGAGGTGAGTGACAATATTAGACAAGGCATTTGAAGATATAACAGAGATGCTTAAACTTTTAACAACAAAAATAAATGTTGCACACAAAACATTATTTAAAAATTAAAGTTGCCATACATTATTTCATGTATGATTTTATAATATAAAAAAACATTGAAAATAAGAAACAACCCAATTTATTACAAAAGAGTTCAAATTCTAACACAGCTATTCTGTGACCTCTAATGAGAGATATGAGGCTGGTGAGTTTTTCCAAATGGCACTTTTTTCCCTTTTTCCCCCTCTTCTCATATATGGCACAGCAGGGTAAATTAAAGGTCACCACAGACCAATGTTGGCCTTCTTGCCCTAGATTAGGCATTTCTAAGATAGAAATCTTTTCTACATTTCTGAGCAACGTTCAAATATTACACTGACTTACAGCCTTTCTTTTTCTTATATAATTCTGGGTTTCTACACCTGGACATACAATGTAAATTTTTAACCCCTTAGTATTAGTGAAAGAGAAAGTCCCATTTTACAGTACCCTATGTCTTTAATTGCAAAAATAGGACCAGCGGCACCTGAACAAATATTTACTTACTGTTTATGTATGTTTAAGTCATAAAAATAGCATAAACACTTCAGACATATTTTGTGGTTGTTGGTAATTCAACAGGTTCCCTACTATGAGCAGATTTATAGTTCATAAGCTACTAAGTCTATAAATGCTAGCTTCAGGAAGGGTGCTAATGCAGCTGATCTCTGTGCTATGTAATTAACGAAAGTCTGTAGGCCCCCCGGGCTGAAGCGTGCTAGTGTGTTGAACCGTCTACGACGATCTGTTGCCGGCATGACAGCCCCTGTGAAGTCCCTTGAAATGTTTGCTCAGTTACAGCACGAAGTCCTGAAATGGCAGCAATAACAAGCCCCAGTGTCTGGAAGGAATGATGTCAGCCACTTTACTTTGTAGGGATTAGAGCCTGGCACAGAGTAAACGGTCTAGAGGGGGCCAACTTTAGCCACTGTCAAAATCACATGCAGTTGGCTCATTACCCCACTAAGTAAAGGCATAAATGAAAAGACTGAATGGGCCATTCATGCTTTTTATTTTTCCTTTAGAACACTATTAATAATGCAACATGGTAAATAGATTATGCTTGACTTGTGGAAACTCGCAAAAATATATTTTTTCTGAAACAATTGTAAAACAAAAAAATGTGTGATAAATTGCAAAGTAACTGAAAGAATTAAAGACAGAAAGGACATGCTTGTGCTCGTAGGCATATACTGAAATGCCAATCAGTAGCAAAATCTATTGGAAGAAAAGATACATAATTATGCATTATGCATAAACCATTTATGTACATAGACCACCTATAATATAGTATAAAAGTTGGATCAGTGTTTTCTTTGAGCGTTAAACGGGATGGTGGTATATCTACATAAATCTTTGTAAATTTGAATTCGTGTTTATAGAGTTTTTTGATACTGAATGTATATACACTATAAAGACAAAAGTTTGTGGACACCTAACCATAAGATTGTGCTTGATGAATAAAATCACATTTACTTTTCATTTACTTATTATTATAATCTGTGGGAAGTATCTTTCACTCTTCAACTAGTTTTAAGTCAAGTTTTTTTTTTTTTAAGTCATCCATCTAAACAACACTTTCATGGAGCTTGCTTTGTGTACAGAGACATTTTAATGCGAGAACAGATATGTCAAAGGACTACAACACAGTACATATAGCTGGAAAAGCCAGGTCTTTAAATAAATGTTTTTACCATACATAAAGTAATACATACATACACCCTAGTAGTTTTAACTCCTGATTTCAAAATGTTTGTCTGTTTTTCTATTTCTGCAAAATATAGATTATACCCTTATTAATAAAAGCAAAATAAACCGAGAAAATTAGTTTAAAAATGAATGTTATTTCGGTGCTGATTGTAGTCAGTCGGCTGAGGATATGTCATTTAATCACAGGTGGAAAGTTGTGAGAAAAGAACTTGAAAGAAATCTGCCCATTACCTGGTGGGAATGTGGAGATTTAACAAGACATTACTAATGAGGCTGCTGTTTTACAACACTGACTGGTTTAAATCATGAACTGGTTTTAAGAATGGCTGAAGGTAGCAGTTGATCCACAGAAAATAACTTTTGAGCAAACAAGCTGCATGCAACTACTTTGAGAAATAAATATAAAAAAAGTCAGTGAAAGTCTGAAAGTCAGGAAAGGGCAAGGTACAAAAAATATAATAACAGAATAATGTCCACCCTTTCATGAAAACAAAGTGTATGAAGTGTATAACTTGATTCTCGCAACCTTTTGTTCCCCTTCAGGAACTCAGAGCTTCGTCGGAACGCTTTGGGAATACCTCTGTGTTGTCCATGCTTTGAATCACGTGTATAATCAGTCCAATGGAAAATGCAGCGTCACTGTTGGTGGCGACGTCACGACCAGGAAGCTTAACACCAGCCGCAGCTTCTATTGTTCATTATATATATACAGTACAGACCAAAAGTTTGGACACACCTTCTCATTCAAAGAGTTTTCTTTATTTTCATGACTATGAAAATTGTAGATTCACACTGAAGGCATCAAAACTATGAATTAACACATGTGGAATTATATATGGAATTATATACATAACAAAAAAGTGTGGAACAACTGAAAAATGTCATATTCTAGGTTCTTCAAAGTAGCCACCTTTTGCTTTGATTACTGCTTTGCACACTCTTGGCATTCTCTTGATGAGCTTCAAGATGTAGTCACCTGAAATGGTTTTCCAACAGTCTTGAAGGAGTTCCCCGAGAGATGCTTGGCACTTGTTGGCCCTTTTGCCTTCACTCTGCGGTCCAGCTCACCCCTAAACCATCTCGATTGGGTTCAGGTCCGGTGACTGTGGAGGCCAGGTCATCTGGCGCAGCACCCCATCACTCTCCTTCTTGGTCAAATAGCCCTTGATGCCTTCAGTGTGACTCTGCAATTTTCATATTCATGAAAATAAAGAAATGTTTCGATAATTCTTTCAGCCATGAAAGCGACTAGGAAGATGAAGCATTGCTTTCGGCCTTGTGTTCCTCCTTGCAGGGAAGGATATGCATATTCTGTCGCTTGTCTGGGAGCAGAGCATGCTAAGTCGGTTCTCGGGGGAGCCGACTGCGCAGATTGCTACGCTCTTGGAGAGCATTCTTTGAAGAGGGTGCTCTTGCTCCTCATGGTTCCGGCTCCGCTTTAGCCAAAGGAGTTGGTTTCTTCCCTTTGCGAGGAAAGTGCTCAGCTCTGTCTCGCTTCCTTCGGGGCCTTATTCCTCCCGCCCCTTCAGTCCCAATATTCGCTATATTAGAATATAGTAGGACTGAAGGAGTGTGGCTATGGTTCGATGCCCCAGCTCGAAGAGACGCTCACTAGCTATCTCTCTCCTAGATCGTTAACCTTGCCTTGCTAGCTGGAAAATAAGTATTTGGTCACCTACAAAAAAGCAAGATTTCTTCCTCTCACAGACCTGTAACTTCTTCTTTAAGAGGCTCCTCTGTCCCCCACTTGTTACCTGTATAAATGGCACCTGTTTGAACTTGTTATTAGTATAAAAGACACCTGTCCACAATCTCAAACAGTTAGACTCCAAACTCCACTATGGCTGGGAAGATTGAATCTGCAATAGGTAAGCGGCTTGGTGTGAAGAAATCAACTGTGGGAGCAATTATTAGAAAATGGAAGACATACAAGACCACTGATAGGCTCCCTTGATCTGATGCTCTTGCAAGATCTCAGCCCATCAAATCCCAGAACCACATGGGGGGGGGACCTAGTAAATGACCTGCAGAGAGCTGGGACCAAAGTAACAAAGGCTACCATCAGTAACACACTACGCCATTGCCAGATGTGTCCCCCTGCTTAAGCCACTACAGAGAGCATTTGGATGATCCAGAAGAGGATAGGGAGAATGTCATATGGTCAGATAAAAACAAAATAGAACTTCTTGGTAAAAACTCAACTTGTCGTGTTTGGAGGAGAAAGAATGCTGAGTTGCATCCAGAGAACACCATACCTACTGTGAAGCATGGGGGTGGAAACATTATGCTTGGGGCTGTTTTTCTGCAAAGGGGCCAGGACGACTGATCCGTGTAAAGGAAAGAAGGAATGGGGACATGTATCGTGAGATTTTGAGTGAAAACCTCCTTCCATCAGCAAGGGCATTGAAGATGAAACGTGGCTGGGTCTTTCAGCATGACAATGATCCCAAACACACCGCCAGGGCAACAAAGGAGTGGCTTCATAAGAAACATTCGAAGGTCCTGTAGTGGCCTAGCCAGTCTCCAGATCTCAACCCCATAGAAAATCTTTGGAGGGAGTTGAAAATCCATGTTGCCCAGCAACAGCCCCAAAACATCACTGCCCTAGAGGAGATCTGCATGGAGGAATGGGCCAAATGACCAGCAACCTTACAGACTTACAGAAAATGTTTGATCTCTGTCATTGCCAACAAAGGGTATATAACAAAGTATTGAGAATAACTTTTGTTAATGACCAAATACTTATTTTTCACCATAATGTACAAACAAATTCTTTAAAAATCAGACGATGTGAGTGTCTGGATTTTTTTTTTTTTCATTTTGTCTTTCATAGTTGAAGTGTACCTATGATGAAAATTACAGGCCTCTCTCATCTTTTTAAGTGGGAGAACTTGCACAATTGGTGGCTGACTAAATACTTTTTTTGCCCCACTGTATGCCAGAGGTCAGTCTCAAAAGACTGATTCCCTTAAGAAACTATCTAGAGGCCATGTCTCAGTGGGTCCTGCACACTGTCGACAGAGGCTATATGATTCAGTTCGGCTCTTGTCCACCCCGGTTCAACGGGGTGTCCCCCACCCTGGTGAGGCCCGAGCAAGCTCTGGTCATGGAACAAGAAGTAAGCACTCTCTTGAGGAAGGTGGCCATCGAGGTGGTCCCTCCATGATACAGCTCACCCTAAAGCAGGTCATGTCCCAAATCAGGTCTAAGGACTGTGTGACCATAGATTTTAAGGATGCATACGTTCATGTATCCATCGTTCCAGCTCACAGGATGTTAATAAGGTTTGCTTTCGGGGGGAAAGCTTACCAGTATCGGGTCCTTCCATTTGGTCTTGCCCTCTCATCCCGCACCTTCACTAAATGTGTGGATACGGTGTTGGTCCCTCTGAGGTTTCGGGACATCCGCATTTTAAATTATATTGACGATTGGTTGATATTGGTTCAATCAGAGTAACTGGCAGTCAGGCATAGAGAGTTCTTGCCCACATTAAGGATGCCAAAAAGAGTGTGCTTTTTCCATCACAGAGAACCGCTTACTTAGGTGTAATATGGGATTCGACCCTTATGCGCGGCACATCTGTCCCCGGCTCATGACAAGTCCATTCTCGCAGCCATCAGGAGAGTGAGGGAAGGCCAGTCACTCACTGTGAAGCAGTTTCAGAGACTGCTGGGTCTTATGGCAGCTGCGTTTAACATGGTTCCACTTGGCCTCCTGCACATGAGACCCCATCTGTGGTGGCTAAAGACCCAGGGGTTTTCCCGGAAGGGCAATCCACTACATACTACAACTAATCTTTTCTTTCCCTCCATCAGATACCACAGCATCTGCTCTGATATCAGCATGCTTGACAGACATATCTTCATGGATGTGTGCTCACCAACTAAAACTCAACCCCAGCAAAACAGAACTGCTGGTCATCCCAGGTGATTCATCTCCAGGTCAAGATCTCCAAATAACACTTCATGACTCTCTGCTCTCCTGAAATACTTAAATTAGCACTTCCAAGCTTGTAAAATTCAAGGGTTATATTTATATTAGGTTTGTAATCTTGCGTACCAGTGTAGATTTATTCATTACTAGAGACTCAAAGCACTTTTGTACATCGCTCTGGATAAGGGCGTCTGCTAAATGCTGCAAATGTAAATGTAAATGTAAATGTACATACAATCAAGGTCACGCAGCGAGCCCTATGTGCCTTAGATATGTGGAGAGATTCCAGTTTCCTGACTCAGGACTCCTGGCTGTAGCAAAACGCTTACGACAGACGCATGCCTCATGGGATGGGTCATAAGTGGTCTCTGAGGGAGGTCCCATCTAATGTGCCACATAAACTGCCTCAAGATGCTGGCCATCTCGTCCTTCTTCTTTCAGAAGCTGCCACTGGTCTTATTTTATGTGCTTTTAAGCTTTCTGGTTGTGACATCACCCCGCCAGTGATGCTGCGCTTTCCATTGGACTGTCCTATGTCTCGTTCCCTCAGAGAACCATGGTTACATACGTAACCTGGGGACGTTGTTGATTTTTGGGATAACTGTAACAGTCTTTGCTTGAATGTAAACTTAAATTTATATAACCATTGAACAATTCCAGTTGTCATTCCAGTGACATAGTGTGGTCCAGGCTCTGAACCTCATCTCAATGGAAATGTCCCCATGTGTCGAATTCTGTTTAACAATATAACAAAACATTTTAATTTAAATTCTACTACCAAATCTCCTACAACTCCACAATAAACATTTGCACTAAAAGCAATGGAGATTTCTCTAGCTGATTATTTACTACTGAATTTTGTGTGTACAACCTCATATATATGGTCAACAACAATACGCATGACTGTGAATATTCTTTAGGTGTGTCAAGAATTAGGAGACGTTTACATAAATTGCTTTTTTTTTTTAAATAGGGTCTGAAAGATTATTTTATAGAATTAAGATTTTCTCATGATGATTGGTAGTCTGTTCTTGACAAGAAGAAAATAGGGCAATGCATAACTTCCCTGGTATGGAAGAATATTGCCTTTTCTTGCTTATATACATTTGAAGGATGTTCTGTCAAATTTCTTGGAACAGTCTGGTAACTTTGGCTCATTCCAAGGCAACAAAAGTCCTTACCTTATAATGTGATTTATAATAAGTAAGATTTAGTTGGATTGATTACAAACAAATTCCTCATAGGGCTGTTAATATTAACTCTAGTCTCTAGCCCTAACCTTAACCATTCATCCTATTATTTGTATTAGTTGGCTTGAATTTTGCAATTTTGGGGCCACACTGACCATTTATGTATAGCCACAGAAAAAATACTGAGAGATCCAAACCACCTTGTATGATGAGGCAACCATGTGGTCTACCCTTGACAACCCTGTAGGTAAAGACTTCTGCACAAAACTCTACATAACTAGCACTAGTTAATGAATGTGGAAGACTAATTGGTCTAATGTTGAACTAATTAAAAATAAATACAACAAAACAGTAATGCAGAGGTAAATATAAATATAGTGTACCATCTCTTTAAAGGCAAATCCACCTGTGAAAATGATGATGTTTCTTTTTCTGGACACAAATTATATTACAGGTACAAAATGTATGCAAATTACATATTATTGATGCACAAAATTTATTGGGTCTATTTTGCTTTTTGGCTATATTATTCATTTCAAAATAGCCTAGCTGGGATGAGCTTAGGCATTTTGGCCCTGTTAAGATCCACCACAAGGAAAATATTGGACCACCATCTGAACACTTTCCCACTATCTGGGTCTTTGAACACACACAAATCAAATGGGATACTTTCACTGCAAATCCATTATTCATGGTATCTGGATGTGGGGAGTGAGTCCAGAGGATGTGGTATTGCGGTGTCCTGTTGAATGGCTAAATCTAGAATAGAAAAAGAAAGGACTGTGCATAATGTGTCTATAGTCTGTCAGATAAAATAAAAGAAAGAAATGCAAAGCAGGGTTTATGCTGATAAAAGGCTCTGAAAAGCTGCAGGGAGAAAAACATTCCAGGAAGTCTTACATGAAAACTTAAGGGAGGCACTTTATAAAAGAACCACCCATGCTGAGATGCTCTGGATGAATGACTTGAATGAATAATTCTCTGGAAGAAAATGAGCTTCTCATCTGCAGTTATTTACACTACAAATCCAGAGTTTCAGCAAGCTCATTTCGAAACTGATGTGTCATAAATAAAGGCACAGGGACATGCATAATTATTTATGAATCTAAATGAAAAAAGAGGCATATGCATGTACAGTAATGTCAAGATACACCAGAAATGGCAGTTTTCAATCCTTAGCTTTAACAGCAGCATTAACAGATTTACAAGGAACAAAATACCTTAAAAACAATGATCCGGTAACCGTGGGTGTGTACTCTGTTGATTTAAGCAGGACAGTCACATGGTTGGCACAGGAACAGTAAGTAAAAGTAATAATTAATTAGGCTAAAGAGATGTTGAAATGTAGCAACTTAGAAAGCTGTGGAAATCCAGCCTCCCCTATATAATTCATTATTTTCTTCCCACACTTTTCTTCTGCCAGTTAGCACAAGCTTGGAACTTTTTCTTCTCAGTGGTTTCACTTGATTCCAGTAATTGAAGCATACTTCATGTGTAAAGAGAAACACAGAATGTAGTTATGTAGCACAGGCCAAAAGGTACATTTTTACAAGATATCTTGGAAAAAAGAAAAGAAAACATCAACATAAACTAATTTCAGACTGAGGTATGGCCTACAGCAGACATTCCGAGACCACAACCACAAGAAAAAAAGCAGGAATTTGTGAATAATTATTAATCATTAATTAAAAGCCAACTTTGACAATACTCCTCCTCAGATCCGTTCTCTTTAAAGCCAAGTGCAATGACAACATGTCCTTTTGGGATGTTTCATAATCTGCCTCGGGCAGTGGGAAAAAGCAGTCACAGTGATAATAATCATATCTTTTAGCATAAGGAGTACTGCCTAAAAGGGCCATTGAACAAGAAACTGTCACAACTTACAATGCAACAAAGAGAGCCAGAAAGAGACACACAAAAATTATAAGCCAAGACTCAGCACTCTGTCATTAGTTGCAGAAATTAGATTTACAAAGCAGACTAAGAGGGCAGGTTGTCCTCTCTGACATCTGACATTTCTAACAAAAATTGCTGATATTAAACATGCTGAAATTTGGCTATGTAAGTCTATTTCTTTTCTAAAATTAAATTAAACTAGTCTTCTCACCATTCATGTAATTAAAGATTTCTTACTCATTTGCCTAATAAAATCTACTTAAATCATTAATTTATTCACCTTCATTTAAAAATATTTTGCTGAAACCAGAGTCTCTCAAAGATGACTTTGCTCAACCTATCATGCTAATGATGTAAGCAAGGACTTAATACTGCTTGCCAATAAGTGAAAAAGCAGCAGGTTCTACTACTTAAAGAGGAAAAATCACATTTTATCCTCCAGAATGACTTTATAGTTAATGGTTTATTGGTACTTAGACTTGCACTTGCCTTACAAGAGTAATCAAATGTAATTAGAAAAAGAAACAAGAAATCAAAAATACTATATTAAAAAATAAATAAATAAATAAATAAAGGGGGGGGGGGGGTAAACTATGAGAACTATTACTGGAATGTCCTGCTAAATGACATGTATTTGTAGTGATAATCGTGTGTTCAGTCCTGTGACTGTTCCAAAGCCAACTTGGCATACAGTCTCTTGACACACCACAAGTGCAGACAAAGCACGGTGAAGAAAGATGCTGCTGACTTGCCATTGACAGAGGGCCTGTATAGGCAGAGCACTGATTTCACAAGCAAAGCTTTTAGCCAAGTCCATGACCTGAAGGACAAAAGCAACAACCTACCTAATTACTGACCACAAATAATAACAATAAGAATTGCAATCCCATAAAATTGTTGAGAACTGATACCGACCTTGTGTGTGTGTGTGTGTGTGTGTGTGTGTGTGTGTGTGTGGGGTGGTGGTGGTGGTGGTGGTGTGGCGTGTGTGTGTGTGTGTGTGTGTGTGGGGGGGGGGGGTTTGTATTGTGTATTCCCACAATGCACCCCAGGGGCAGGCTCTGGATCTCCTACGACCCTAAGCACAATAAAGTGATTACTAAAGCTAAATGAATCTGTCTTTTTTTTTGTCTTAACACTTAGTCCTCAAAAATGTCTACTGTAAGCAATACTGGGCTTTGAAACTAATTATTCATTACTAACATGTGTGCTGTTGTGCTTTGTTTGGCTGCAGTAATGACAGTTTCCTTCACAGGATCACTACATTGTATACAATATGAGTGTAATTATTAATCCATCTATCTATTCAGTGTGTCTTGAGACCAATGACCTTGATGCACTGAAATGACTGGCTTGGCAGGGAGCAAAATGCTAAAACAACGAATGAAAATCAGATGATAAATTAACCCAGAATATGCATTTTTATACAATCTACAATATGTTTCACATGATCTCCAATCTGCTTTCACACAACGTCTGTTAATGAAGTATTAGGAGCAGATTGTAACACTTACGTGAACCTTTTTTTCTTTCCACTACTCCTGTTCTTCATTTTCAAAGATTTATGAGTGGGAGACATCTAAGAACCAGAACATACCAGATCCAGTGTGTTAATGTTTGTTCTGCTGAAAGCGGCTCCTTTCTCGGCACAGACATCGCTTTCCACTGATCTCATATTAATTGTATCCTGGCCTCCGTTACTTCTCAAAAAAAAAGGTACAGTCATACTGTTTACATCATCAGCAAACTCCTGGGCCATCCATTCTAGTGTTAGTCATTTCATTTGCAATGCTGAGGAAGCGTTGCTTATACCCAATTGTCTGTACTGTACAGGTTGATTCATCACGGTGTCAAGTCACAAGCCTCCCACTCATCCAGATCATTAAATTTATCTTAATTTGACACTGATAGATATGTTTAAACCCTTAGCACCTTGCTGGCTCATTCTAGAACTTTGTAGAAATGCAATTGTGGCATTTAATTATATAAGACATCAATTTTTTCCATAATGGTTGCTGGGAGTAGAAATACTATGATGATAGGGGGCATCTATGAATATTTTTTCATTTCATCTTACATCTCTATCAAGGAAAACAACACAGCATCATCTTAGTAATATAAATATAAATATTAAACATGTTTTTGTAGGTTTAGAGAAATTGAGCAGAGCACTAAACGCAGGGAACATAATTTCGGGGTCATTCTGACATGAACAGAATCAGAATACAGGTCATGTCTCATCTAAAAATGATTTAATAAACAACAGATATCTGCACAGATCATAAATCTAGCCCTGTGATTTCAATTTAGAGTAACAGAAGTGTTTTATTTTTTAACTTTGGGTTCCATAAGACAACACTGCCACCACGTGGCTCTAAGTTCTGAAGGGGAACCAAAAGCGTTAAAGTTTATCTTACAGCGCCCCTTGTTGTTCGGAACAGGTATAATCAGTGTCAGTTTAAACAGGAAAAAAATAGCCACAAAATCTAATGTTAAATAAATGTTAGTACAGTGAGGGGAAAAATTAACATCTTCACAATTTGAACTTTTCTGTCATTCTCTTATTAGATGTAAAAACAGGGGAATCAAATAACATTTTTAAATATATACTGCTTTATAAAGTCGTTTCCAAGTCTATGCTGGGGAGCTGGAAAAAATGGTTCAAGCGTCAGAAATGCAACCAGCCTAGAAATATTAAGAGAAATCCCATTATTAAATAATAGCATCCGGGCAATTTAATTAACTCGTTGTATCTATCAATTTTAAAACTTTTTCAAAATAAAATATTTCAGGTATTTATAGTTTGATTTCCAAAATGATCTGCTCCAGGTGAGGCTCGAACTCACAACCTCGGCATTGCTCTGCATTGTACTGCTGTATAAGTACCGCGCGCTAACCGATTGCGCCACTGGAGCTCCATCCACCTACTGTTTCGCCAATCGCTTTAGTGTTCAGCTTCTACTAGCTGTCGGGCAGTGCTTTAATAGATGATATAAGTGATTTAAATCGATCATATGTAAGCTTTATATAGTCGATTCAAATGGCACAATATTAAAGAGAGCTGTGGTGCCAAAGAGCGTCGAAATACGCGGTATTACTTCCGGTTTTCAGAAAAATACTTGACGTGGTGAAACGATGAAAAACGTTCTAAAAAATTGCTAAAACGTTCATATGAAAAGATTATGATGTGATACGTCGAACCGGTGTGTCACGCAGACACGAGAAAGACACTCACTACACATAAGTGCTTAAGAACAGATTAATTAGTATATATATTTTTTTACCAACATCTTAGACAAGGAAGCGATGTGGGTTTTTTTTTTTGTGCCATACATAACCTAACCAGAATCCACAATATTGATAAAAAAATGATAACTCTTACGAATTAAGAGTGTATAAAGACAGAATCACGCTCTTGAGCAGTCTCAAGTAGCAAGACATTTAAAAAGACAACAGACAACAATGTCATGTTTACGAAGTTGTTTCATTGTTAGTGTTTGACCACCATTTTGGTTGAGAAAGCAGTAAAATTTTATGCATTTAAATGTAGTAAAGCTGTAGTAAAAGGTAAACAGTACAGATACTTGACTGTTAACAGTAAACAGTACAGATAAACAGTACAGATAAATGACTGTTAACTAATACAATGTAAAATAATAATACAAATAATAATAATAATTAAAAGCCATAATCAAATTAACCATATATGGATTATTTTTTATTTTTTATTTTTATTACCTTTTATTTAATCAAATACTATGGGTTACTTTTACAAACATTCATTCAGGCAGAAAAAAAGAGTAAAACGGTCCATAGTAACAGCCAGAGCAGCAACTTCCAAAGGTCTGGGTTCATAGTTTATGTTTGTGCTAATAGCTAACCAGTCAACTGTAAGGTAGAACCACAGGAAAAGCAACAACCTCTTACCTAAACACGTGATCCATGCTCCTCCCCGCCCCTTTATCTCTGCCAACAGGTACAATATTAATGAGTGAGAGCAAATACACAGTACAGTATAAGTGCTCAAAATCACTGCTGCAATATCGCTGTAGCCTAGATCAATAAGAAAAATGACAAACGAGGCTCTTCGTATCAACATAGACAAGTGGATTAAGGAGAATGAGGCTTCTTTCTTACCACCTGTCTGCAACAAATTAATGTAAGTAGATTAGATGAGAGTCCAGTCATTTAACATTATTATGCAAATATTAACTCCCCTGAAATGTGCCATTTTCAGGTTCTTCTATCAGTTAAATATCATGTTTGTTGGTGGTCCAAACATACGGAAAGATTACCACATAGAGGAAGGTGAAGAGGTAAAGTATAACCATGCAATAGAAAATGTGCTAAATGCAAACTGAGGCCCCAAATTTCTCTTACAAATTATTCTTTTTTTCCCCCACTTTATTCAAAGACATTAATTGTTTTTTTTGTTTCATATGAAAAATTTCTCGGTTTCGGGTGAAGGAGCTTCTCTCTTTGATGTCATGACAAATATTGATTTAAATATAAACAGGCAGTATAGCAGATCGTTCTACAATTATAAACCACATCTGTTACTACTAGGAAAGTCTGCCCTTTCCCTAGATTAAATAAACATTTTAGATCTGTTTATGCACATCAAATATATGCTACTAGCTGTATGTTTCTACATACAAAATAAATTTTTATATAGCCACTGATTGCACAATGGCATACAGCGTTTTTAATCAATGGACAGAATAACACTCACTCATTATTCTGCTCAAGGAGAATGAGCTGCAAAATCTTCAGATATTGAGTAACTCCTAAAGTGCAAGTATTCTGCTATTGCATAGCTCAGTCACTTCCTTTGATTATATTCTTTTATGTTTTAGTGTTTTGGCCTTCAAATACATTTGCAGCAAAAAAAAGCCCACATTTATTTTTTACACATCTTCTTTTAGAGGTGCATTATTTTTCATTTCTCATGATTAAACCCAAAGTTTCTTGACTGAGAGTGACCAGTGTAAATTTTTGAGTCAGACTGTGTAGAGGACTTGACCCTCTAAACGCTTTTGACTTGACCCGGTAAACAACAGCAACCTTTCACAATATGGAAAAAGTTCTTTTAAATGTTAACTCTGCTTTTATGCCTTTCCACATTCATTTTACTGTTGTTTACTGCTGCGTTGGGCTGAACACAGAGATGGTAGACCTTGGAAATAGGGTGCAAACTTGTGTTTATTTTGTACAATGTAAACATTGCCATAAGTGTGGGGTCAAGGAGGGTCGGTGTATTGTTTTAGGGAGTAGGTCAACTCGTAGAGGGACCGGGATAATGTCCGAGGCATGTGTGTGGTTGGGCTCGGAGGGTTCTTCGGTCCTCGCTGCCGGTACTGCTGCTGCTACATATGTAAGGTTCACACCGTGCTCTCCTCTGTACAGCTCTTTTCCTTCTTTTATGCTCTATCGGCTCCTCAAGGATGGTAAATGGCAGCTGTGCGCTACATCAGGCACCAGCTATACCTTGTTGAACATAGGAGTGAAATCCAGTCTTCAGAGCCACATCCCTAAAAAGATTATAGTTTATTTATTTTTAATGCACATTAGTTTATTACAAAAACTCTGTGAAATTAACTTACCCATTTAACAACTAATCATAAAACAACTAACATCTGTTGTGCTAAGGGGGTAAATCAAAGCATTTGTGTGGTCAGTAGAGGTCAGTGCATGCCTCAATATGGTGATACTTAAATGGTAAATGGACCTAAATTCCAAAACTAACTACAATATACATTGAGTTTTATATAAAATATCATTGTATTTTTTTGTAATTTAGCTGGATTTAACTGTAAAGGTTGAAATGAAGTAGCACAAATTGTCTGAAACAGCTGCTGGTGTTGATACTGACCTAGCACTATATTTTGTTTCAGCTGTTTTACCAGATCCGGGGAGACATGGTATTGAAAGTAATAGAGAATGGCAAACACAAAGATGTACATATCCGTGAAGGAGAGGTAGGAATCCTGACCTAATGACTTAACTTTCAGCATTCTTTGTTTTCTCTGCTGTGGCCCTGATACTTATGAATCATTCTTTCCGTGTTTTATTCCACCTGTTAGCATTATCACTGGGTGTTTGGATTTATGTATGTTCTGATCCTGCTTTTTGCCAGATGTTTTTGCTGCCAGCACGAATTCCGCACTCTCCTCAGAGGCAGGCAAACACAGTGGGACTTGTGGTGGAAAGAAGACGACTGCGCTCAGAAACAGACTGTCTCCGGTAAATTTTAAATACACATAATAATATAACTATATTGAACATACTGTTTAATATTATCGATTGAATAGTATGTCAGACGTACTAATTATATAATGGTTAAATCATGTCAAATAAAATGGTGGTGACCAAAAAAATTCAAATTAAAGATTTCTCATAAAGGTAGCCTAATAAAACTAATTTGTAATGTATTGTTATATAAATCAGTACCATAATCAGAATCAATTTAACTTTAAGACTTTTTGACTAAAGAACAATAGATGTCTCATGTGCCATTGACCAGTGTGTAGCCCCCTAACACAGCCAGGAGTTGCACAAAAGTTGTGTATGTATATATTCAAAGTTTTTCTCCAGCAGCCTTTATTTTTTATTCTAGGTACTATGTGGATAACAGCACAGACATCCTGTTTGAGCGCTGGTTTTATTGTGAGAACCTGGGCACTCAGCTAGTTCCAGTTATTCAGGAGTAAGTCATTGTTGTGAATCTAAAAATTCTCACTGGGTGCACAGCCTGTACAGGAAAACTTTTTTTTTTTTTTTTTTTTGCTGACAGGTTTATGGCATCGAAGCAGCATAATACTGGGAAACCTGACCCAGGTAACTGCTTTTTTGTCCTATACACTGGTAATTAGACTCTCAGCAGTGTTCTATATGAACAGTTCCCCTATATTATTATTGGTTCAATGAAGTGAAAGTTTACACTGATGAGTGTAAGATCAGCATAACATTAAGCCACTAACTGGTCAAGTGAATATCTAGTAATTATTTCTAGCTACAGTGGCACCTGTTAAGGAGTGGAATATCGAGGCCATGTCTTAACCAGTCAGATCTGTTTTGGCAGCTCAATATTAGGTATTTGGTTTTAATCTAATGGCTGATTTATTTATAGTGCAGCACATGCTAATATTTTAGCTTTTATTTAGGTTTTTTTTTCACTTTTTACTTTCCTTTTTTGCTTTTGTTGCATGCTGTGGAACAATCTGTCATCTTTCCAATATAAAAATGAAATATACACTGCATTCAGAATATAATCAGACACCTTCATGTTTCCCCCTTTTGTAAAAATTAAACTGTTTTGAAAGCAATTACGTTGTTTTTCTATGTTAATCCAATCCTGTTTATGTTGCAGATATTTTGGATATTCATAAAAAAATATATATATATCACCTTTGTACAAGTATTTCAAATCTTTAATCAGTGATCTAATAAATCGACTGGCTTATAAAAACAGTATTGTTGAGTTCTGTGGTTTGGTTTAGATGATTGTTGGGCTTTTTATCTCTGCAGAAGCTTGCAGGCTCTGTCAGGTTTGATGGGGAGTTTCACTATACTTCTATTTTCAGGTCTTTCCAGAGATAATCAAATAGGTTCATGTCTAGGTTCTGGCAGAGCCACATTTGTCCCAAAAACAACCATGTCTCATCTTGGTTTAATGATTTGGGTGGGTAATTTTTAAAAAGAAAATATTTCCCAGCCTGATACCATGAGCACTCTTGAGCAGGTGTTTCCTCAAGAATGCTTCTGTAGGTTAAGTCATTTATCTTATACTTGATCCGGTCTCCCAGTCCCCACCGAATAATGATGTGGTTCGCAGTAGAAATGGAATTGGCCAGATAAGCAGTAAGTGGTTTTCTCAAAGTGCAATAATTGACCTTCAGGCCAAAAGTGCAACCAGGTTTAATCAAGCTTGTACATTTTTTCTCATGATCTGAAAGTTTTTTTAATGTATATTTTGTTAAACTTTAAGATTCTGTATCTTCCCTGTGCTGAGAGGTCAATGAGAAATTACTTCTGTCTGGCATCAAGGCTTATATGGTAAAGTGAACTTTTAAAAAGGTTTTTTAATATTCACACACGACCTATGGAGTCCAGTTAAAATGATCCTTTGGTCAACTCCTATTTCAAACTTCTTTTATTTAAGTATTGTGTAAGCCACTGGAATTTCAACAATAAAGACACTTCTCCTTCCCACTATATTTATCTTGACACAGCTTTAAGTCACTATCCCAGTAAAAAAAGGGTACTGTATATACAATACATTTAATGTTTTCATACATTCATACATTTTTTGTAGATGATCCTATCAAAACAGCACCTTTCCCTCTCAACAATATGAATGTGATGACCCCGTTCTGCTTTAAAGACTGGGTGGAGAAGCAGAAGCCTGCACTGTCCAGTGGACGACCTCTAGACATGTTTGGAATGCAGTTTGAAACTGAGGTAAGAAGGAAAACACTACTTAGTATGAACATTCCAGTTGAAAATATGGACAAATGTAGCCTGGGGAAATGCAATGTGTATATAATTAAGTGTCAAATAATCAACTTTTTTAGTCAGAGGGAAATGAAATGTAAGTGAAAAATCTGAATGTCTAAATGCAAGCTGTTGGCTAATTGAGCTGGTTCGTGGAGAGGGCCATCTGTTAAATTCTTACACAAAACAGGATTGGCATATGGCCTGCGGTTTACATTATATCAAATTTTTCTAAATTAGAAGCTATTTCCTATTGTAAAAATGAATTGATTATGAGATACATCTATATTTTGTTCTATTTTGTCTGCATTTTCCAACTGTTCCATTGTGAATGATTGTTTTGCTTATGATGATCAAAGGGTCATTTATTTAAGAACATATTAATAATAAGCGTTTTACATTTGTCAAATTGGCAGGGAATGCTTTGGGTCTTAAAGAACATTTTATGAACAGTCTGTTATATAGAATCATGATATATGAATCAAGGAAAATTGGTAATCACATGATCCATGACTATTTGTCTTTCAGGTTATGCTATATGGCCCTGGAAAATTAGAGCCATCTAAGAGATCCTCTGATGCATGGATCTGGCAGCTGGTAAATTTCTTAAATTCACATTTTATTTACAGTTTAAAACACAGTGCCTGTCAAATGTTTGGAAACACCTCGTCTTTTATCATTTGTGAAAGCCACATGCATGTTCTGTTTGTTTACATGCAGCAAACTTGGCAATTTAATGATATGAAGATTTGCTCAGAACAACACATATATATAAGTACTTTCTTAAAAAAAATCCTCCGTTAGCATGCATAACAGCTTTACACACTCAGCAATCAGACAGCTATTTTCTCTGAACATTCAGCTAAAATACGTTGTCATGCCTCTTGTACAACTTGCCAAAGGTATTTTTCACTTGTTGGATATTTCCTTCTGACCTTGTGATCCAGTTTATCCCAGAGCAGTTTAATAGTATGTAGGTGCAGTGACTGGGCAGGCTATTCAATGATAGATAACACTCCAACCGACTGCTTGCTGTCTAAATAAGGCTATAGAGTTTGGATGCACGCTTCAGGTCATTGTCTTGTTGTATGGCAGAGTTAGCTCCGGTTAGCCTCTGTTCAGCTGGAAAAGCATAGAGTTGAAGTATGGAATTGTAGCTATGTTGTTTCAGAATTCCTTTCACCATTTAACCTGCATGTACAGTATATAATGATTTAGCATGCTCTCCAAATATGAACATAAGCTTGTGAAGGGGAACGTGACATATTGTAGGTACATACGTATTTAATCCAAAACCTACTGTTACATGTGTCTCTCAAAAATAAAACATTAGGCGTTTACAGACTTGCAATCAAGAGCTGTATGTCCTTGGTCACTTACTAACATATGTTTACTGGCATTCATTCTAGGAGGGATCCTCAAGTGTCTCAATGAATGCCGAGGACCACAATCTTTCTAAAGGGGACTGTCTCTTGGTACTTGGATTGACAGAGTAAGTGGTTATTGTAAAATGCAATAAGCAATAGCAATTTTGTGAGAAAATGTACAAAAATGATTTGCTGGTTGTTCATGTAACACAATTGTGTGTTTAACCTTGTGTATTCCTTAGGTACTGCTGGCAGAGGGCTAAGAACTGTGTTGCCTTGTTTGTTGTTCAAAATCCAGAGAGGAAGAAGCCCTTTTAAGCAGGGGCAGAAAACTGTTCATCTGTAATCTGCCAAGTCCTTATGTAAACATTCATCATTCATTTTCTCCCGCTTATCCGTTAATTCGGGTCGCGGGGGCAGCAGTCTAAGCAGGCCCCCGCCTTCGACTGCTGCCCAATCCTCACAGCACCGTCCCTTACAGTCTCTCCTGCAGGTGGTGAGCCCACGGGAAGCTTATGTAAACATGAATTAGTTTATACAGCAGTTAACAGTACAAATGATTTTCCAAGAAAAATATATTGTATTTTATTTTTGAGCATCATTAAATGTGTGCAATAGAAAAGTTTATACCGTAATTTCTGGACTATAAAGCGCACCCATATATAAGCCCACTGAATTTGACAAAGATTTTTATTTTTAACATAAATAATCCGCACCTGTCTATAAGCTGCAGGTGTCTACACTGAAACTGACTAACCCATAACGCTGTTGCCAAGAATAATAAAAAAAAGCACGAGTTTTGGAAACCTGTCTGTGCTTATATGATTTCTGTTGCAACTGGAGTTAGTGAGTGAGAGGCAGGTCAAACCTCATCCATATTTATGATGTGGTGTGGTCTGATTCAGTGGGAGCGCGTCTGATTTAATATAAAGAGTTTAATTGGTTCACCTGAACCTGTTCCGCAATTTCATTGGTCTAATGTTATGGGTCTCAGTTTTTTGGCTTTGAAGTTTGTGAAACCGGGAAAAACCCAGGAAAAATCCATAAATTAGTCGATTCGCTGTTTAAGCCGCAGGGTTCAAAGCGTGGGAAAAAAGTAGCGGCTTATAGTCCGGAAAATACGGTAATATTATTTTAGTTATATTCTATTTATCGAATAACCATAATTTCATTATTCTGTCCAAATTATTAATATATTCTAATCGCTTATTGTAAATAGTCACTTATTATTGGATTACACATAGGAAAATAAAGAAGCTTTTAAGAAATAATGGTATATTGGTGTATATTATTACATTATTACAAATGATTAATTGTTTTCATGTATTGTCTTACAAGAGGCCTGTCCATGTCCTTTAATTGTCCAATCGCTGGCAGTTGGTTAAAGTCACTTTGAGATATATCCTAATCAACATATAAAGACCCTGCACAGGACAAGCATAAGGGTTAGTACTTTGCATTATTTGTGGATCATGTCTCAGCTATTTCCTGGCCATCAGACCATGTTAGGATCTCATACTGTCATTGTAAAGACATGTGCCTCATTATCTTGAAAGCATAACTGTGCCATTATTTAGAAAGGCTTTACTTAATTATAAAATAAAAACAGTAAGTCATTTATCACATTAATAATCAGATATGAAAAAAAGTATAGCAGGCCATGACTGATATTTGTAAATTATAATGTTCCTAATATGTGATTTGTCTATATCTTCTCTGACTAAGATTGTAACTGTAGCAGTTTACATTGTAGTTTTTTTATTGTTGAGATAGTTCTAACGGTAAAAACAAAAACAGTAGATTTATTCTAGTCGTATCTTCAGTGTTTTCCTAATAACATGTTTCTCTGCTATAAAGGCAGCAATTGCCCAAGGCACAGCATACTCTAAAGTCACAAGACCTATGAGATTATACTTGAACTGTGAGTAGTCCCATGGACAAGCTTCCAACAGACTGAGCACGACCCCCCAACTGAACTCCCACAGGTATATGAACAAGGTGTACACAGTCAATCGGAGCAGTAGGGGGAAGTGTCTCTGCTGTAGCCATGCACTCAAGCCCTCCATAAAAAAGATAGCCGAGCTATAGATAAGGAGTGACCACAAGCTGGTGTAGCCAGGAAGCCTCTGGTCACGAGTGTAATACCAATTCCAGGCAGCGGTAAATGCCACCTCACACACACACCCATGCAGAGCATAGATATAAAGACGGCCAAGGGGAGAGAGGTGTGAAAACGTGGCCTGGTCATTAAGATAACCATCATCACCAGGATCTGTTCCTGGAAGAAACAGAGGTGCATTGTTAGCATGAATCAATAAGCAGAGACATTCCTCATCGATTTTAATTAGGTTCGTATTAACTAGAGGACAAATCTATAACTTTTGTTATTTTATTAACATTTTCTATCCCAGTTTTTATAGTATACTGTATAATAAACTTTTGTATGATTAATCAATATAATCCCCAGTCATTAAATGGGTGATGGCTTTGCAATTCTATATTTTAAAAGTGGTTTAAAATTATATAAACCTAAAGTATTTATGATGGATTCAAAACCATTAGCCTAAAACATGCATAGATTATACAACTTTCTATAATTTGGGCCTTATCTGTGGCAAATGTGTGTGCATGTGTGTAATCTCCATGAAATACTGTATAACATGTATGACCACTTATTACTGTGTTCACAACTTTATGTTAATTCAACACAGGGGTTCCCATACATTTTGGGCAAATTACCCCAAAAAGGACAATTCTAAATGTTGTGTGGAGATAACATTAGCTCTATCCATTCCTTTAGTTATTTACAGTCACCCTTATAAAATCACATTCAATAAATGTTTCACAATATCTACAAGTTTGACTGCAATTTGTCTAATTTATTGCCTACTTGTCAGGACAGTGGAAAAACTCATGCATACACTTCCTGAAATGTGGCTTGTTTGAATCTGACATTTCAAAAATTGTAGCACACGAGATCCATCATCACTGTCTACAAAATTCTATTGCAACAGTATTTGGAAATCAAGCAGCCCTACATGTTATTGTGACCCCTAGTTAGGTAAATATTGTGATAATTGTTTATGATAGAAATGCAGGGTTATTTTTAGTCACTTTTTTTTATTTAATTGCTTATGAAATTCTGCATTGTAAGGCATCCTATAATTTTGTAAGAAATATAGGCTGATATTATGACAATATGGTTCAGAGAATATGTTTTTAACACATTCTTAAACATTCTTGAGCATTTAGTTTATTTACTAATTATATTACATAATTATACAGTTCCCTTAAGTTTTAGGCACTTGACCCAAATTCAACACACTGACTGTGACCTTATTATCAGTCTTACAGAAATTACCCTCAAGAAAAAGGTGAGGTTTTTGACCTCTATCAAGCAAAATGCTATACATTTGTACATCACACAATCTGCAATGTTACTTTTATTGCTCATTAATAATCTATGGCAAGAGAACAATTCTATATAAGAAAGTGCTAATATAATGTGACTGACATATTAAAAAGCTGATTATTAAACTTTTAAAAAACCTATTAAACATAACCCATTTAACATATTTCTGGTTCATGTTTCTGAATAGTGAATTCTTCCTATCTTCATTTATAAAGTAAGTGCAATGTCATATCAAATAAGATATCTATGTAGACTTGGACATCTGTGGCTACATATTTAAAAACATAATGTGAAAACCATTGGATATAATAAAGTGTATTGTGAATGATCTAAACGACAAAATCATTTTTATCCCAAATACTTTAAATTATAAATTATTATATGCTATCTACTATGTTCACTGAATGATCACACATGGAAATAAATATATATATATATATATATATATATATATATATATATATATATATATATATATATATATATATATATATATATATATATATATATTACTACTCACGTTTTGAGTGCCCCCTCCTTTTAAAAAAAGTTTTGGATTCCATGTCAATGTCAGTACTGCTTACTAGCCTGCCACAGCTTCAGGTTTTAATGCCATTTTCCTGTTCGTTTCTGGTCTTTAGTTTGTCCGAGCTAAACATTAAGCCAGTGCATACTAGTGACATCTCAGGAGTTAGTTTGAAACGTAGAATAGGGCCATAGAACCTGCTGTGTGCATGAGAGAATAACTGTAAATAAAAATGTTAAAACATGATAAACGTGGTCTACATTATGGAAATGTGGAAATGTTCTTTGAAATGATTGATATTTAAAGTTTATATAGAGTTATGTATGCACTAAAGATTATAATAGTATGAGTGTAAATATATGCTACAAGTCAATGTGCAAGAATGTATTTTACAGTTAAGTCTAATGATATCCAACAGAACAATGTTTTAATTTTTCTTGTATTTGAAGCATTGTTTTTTTCTCTAGAAATATTCTGATATAAAAAAATATATATATTGTGGAATTTGTAGAGAACACTCCATTACAGTGACTGTCTTGTAATGATTAACCCCTAAAAATACCCCATCTGATTGAGTTCAAGCAGTCTAATCTAAATGTGATAAATCAGGCTACCATTACAGGATGTTGCTCATATATAGATTTTTAAGTTTACCAGATGTTTGAAAAAAGTTTTTTTTTTAAATATATATATACACTTATACGTAAACCAATATTTTTGTTAATAAGTATTAAATAGACAATTCTTTCTTTTAAATCTTTAATATATAATTGTTTTGGTTTTTATTACAAACGTTTTATATATTTAAACTCATCAATGTAGACGTACTTTTACTGACTTAATTTTGTTATATATTGCTATAGCCTTTGTCATATATTTTCTCATTTGTTATTACTAAGCACCCATCAGGAAAAGAAAGAAATGACGAACGAACGAACGAACGAACAATAGAAAGAACGAATGTGTGTATGGTTGTGTAGCTGTGGGGATGGGTGTAGCAACATGCTTGTTGGTAAATTTCCTCCTGAGGATGTGGTTAAGAAGACAGTTCTGTTTTTCAAAGAAAAGCTAATAGTCTACAATATGCCTCGTAAAATAACTCTCTAAAAAGAAATGTGTTTTTATAGACTTTCTTTACAGCTGCTTCAATGAGGGGGAACTTTTCCTGTCGTCATTAGTAGACCTTTTCTGTTTACTTTTCTTTGCAGCATAATAAATAAAAACTCGAGTCACTGGAATCAGAGTCCAGTGTAGTTTTGCATACACAGATAAACACACAAATGCTGACACAGATACACCCTGTAAATGTAAGATCTCATTTTTCACACTTTGACTAAGCTCAATTTCCTGTGTTGATTTTGAATAAATTATGCACATTTGGTATTTAAAAAAGTAACTTAACATTAAATAGAGACACATAGGGCACGTTGATATAGATGTAGAGTATAACTTATAACATAAATAGATCCTAGTTAAGTGGGGAATTATTTCAGTTTATTTCAGTTTAGACTGATGTGTATCATATAGCTAATACAATAGTCATGTTGCTATGATCTGGAAATAAAAAAAATGAGTAAACAGAATGAAACCGCACAAGGCACTACTGTGGGAAAATTAAGGTTCTGATTGCTATTTCCTGTTGGCTAATGAGGTAGTGATGCCATATATAATGCTCTCACTTTTACTTCTCTACTCTCCTTGTCTCTCTCCTCCCTCTGTTGAGTTATAGATTCTCTGGTTCAGACATTTCTCAGGACCACAGATTGCATGAACAGTTCTGCAATTAGGTGCCTATGACTGCACACCTCAATAACTCAAACTGTAATGAATGGACATTTGGTACCACCCAGATAAGGATGGGTTACTTACAAAGTGCCTCCCTCCTATGCAGCTACAACTGCAAGAAATAGATAGAAAATAGATAGAAATCATGATTTGGAAAAATCCAACAGATACACACAAACAGACAACATGGATGTATGTAGGGAGCATAACATGTTTCTAGACTTAGAGTGATGGTATCAAACTCTCTGCCATCAATGAGAGCAACAGGCATGCCGGAACTGATCAGATGCTGCAATGGAACACATTTAACATAGTGACTCAAGGCCAGTAACAGTTCTTGTAATTCAGGCCAGTCTAACTTTCTAGTTTTTAACTTCTGTTAAATCCCCCCCAAAATTTTTGAAACAAAACAAAGTGCTCATAATGGACAAGGGAGTGTAGATGAAGAGAAGGGAGAACAAGCAAATCAGGTGTGAGTGCTTCTATGCCCGAAAATGCATATACAGATGCAGACATAATAAACGATTGCTTTTTCTCATGGTCTAGTGGTTAGGATGCGGCGCTCTCCGCGCTGCGGCCCGGGTTCGATCCCCAGTCAGGTAACCAACCTCAGCCAATAGGGTTGCACAAGCCTAAGTACCGGTCCCAAGCCCGGAAAAAATGGGGAGGGTTGCGTTAGGAAGGGCATCCAGCGTAAAAACATGTGCCAAATCAAACATGCGGATGGTCCGCTGTGGCGACCCCTAATGGGAGAAGCCGAAAGAAAGTGGCTTTTTCTCATCAGTGTCACGGCGATAGACTTCATGAAGAACCCAGCCCTATTTTCCCCAGTAATACTATGGAAACTATCATCTCTCAGGACCTCAAATAGGAACTGAACATCAGCTCTTTAATTTTAAAAGCACACTAGAGGTTGTACTTCAACCCAGCCATTATGGTTGCACAAGTCAGTGCACTCTTAGTGCCGGTCCCAAGCCCGGATAAATGGGGAGGTTTGCGTTAGGAAGGGCATCCAGCGTAAAAACGTGCCAAATCGAATATGCGGATCAGGACAGGATTAGAAATGAGTTTATTAGAGGGACAGTGCAGGTAAGACATTTTGGAGACAAGGTGAGGGAGGTGAGATTGAGATGGTTTGGACATGTGCAGGGACATAGAGTATATTGGTAGGAGAATTCTGAGGATGGAGCTACCAGGAAGGAAGAAAAGAGGAAGGCCAAGGAGGAGGTTAATGGATGTGGTTAAGGAAGACATGCAGGTAATTGGTGTGACAGGGGCAGCTGTAGAGGACAGGGGGTTGCGGAGACGGATGATCCGTTGTGGCAACCCCTAATGAAAGAAGCCGAAAGAAGAAGAAAAAGAAGAAGAAAGAAGAAGAAGACTAGAGGTTGTACTTCATATGAACACATACGTACACTTCTACACCTTCATATTTAAGTCCATTCTCACCTCTTCCAGCATCCTCTCTTAAAGGCATATGCCTACTGCAGCAGGTCATACACTCTGCTAAAAATATGATTGGCTGCAATCTTGCACCTCTACGGGACCTGTACACCTCCAGGACCCTGAAGTAGGCAACTACGATTGTGGCTGACCACTCTTACATTGGACACAGACTTTTTGAATCGCCAATCAATAATACCAAGGGCCCACCATCATCTCTGACCTGCTTCCATTAACACTAATATTACAGTAATGTTAACCGCATACTGTGCAATTCATATGTGTTACAGTAACACAATTAACAAGGACCATTATATTGCAACCCTGCACCTTGGAATTATTTCGGGAAAAACTTTCATTTCAATGCCTCACACCATGACAGATTTCTTGTACATGCATAATAGTGGTACAGTAGTAAACCGGCGACCAAGGCTCATTGATGCATGTGGGGAGCAAAGGCTGGTGCGTGTGGTCTGATGCAACAGACAAGCTACTGTAGCTCAATTTGCTGAAGAAGGTAATGTTGTTATTGCTTAATGGGTCAGGACTGCTTTGGCAGCAAAAGGTGACCATGTCTGAGCAGCTACATCATATGCCATAAATAACATTTGACTTATTAGCAAAGACAAAATTTAGCAAAAAGACGATAATTTTGCAAGTAATTTACATCTTCAAATATCAGAGTTTACATCTTGTGGTAATTTGACTTCCTGCATGTCAGTAAACACTGAGGTTAATTTGCTCTCATAGTTAAAAAGGAACATTAACGCTATTAGTCTACTGATAGTTTATTAATAAAAAGATAATTAATCTCATGTTGACGTTGCCAAAAAAAGTCAACCTTTTAAAAATGCTTAAATGTGTTAATGTGACTGCAAAAAAGATATCTTTCTAAGAATTATCTCAAACATTTTCTCTTGCATATTCCAGGTTACCTGTATAAATAACAGATACATTTAAATTAACAGATATTAAGCATTTTTAACTCTTTCTCAAGGCTACATGTATTTTCTTAAACTTACAGACAAAGACATGAGATGAATGAAATGATAAAAATGGGTCATTCTTCACTTGGAGTGGCAAATGAGAAGCAGAAATTTTTTGGTTTCTTTAAAATAATAAGCTTTATTGCTAAGTATAAAAATGAGTTAATATGCTACATCCAATTAAATGGAAGTGCATCTTTTAAGCAGTAGCAATTAACCTTGCTATTCCAAGATGGTTTCAAGATAAACCGACATTTTGTAAATAGTAATACAACCCTATTTATTTAAACTTTGGATAGAAATGTCAGACCTGCAAGTAATTAGAACTATATAATAGATTAATAAGAAAAAGCTCACCATGCATCCTTAACATTAAGGGTTAAACATCCCTTAACATTATCTGAGGTATTATTTTAGATTTTATTTTACAGTTAATCAAGATTTGATGTGATGTTTCTAAATTTGCTGAAACGTTATTATAGGGTAAGGGGGGAGGAAGCTTGCTTAAAAGTGATGACAGAAGTTTCCTTGCTAGTCACAGTTTCGGAGGACTGATTAAGGCTCAACTGCTTTTCTCTCGTAAGTATGAGAATACAATTCTATGGGATTTGCACTGATATCATTTCATACATATTATCAAGTTTTTGTAAAAACTTTCTGAATAGACATTGTTTAGGCATTTTGACCCTGGTTCTACTATCCTTTGAATTTCTACAATGTTTTTAGATGATTACAGATTTGTTACTTCAAATCTAATCAGGAAGTTTTTTACTGTCATTTCAACCATATCTGTCTTGTCTTGCCCAGTTTCATTAATGTTGGTTGATACATATTTTGATATGTGATTTTGGATTTTACAGCAAATTGTAAGCGCTTAATCATTATAAACACAAACAAAAATAATTAACATGATATCATAACATTTTAACATTACATTGCATTTAGACTGCATTGCTGGCAGGCCTGAATATTGTTTTCTACAATAGTCATTTGAACATTCTGCAGTTAAAAAAGTGTTTTTCCTGTATTTTGACAGATCAGCCCTTGAAGTGTGCTTCAAAAGAGGAAGTTAAAATCGCACTTGCAGGCACATGTATTAAGACATCAACTACTAAGACCATGCAGTTCAATAACAATAGTACTTGTAATGGAAAAGTTGATCCAGCCATTCTCTCTCCTTTACTTATATGCGAGCTCTTGCTTGGCCTACCAGGAAACTTGATGGCGCTCTATGTCTTCTGTCGCCAGCTACGGACTTGGAGAACCAACATCCTGTTTCTCTTCAACCTGCTCCTGGCTGATTTTTTCTTATTGCTGAGCTTGCCTTTTCGTATTGACGCCTATCTACACTCTGAAAACTGGGTGTTTGGTGACGCTTGGTGTCGGATCAACCTCTTCATGCTTGCAGTCAATCGATCAGCAAGCATCAGCTTTATGACTGCCGTGGCTGTGAATCGCTATTTCAAAGTGGTCCATCCGCATCATAAAATCAATTACATTAGCTCACACAAAGCTGGAGGGATTGCATGTTTCATATGGGTGACTGTGATCTTAATGCGGCTTCCTCTGCTGACTATTAAACTCCTTATAAAGGAGGGGAATGCTTCTTACTGTCGGAGCTTTAGTGTCGAAGATCCCCCATTTGCTATAAAGCTACACTATGGGATATTTTTTGCTGAGTTTTTCCTTCCTTTGATTATACTACTCTTCTGTTCTATTCGAATTTCCTGCATATTACAACAGCGGCAGATGGACAAAGAGAAGAAGGTGCGAAAGGCTATTTACACTGTTCTAGTCATTATTGGGGTCTTCATCTTTTGCTTCTTCCCTGGAGTGGCCACTGGAGTAGTTGCACTCTGTTTGAAAACCAAGTCAAATGAATACTGTGATGCTTACAAATTAGTTAGTCAGATGTTTGTCTTGTCCATTGGGTTTACATACATGAACAGTGCCCTGGACCCCGTCATCTACTGCTTCTCCAGCTCCCTATTCCGCAATGCTGTAAAAAAGTCGATCAATCAAACTGGATTGATGCAATTACAGCTAAGCCGCCGTGCTAGCACAGCAAATGGAAGTGATTACTAACCAGGTCAAGGTGCAAGTGGATCAAAATGCAACAGATATTGTGTAGATCAAGCCTGATTGAACTGAGACTTCTATAAAATGAACTAAATTGTGAACATTATGGCAACTGTTAAAAATTATTTTGCTAGGCAATTTATGCATATAAATGGAACAGTTGTTACATGTCAGGTAAGACAATGTTAGAATAGCTTGCATTTGTTCTAAGAAATATAGAAAATAATAATCAATAAATAAATAATACAGCATGGCAGAGATTGCAAAAGTACACACATCCATCACTAAGTAGAAGTACAGATAGTTAGGTTTTAAAAGACTCTGGTAAAAGATGAAGTATTGAGTATAGTAGCCAATACTGCCTGTTTTAGTTTCCCACTGGTAACTGGACCTCACATCAAATAAATATATAAATACAAAAGAATGGTTTTTTTTTTTTTTTTTTTACCTAATGAATTCTGGTGGCCGAGAAGTACAAAACACATTACCAAATCGGAAAAAAAAATTAACAAATTAGAAAACACTAACAAATCCGAAAACAAAATAACAAATGCAAAAACAAAATAACAAATCAGAAAACAAAATAAAAATCTGAAAGCAAAATAACAAATCCGAAGACAAAATAACAAATGCAAAAACAAATTAACAAATCCAAAAACAAAATAACAAATCCGAAAACACATTAACAAATCCGAAAACACAACGACAATTCAGACAAACCGGAAAAGGTAGGTTTAGTTTGTAAATGGAACACTTATCGATCATTGGATGAGACACATGTCATTCAAGATATACAGGAAGTAGGAAATAACTTTGTTTCTTGTACATGTGTAAAGTTCTCCGTTTCCTTTAAACAACTTTTTTTTCTTTTCGATTAATGCACCTTTAAATATAAGAAAATAACAGAAGTAAACATAACATGCAAGAAGAAAATGGAATTAATTCAAAGCTACTTTGAGGAAGGACATTCACATGCAGTTATTTTGGAGATGCTGCAGTATATCATGACATAAAGATTAGTTTGTCTTTTACACATACGTTCCAACTTTCTCCTGCCGCAGACTGTTGTACTTCAGATGCTTTATAGTCTGATATACATAACTGGCTTTACCCAAAGGTTCCCCATTTAAAAAATTGCACTGTGAAGGACATTATCTTTGGACTTGTAATAAACAATAACAAAGACGACTTTCTTGTTAATAATATACTTTTGATGGGAAAATTTTATATACACAAATCAAAATACTTAAAAGCGAAACCAACGTTTTTGCATTTTATAATGAGTTTATTTCTTTCACAATAGCCCTTAAAGTGATTTAAAAAAAATGCAATGAATCTTTTGTCTTTTATAGAAAAATATGATATACAGAATAAACCATAGCGCTGTTTATTTTTATCCTTTTTTTTTACTTTAATTGTATTATTATTATTATACATTTAATTTATTTATCTATTTTTCCCTGTCTTTCTCCCAAATGTATGTGTATATATTTGTATGTTCATGCACCTGTTCTGTGTATTGTAATGTTAATTGTATAAAAAAATTTAATAAAAAAAAAAAAAAAAAAAAAACACTGTTGTACTTCCTGTATATCTTGAATGACAGGTGTCTCGTCCAATGATCGGTAAGTGTTCCATTCACAAACTATACCTACCTTTTCCGGTTTGTCTGAATTGTCGTTGTGTTTTCGGATTTGTTCTGCACTGGTTTATCAGTAAACCTTATGACTGTAGCACTAAGAGTATTTCCATATTTGGTAAATATTTTTGTATAAAAGTCTGTGTAAAATTTTAAATAACTGGAGTTAAGCTTCTTGCAACAAAGTTACAAGTCATATTCTGGTGTCAAACTGTGCATGGTGTGACTTTAGAAGACTGATATCACTTTCATGGATATTTTGATGCTGTCTTGCTATTTGTCTCTTTCGGGTGCCTATTGTCATGACACCAACTCTACCCAGAGATTTTTTTCCACAAGAGTAAGAAAATAGATTAATAAGGAGTACACAGATAATTAATGGATGGCTAGATGGCCAGATGTACTGTATTCTTTGAAAGAGTAGTTACCTGGGCTTATCTACTAGTCTATTATTATTGTAACTTTAATTAACTTTTTTGTGATCTAGTATTGATCCACATGTACATGTGCATGTACAGTGTGCAATGTATGCTCAATCATTTTCTGTAGATAAATGGCACAAAGTGTAATATTTTGAGACTGAATATTCTACAAATGCAAAAAATAAAGCAGATGAGCAGGCTGTCTGAAAGTGTGTGGGAGCTTTTGAAGTGCAATCATCCCCAAAGACAGTTAAGAGAATCACTGCTGTCTGTTTCTACATCCATGACAACATGATTGGAGCCCAATTGTCTACAGACTGGGCTCATAACAGCAAGTGTGAAATCAAGCATTTTTGCGTATGTGTGAGGGAGTGAGACAGTCATGTGAAATACACGGAACATAAATGCCAATCTTCCGGATGTGATACAAATCATACAAAAATATATGACAATGTATAAATTCTTATTTCTACATAGCCCATCTTTGTATATATATATATATATATATATATATATATATATATATATATATATATATATATATATATATATATATATATATATATATTAATATTTTGAACTCACAGTCACAGATATCAGTCTCAAACTACTTGTATTTAATTGAAGCAACATTTTTACAAATTAGAGCTAAATAAATGAAATAAATAAAACACTACAGTCCATGATTTGAGTCTTACAGTATGAGTTATGCACTTTCATAGCAAAAAACCTTAAATGTCCTGTTATAATGTCAATTATGATAATGATAAAATCACATTGAACAACTTAATTCCTGCATTTCGCTTTCAGCTGAGCCTGCATCAGTGACATCTGTCTTGTCCGTCTCCATCTTGTTTCTTGTGAGTTTAGTGCATTTGTTTTCCTCCCATCGATCAATCAGTGCAGTTGTTTCTGGGGCATGATTTTTACTTCTTGCATTAATTTTATTTATTTATTTATTTATTTATTTTTGCTCAGTAACAAATATGATATAAAATGTAGTAAAGTGCAATTCTTTAAACAACATATAATTGTAGATAACTATCTTCATGGGGATCAGTGCTTACTCAGCCTGTAGATCCTGTAGGTCACATGATGTGTTTTTTTTTTTTTTTTTTTTTTACCACCTGGTTTCTCAAAAACAAAATTTTATAGGAGTATGTACTTTCTTCTTTCCATGATTGTAAATTGTAAAATGCTGACATGTTTCCAGAGATTGTGAATCCTCAATATGCATTTATGTAAATTCTTGTGTTTTCTTTTGCGTATTTAAACCTTGCTGTTTTGCTGGCAGGGTGGAGAGTGCAAAAAAAATTTGCATTTGGCTAATTTGTTCATGCAAAGTAATGTACAATTGAGATATCTAAGCAGTTAAGGAGTAAACTATGCTCAAGGGCAGTGACAGTTGCTAGCAAATTAAATAATGTAATATTAAATTAGCTAGCTGAAGTGCTGAACTACTTTTATATATATATACCCATGTGGTAAAACATATTCTGGGTTGTTAAAATATTTTTTTTGTTTATTACAAAATTCCATACATATTCTTTTATAATTTAGTTGAAAATAAAAACAAAAAATATAAAAAATATTAAAATAATACATATGATGAAAACCAATGAAGGAAACTTGTACTGTATGTATATATGTATACATACATAATATACACATGGCAGTAATAGATTGTGAATAACTAAAGTGGAAGCCGTGTATTTAAAGTTGAGTGAAATTTGCAATTAATGTAACAATTGTTTTATATATATATATATATATATATATATATATATATATATATATATATATATATATATATTAGACTCTTATATGTTTAAAGTTCTGTTTTAGGAACTCGAGCTGCGTCGAAAACGCTTTGTAAACGGCTCGCGTTGTTCACGCTCTGAATCCTGTGTAAAACCCCGCCAGTAGGCAGTTGTGACGTCATCGGCGGGCGACGTCGTGTAAACCAGGAAGCTACAAAATGGGAGTGCGATTGGTAGCGAAATTAGCTTCTGCTTGTTCAGGTAAGCACTTTGTGTGTGATTCTGTGCAAGAAATGGCTAAAAAGCAAACAAACCTTCACATGTGTCCCTCCTTGTCCCTGTTTTATTACGGGGACACACACTCATGAGCTTTGTGTTGTTTGCTTGGGAGTAGAGCATGCTTAATCAGCTCCCAAGAGAGACAATTCTCCGTGCTGTAGCCGCATTGCTATCCGCACTCTCCACTCCCGGTGATCATTTTTCGAGGAGAGTGATCTCCCTTATGGCTCAGGCCCCGCTCTCGCTAAGGCGAAGTGGCGCTAAAGGTTGTGGGGCTCGCAGGCCGACCTAGCAGAAGGCATGGAGAGGGATAAGTCCTCTCCAGCCTCTCCTGTTGGGCCGAGCTCCCGTTCCCTGGGGAAAGCATTCGCTTTGGCGGTCCCTTCTTCCGCGGAGTTCCGGATTTCTTTCTCCAAAGAGGGAGAATTTTCGAATGCTAGCGAGCCCACAGACTCCTCACAGCCTGTGCTGTTCGAAGGAGCTCCTGAGGTAGTGACGCGACCGTCGCTAAGCTAGAGATTGCTTGGCCAAACGGAAGCGGAAGCAACGCGTTCCCAGCAAGCTGGATGAGCATCTGAACCCGTGGCACAGCCTCTGACCCAGGGCCTACCGTTTTTTCCCTGACTTACACACCGAGGTGTCTAGGTCCTGGAAGACAACTGCCTTTTGGCCGGATTTTACACATAATTCAGAGCGTGAACAACACAAAGAGTTTCCAAATCGTTTTTGATGCAGCTCTCTTTCCCTTATTTTAATGCTCTCAGTAACAGATCATCATAATGTTTTTTGTTTTTGTACATTTCTAAAAATAAAACGGTGAATGGAATGTGTCTAAAGCTCTAACCTTTCAATCTTACCTCAATTTATTAACAAGGTGGGATAGGAGAGAAAAACTGTTTCACTGTTTGAATGTATACACTTCTTTTTTACATGTAGGTATTTTTATTAATAAACTGAAGTACTTGCATAACCAAAGTCTGAACGTGAGAAAACCATCTAAATTATTATTTACTAAAAAAAATGTTATGCCATGGTCACTGAATTATGTCATATAATGTAAATACAGACATTGCAGAATCTCTGGCAGGATACATTATATGATTATATGAAGCACATAGCTTTGCAATCTTAATTGACAATCACTGGCAGTAGAATTGGTCATACTGAAGCGTTCTTTTACTTCACATGAGTCACCGGATGCCACAATTATTGTGAAATGGGAGCAACAATGTCCCAACTTAGAGAAACAAATTGCCTCTAAAAGCAACATTGCGCAAGAACTGTAAGTCAATAGCTTCATGAAATAGGTTACTATGACCAAGCAAGTGCACACAAGTTTAAGATCATTATATGCTTACTATATAGACCAACAAACATGGATTGTTAAATTATTCTATTTACTGAGGACTAAATCATTCGTCACTAGATGTGAATCAAATCTGAATGTGTCAGGCTTTGCGCTTTGTCCCCTAGTGCTAATGCTACAGCAAACTTAAAACCTTTTAAACAAATGTAGGTTTAGTGCTGACAAAACATTGCTCACAAATTTTTTTTGTTAGTTCAGTGTGCACATAAGTTAGCCATAATGTGTATATAAGAGCTGTTCTGATATTGTGGAAAGGTTTTTGTAGCACTTGACATATTAAAACTTGAGAGGTTCTGTGTCTGTCTTTGGTACAAAATCATGCCTGCCACATATTAAAACCTCTTCTACTCAAAGATAATTTAAGATTTTCAGATTTGTATCAGCCAAAAAGAAGTTGCACAAGTGTATTTGATAGTACGTTTGTAATGACATGACATAAAGAAGCATTGACAGCTCATGAGCTAATGTTAGCATATGAGCATTTGATATTGAATTCATTATTATAACCTCTCCAAGTAAAGTTATGGTATAAAGATGCTATGTGGGCGGGAGCATGGCCATGTGCTGGTTTGTTAATAGAGGGGTTGGAGTTGGGAGCGATAAGTAGTAAGGATCACACACCTATACAGACATTTACTACAAAGTGCAAAGTGTGAGAGATGAGTGTAAATATATATATATATATATATATATATATATATATATATATATATATATATATATATATATATAGAGAGAGAGAGAGAGAGAGAGAGAGAGAGAGAGAGAGAGAGAGAGAGAGAGAGAGAGAGAGAGAAATGAACCCCATGTAGCCGTAGGATTCTATACAGATGAATAGAAAAGAGAAGGACTAAAAAGTAAAGTAAATAAAAAAATAAAAATAGTTTATTTTTTAAGTTGGCCAAAGCCTGCCTCCCTTTTCTGAATTTCAGAGAAATTATACTGGCTGTATATAATATAGGCAGTTATCTATGTGAGTTTTAATCAGGAGATGTGAAATGTGCTCTTTTTGCCTTCCCATTTCAAGCTCTAATTTATTCACCAAGTGCCTTCTGAAGTCACATAGTAAGTGACGTAAGGCATGAAGTTTATAGTGGGGCATGCCAGATTTACCAACACAATCTCCTTTAACCATGGAGGAATGTCTTTCCTGTGGCTTTGGTGATGATATTTTGGAAAGTGTCTCAACTCACCCCCTCCCTTGTGAGGTGGCCACCTCTCACCCACCAGGATCATGAAGGTTCAGAGCATATCTTTTACATGGTCATTTGACTAATGAGAGATAACTCAATTCAATTAATTTCTATTTGAACAGTGCTTTTAACAGTGGACATGGTAATAAAATAATGTTCAAGTTTGTTTCTTATCATTGCAAATTTATCCTTAAAGAACAAGCCACTGGTGACTGTGGCAAGGAAACTCCCTACACGGCTTTCATATGGCATGAGGAAGAAACCTCGAGAGGGACCAGACTTAATAAGGAACACAGCACTCTTTTGTCTTACAGATGGATACTTTGATAGAGGGCTAGTGGTCAGATGGAGGGCCTGATGCTGTACAGCAGCCACAGGCCGAAAAGCTCCAAGAACCTTAGGAGAGCTGCACATAAAGAAATAGCTGCAAACTTCAAAGAACTGAAGCGACATTGCAAGGAAGAGCGCGCCAAAATTCCTCGACAATGATGTGAGAGGCAGATAAAGTCATACAGAACTTGATTACTTCAAGTAATTGCTGCTAAAATTGGGTTTAGAAGCTACTGAGTCATTAGGGGTACTTACATTTTTCACACATGGATTCTCCATTTTGGCTTGATTTTTGTAAATAGTAAGTAAATAACAGTGTTGTTCATCTGTTGTTCAGGGTATTACACAGAGGATCAAATCAAATCAAATCAAATCAAATTTAATTTGTCACATACACATACATACAGTGTATGACATGCAGTGAAATGCTTTGTATGACTGTCCGGCATGAGGAAATAGGATGGGGGGAAGAAATAAAACAAGGAAAAAAAGAAGGCAGATAAATAAAAACAATAAACTATGTAAAATATAAAAATATATAAAGATAAAGATAAAGATATATATATATATATATATATATATATATATATATATATATATATATATATATATATATATATATATGTGAAAAATAGGAAAAATTGTATATAAAGGGTATGTTTATGGATAAAGGGTATGCTTATGTACAGTAAACAGTAATCACATAAGGTGGTTGATGTGATTGTCCTTAAAGTGAATGTGTGCGGTATGGTGTGGTATAAGTGAACGTGTGTGGTATGGTGTGGTATAAAGTGCACTGTGCTGTGCAAGTCCACAGTTAAAGTGACTGTCCAGGGTTTAAAGTGTTGTGCTTTAAAAAAAAAGAAAAAGAAAAATATTAGCAGAAGTCTGAATGGCCTGCGGGAAGAAGCTCCTCCTCATTCTTTCTGTGCTCGCTTTCAGGGAGCGGAAGCGTTTCCCTAAACGCAACAAAGAAAAGAGTCTATTGTTGGGATGGCTGAGGTCCTTCATAATCTTCCTAGCTCTGGTCCTGCACCGCGTGCTGTAGATGTCCTGCAGGTCAGGGAGCTCGGTGTGGATGGTACGTTCAGCTGAACGCTGAAGGTTCCCCTTGGTGTGGTCACTATATTAAATATAATAAAATTGAATATAAAATATAGTGCTGGGACCAAAGATACTGGAGTTGTTAAACAGATGTTTCAGAGTTTTTAACCCCAATGCAGTATTATGGGATAATGCACACATGAAACACATTAATATCAAAATCCATCATTGTTATTTTGACTGAATGAATCTTCTTCTTTTTTACCTTCTCCCATTAGGGGTCACCACAGTGGATCATCTGAGTCCATACCCCCCTGTCCTTTACATCTGCCTCTTTCAACCCAACCACCTGCATGTTTTTTCTTCACCACATACATAAACCTCCTCTTTGGCCTTCCTCTTTTCCTCCCTCCTGGTGGCTCCATCCTCAGCATTCTCCTACTGATATACGCCATGTCCCTCCTCTGCATGTCCAAACCATCTCAATCGTGCCTTCCTCACCTTGTCTCCAAAACGTCCTGCATGCACTGTCAATGTAATAAACTAATTTCTGGTCATGTCCTTCCTCATTACTCCCAATAAAAATCTCAACATCTTCAGCTCTACTACCTCCAGCTCCACCTCCTGTCTTTTAGTCAATGCCACTGTCTCTAAACCATACAACACCGTCTCACCACAGTCCTATAAACTTTCCCTTTTATTCTTGCAGATACCCATCTATCACAAATCACTCCTGCCACTCTTCTCCACCCTCTCTACCCTGCCTGCACTCTTTTCTTTACTTCTCCCACACACTCTCCATTTCTTTGCACTGTTGGCCCTGCAACTGCACCACTCCACTGACCTCCCTCTCATTCACACACATGTACTCTGTCTTACTCCTACTGCCTTTTATTTCCCTTCTCTTCAGCGTGTACCTCTACCTCTCCAGGCTTTTCTCAACCTGCTCTATAATCTTAATACAAAACACAATATTATCCGCAAACATCATAGTCCACGGAGACTCCTGTCTGACCTTCATGGTGTGACTGATCAACTTTATTCTCCTGTAGTTACTGCTGGTCTGCACATCTCCCTTATTCTTAAAAATAGTTACCAGCACACTCCTTCTCCATTCCTCAGGCATCCTCTCGCCTTCCAAAATCTTGGTCAACAATCTTGTTAAAAACTCCACTACCATCTCTCCTAAACATCTCCATGCTTCTACCGGTATGTCATCAGGTCCTACCGAATCCTCTTAATAGCTGCTCTCACTTCCTCCTTACTAATCCTATCCACTTCCTGTTTTTCCATCTTCACACCATCCAACCATCTCTCTCTTTTATTTTTTACTTGTTCATCAGCTGCTCAAAATACTCCCTCTATCTTCTTAACACACTCTCCTCACTAGTCAACACATTTTCCATCTTCATCCTTTATTGCTCTAACTTGCAGCAAATCCTTCCCAGCTTGGTCCCTCTACATGGCCAATCGATATAAATCCTCCTTCCTTAGTGTCCAACTTCATATACAACTCAGATGCCTTTTCCTTGGCCATTGCTACATCACTCTTTACCTGCTGCCTAGTTTACTGCTGCCTCTTTTACTCCTGCCTAGTTTTCTTATCACTCTGTTGATCCCAATTCTGTTTTGCCAACGTCTTTCTCCTTATGCTTTCCTGCACTTCCTCATTCCACCACCACGTCTCTTTGTCTTCCTTTTTATTTACAGATTCCAGACCTCTTCCCTGAACCTCACACTACAGTTTTCCTACTTCAGTGTACACCATCTTATTCTTCTTTCAGTCCTCCTCCTCTTCTTCTTCACCTCCAAAGCCATCCTACAGACCACCATCTGATGCTGTCTAGCTACACTGTCCACTGCCAACACCTTACAGTCTCCAATCTCCTTCATGTTGCAACTCCTACATAGAACATAGTCCACCTGTTCCTCCACTCTTATACGTCACCCTATGCTCTCCTTCTTCTTAAATAATCACCACTGCCATTTCCATCCTTTTAGCAAAATATACCACCATCTGCCCTTCCACATTCCTCTCCTTAAAGCCATACCTACCCATCACCTCCTCATCACCTTTGTTCCCTTCACCTACATGCCTATTAAAGTCTGCTGACTAAAAAGTAAATAAGTCAGTAAATACAGTAATAAAATCACTTTATTAAAAAATAAAGTGTTTTTTTTATTGCAATTTGTAATCTGATACCAGACATCATAAACAGATTTTTACATCTGACATGAACTCGTGACACCAATTAGTAAAAGATGAGTGGTGGCTATCATTAAGTTAAATTAGGATTCCACTAACTGCTTTCATTACGAAAGCAATTAGTCATTCCAGTCCCTTCAAAGCTCTGTCGAATCACAATGAATGTATGAATAAACTCAGGTTCAATGTGGGATCATAGCCCTGTTTCACACAGAAGAGGGAGAATATATTTATGTAACATATTCAAACCATACATAGTTATATATTCTACTATATATTCTAATACTTACTATTCTAGACAAAGTTTGAAATTACACAACTGCTTAAAGCAGGGGTGTAAAACATATCCCCCACAGTATAGCCAACAACCTTTATATACTAGAATGAACTAATTTTGAGCACTGCTCAAATTATGAAAAAGATGAAGAAAAAAAATTAATTTCTAAGGGGTAAAATTGAGCTGTAATTGGGCCATAATCTACTATAAAACATGCTAATGATATGCTGTAGACATGATAACATGTTACAGAAATTCAGGGTGAATACCTGTGCGATTATTTTTAGTTTTTAAATAAACATGGATTTAAGTACTGGGACAACGGACCATTACACGAACATAGACTGCATCTCATTCTGAATATGTAGGCTTTTATTTAGATTTTGCCCCCCTTTGCAGCTATAACTGCTTTTACATTTCTGGCATGACTTTCCACAACATTTTGGAGTGTTTCTGTAGGAATTCTTACCCATTCATCCAGGTCACAATCTGCTGGGCTCTTCAGCAAGGCCCTTAACCCTCAACTGCTTGGTTGGGGTTAAAAAAGCATTTATAGTAATTTCATTTACTTTTGACTACAGTCACCTATTAATCCATGAATACGATGGCTCTCTAAGTAGAATAAATATACAGTGAGGAAAATAAGTATTTGAACACCCTGCTATTTTGCAAGTTCTCCCACTTAGAAATCATGGAGGGGTCTGAAATTGTCATCGTAGGTGCATGTCCACTGTGAGAGACATAATTTAAAAAAGAAAATCCAGAAATCACAATGTATGATTTTTTTAAACTATTTATTTGTATATTACAGCTGCAAATAAGTATTTGAACACCTGAGAAAGTCAATGTTAATATTTGGTACAGTAGCCTTTGTTTGCAATTACAGAGGTCAAACGTTTCCTGTAGTTTTTCAACAGGTTTGCACACACTGCAGGAGGGATTTTGGCCCACTCCTCCACACAGATCTTTTCTAGATCAGTCAGGTTTCTGGCCTGTCGCTGAGAAACACGGAGTTTGAGCTCCCTCCAAAGATTCTCTGTTGGATTTAGGTCCGGAGACTGGCTAGGCCACGCCAGAACCTTGATATGCTTCTTACAGAGCCACTCCTTGGTTATCCTGTGTGCTTCGGGTCATTGTCATGTTGGAAGACCCAGCCTCGACCCATCTTCAATGCTCTAACTTAGGGAAGGAGTTGTTCCCCAAAATCTCGCAATACATGGCCCCGGTCATCCTCTCCTTAATACAGTGCAGTCGCCCTGTCCCATGTGCAGAAAAACACCACCAAAGCATGATGCTACCACCCTCATGCTTCACAGTAGGAATGGTGTTCTTGGGATGGTACTCATCATTCTTCTTCCTCCAAACACGTTTAGTGGAATTATGACTCAAAAGTTCTATTTTGGTCTCATCTGACCACATGACTTTCTCCCATGACTCCTCTGGATCATCCAAATGGTCATTGGCAAACTTAAGACGTGCCTGGTCATGTGCTGGTTTAAGCAGGGAACCTTCCTTGCCATGCATGATTTCAAACCATGACGTCTTAGTGCATTACCAACAGTAACCTTGGAAACGGTGGTCCCAGCTCTTTTCAGGTCATTGACCAGCTCCTTCCGTGTAGTTTTGGGCTGATTTCTCACCTTCCTTAGGATCATTGAGACCCCACGAGGTGAGATCTTGCATGGAGCCCCAGTCCGAGGGAGATTGACAGTCATGTTTAGCTTCTTCCATTTTCTAGTGATTGCTCCAACAGTGGACCTTTTTTCACCAAGCTGCTTGGCTATTTCCCCGTAGCCCTTTCCAGCCTTGTGGAGGTGTACAATTTTGTCTCTAGTGTCTTTGGACAGCTCTTTGGTCTTGGCCATGTTAGTAGTTGGATTCTTACTGATTGTATGGGGTGGACAGGTGTCTTTATGCAGCTAACGACCTCAAACAGGTGCATCTAATTTAGGATAATAAATGTAGTGGAGGTGGACATTTTAAAGGCAGACTAACAGGTCTTTGAGGGTCAGAATTTTAGCTGATAGACAGGTGTTCAAATACATATTTGCAGCTGTATCATACAAATAAATAGTTTAAAAATCATATATTGTGATTTCTGGATTTTTTTTTTAAGATTATGTCTCTCATAGTGGACATGCACCTACGATGACAATTTCAGACCCCTCCATGATTTCTAAGTGGGAGAACTTGCAAAATAGCAGGGTGTTCAAATACTTATTTTCCTCACTGTATGTGAACACACATACACATAGTGGCTTGCCTGGGAGCGAAGCATTCTAGGTCGGTTCTTAAGGGAGATTGCGCTTGTCTGTCTATGCAAACGCGCCACTCCCGGTGGGCACTCTTCGAGGAGGGTACCCCTGCTTCTCGTGGTTCTGGCCCCACTCTCACTGAGTCGGAGCGGTGCGCTACTTCCTGGGGCTCGCAGATGGACCTGGCAGAGGGTCTGGAAATGGGCTTGTCCCTGTCTCCTTCCTCACCTGGAGATCTCCCTGCAAATAAGCAGATGCTCAGCATATGGATTGTGGATGCTATTTCATCCAACTGAGAGTCCTCTGGTCACCCCGCTCCTTTTAGGGCCAGAGCGCACTCAACCCAGAGCGTGGCAGCCTCTAAGGCATTGGTCCCCTGAAGTTTCTCTTCACGATATCTGCAACACTGCGGGGCTGGTCCACCCCGCTAACCTTTGTCAGGTTTTATAACCTCGACTTTAGTGCCATTCCTGGCCCCTTTGTCCAGGTTTACGTATGTATCCATGGGTCACTAAGGGGAACGAGACACTGCGTTTCTATAGCAGTAGTGTCATAATGATTATTAAGAGAGTTCCTATGTTTACCAAGTTTTATTGTTCTGACTGCTTTTTGATACTTGATCTGTTTTGGATTACCTAGCACTGTTTATATAACTTGAAGATCGCTTGACCTGTTCCTGGTGCCTGACCAAGAGTTTCGCTACCTGTTTGGATTTGCCTGTTGTGAATTTTAATAAAGACTGTTGCATTTGCATTTGCATATTGTCCCCATGTTTTGTGACAATACTCCGTTTGTACATTAGCCAGAAGTGGATTTATAAAACCTGCCCTCACAGACCTCATAAAAATAAAACATATTATTGTCTCAAATTAAAATAACAACTCATTGTTTGAAATTCAATTAGTGTTTTTGTGAATTAGAAAATATTTGCAATTATTTCTGAGAACAGAATTTCAGCTTGCATCAAAAGTGGGAAGTAATGAAGTACAATACTTCATTATGTACTTAAGTAGATTATTCTGGTATCAGTCCTTTACTTCACTATTTATTTTTCTGACAACGTATTACATTTCTACACAAATATCTGTACTTTCTACTTCTTACATTTTCAAAACAGGCCTCGTTACTTTAGATGTCATCTATTAATTTGGTAAAATGTCTTTTTTGGTAAAATATTTTTTTATTTTCACTGCATGCCGATTTTAGCCCATTAACCTATTTCTGATCATCTGATAATCATCATCTTTTCTCTGCTTGTGCTCTATATGTTGAATGTTCAGCCTGGATACATTCATTAGGTACTGATGCACCAAGTCTCAAATCAGCACCAAAATCCGCCATGATTCACACAATTACCCCTCTGGGGATCGACAAACGCTGGGGCATTTTGTGTTGTTTTTTTTTCCTCATAACGCCTAAACAAACATAAATTACTGTCTTTTTGATCATACAGATAGGAGAAATACATCATTAAAATCTGTAAAGGGTCTACTATTATTAGTGTACAGTAATCCCCCGCTTTACAGTTTATCACGGAATTGAATTTGCCAGATAACTAATTTGTTTAGTTGATTTTCCCGGTCTACTTGCGGAAGCACAATAGACCAAAAGACTTACAGGGATTTGTTTTTATTGAGTTTTATGTTGAAATAATAAAATGTATTAATAAAAAATAGAATTATTAATTATAAAATGAAGTAAAATGTTAATACATCACTGTACTGGGGTGGTGTGCATTTATCGCAGTTTTTTGTTTATCGCGGGGGTTTTGGAACATAATCAAAATTAAGAAAACAAACAGGGCGCACACTGCCATCTCTGTCATACAAACACATAAATAAAACAACCTAAATCTCAGTGAATACTTGCCTTACAGGCATAATACAAATATGGATATAAAACTCAAAATGTTTTTTACATACACCAGTTCAAATATTAATCTAATTCTAATTAATAAATAAATAAAATAAATCAAATTATTTAATCGGTATGAAAGTTAGAAGAGGTGTAGTTGCTCCGGTATCACCTCGTTAACCGTCCGTGTGGAAACATAGCAAAGGTTTCGTTTGGTGTCCAGATGATATACATAATTTCTTCTTCTTCTTGTATGGGCTTCTCACATAAGAGGTTACCACAGCAGATCATCCATCTCCATACCCCCCTGTCCTCTAGATCTGCCTCTTTCAGAACAACTACCTGAATGTCTTCCCTCACCACATTCATAAACCTCCTCCTTGGCTTTTCTCTTTTCCTCCTTCCTAGGGGCTTCATCCTTAGCAGCCTCCTACCAATATAACCCATGTCCCTTCTCTGCACATGTCCAAACCATCTCAATCCCTCAAGCCTCCCTCACCGTGTCTCCAAAACCTCCTACATGTGCTGTCCCTCTGTCTCACTCATTTCTAATCATGTCCATCCTCATTACTCCCAATAAAAATCTCAACATCTTCAGCTCTACTACCTCCAGCTCCACCTCCTGTCTTTCAGTCAATGCCACTGTCTCTAAACCATACATCACAGGCCTCACCACAGTCCTATAAACTTTCCCTTTCACTCTTGCAGATACCCTTCTATCACAAATCACTCCTGCCACTTTTCTCCACCCACTCCATCCTGCCTGCCATCTTTTCTTCACTTCTCTAACACACTTTTAATTACTTGGCACTGTTGACCCCAGGTACCTGAACTCCTCCACCTTCCCCACCTCTTCTCCCTGCAACCGCACCACTCCACTGCCCTTTGCCATTTCCATCCTTTTAGCAAAATCTACCACCATCTGCTCTTCCACATTCCTTTCCTTAAAGCCATACCTACCCATCACCTCCTCATCACCTCTGTTCCCTTCAGCTACATGCCCATTAATGTCTACCCCATCACCAATCTTTCATTTTTAGGTACACCTTCTACCACTTCATCTGACTCACTCCAGAATTTTTCCTTCTCCTCCATCTCACAACCCACTTGTGGAGCATAGGCACTGATGACATTTATCATCCACCCTTTAACTCCCAGCTTCATGTTTATCACCCTATCAAAAACTCTCTTCACCTCCACTACACTCTTACTGAATTCTTCCTTCAGAATCATCCCTACACCATTTTTCTTTTAATCCACACCATGAAAGAACAGTTTAAACCCACCTCCAATGTTCCTGGCCTTACTCCCTTACTCCATCATATTAGCTAAATCTCTCCCTTTACCAGTCATAGTACAAACGTTCAAAGTACCAACCCAAACCTCCATTCTCTTACACTATTCCTTTTCCTGCTGTCTCTGTAGACGTCTTGCTCCTCTCCTTCTCCTCCTTCGGCCAATAGCAGCCCAATTTTCACTGGTACCCTTTTGGCTAACAATATCTGTGGCAGTCATTGGTAACCTGGGCCTCGACTGATCTGGTATAGATTTTTGATTTGTGATCCGCATATTTAATTTGGCCCGTTTTACGCGCGATTTCCTTCCTAACGCAACCCCCCCATTTATCGGGGCTTGCGACACTAAGAGGCCCTAATAAATAAATATTTTAATCAATTGACAACCCTTATATTAATATGATGTGAGGTCCAGTTTCCAGCAGGACACTAGAACAGGTAGTAGTAATGGCTACTTATTACTTAAGTACATGTTAGAGACCCAAACTTCTTTACTTTGAAAAAAAACTTTTATCCGAGTATTTTAAAACATTTTTGCCACCTCTGGCTTGCAAAGACATCTGACAGGATCATGGCATACTGTGACTGACGCATGTCTAACATGACAGAGCTGTTAGAAGACACAGAGCTCACAGAAGTGAGATGATAAATACCAAACTATGTCATCACTCTTTCATAGAATAAAAATGTACAGAAAGAATGCAGCACATTTTAATGCTATAGAAATATAGCATTAGAATGTGAATGTAGTTTTGTTTGCTTTATCCAAAGTAATCATTTATGAAAAATGGCAAAAACTTTCATAAATGTTCAATTTGGAAAAATGTCATTCCAGTGCATATTGATAAACAGATGACTTGTGAATTATTGTTTGCATGCATGACACAGATTAATTCCATTTAGTAGCGATACAAATTTCCTAAAAGAGTGGAAAGTTTTAACATTTTTGTGGCATTTGTTTAAATCTGAGCAAAAGGTAAAGCTCTGTATCTTTCAAAATTCATCATGCTTCTCCTATCAGCAGTCACATCATCAATAAACATTAGGGACCCAGTTCCACTGGCTGCCATACTTGCCTATTCCATAACACTGCGTCCATGCTTGTCAGACAAGGTGCTATACTTGAATGTATAATCAGCACATCCATTTCTTCATCATTCACATCTCTTCCCATAGATCTGGTGCTAATCATGGTTTCAGTAGTCCAAAGTCAAAATAGTCTGGCATATTTATGTTGTTGGTTTTTTAGCACAGTGCAGTAAAAGTTAATGATAGAACTAGCAGTTGTAATGCACATAATGTTCCAAGTTCAATTCCAACACTATTACACTTTAGGCTGTTGATGTGAAACCATCCCCAGCTGCACAGAGTATACTCCATCCAGAGGAAGTGCATCGGGATGAATCAGGAGCATGCTTAACTCGACAGAGAAAGACAGAGAGAGAAAAGAGAGAGAGAGAGAGAGAGAGAGAGAGAGAGAGAGAGAGAGAGAGAGAGAGAGAGAGAGAGAGAGAGAGAATATGTGGTCAGGCACATGAATGAGAACATATGCATAGTTTGTATAAAAATATATAGATTCTCATCCATCTCTATATTTTATCTCATCTCATCTCATCTCATCTCATCTCAGGTTATTTTCTCAGAGGAGAGAAGTAAACTGATTCCTATGTGCATGAAGGTGCACTTTATAGGTTTTATGCATAAATTGTTTTTTGAGTTACAGGTCATAAAGATGAAGATGATATAATCACTTACTTTTTGCCAAATTATAAAAAATAAATAAGAAATAAATACGATTATTCATTTTAGCAGTACATTCCAATGTGTGTGTGTGTTTTTTTTTTGTTTTTGTTTTTAGATCATTTAAATTTGTATATTTGTGCTAAAGGAAAATTGTGGTTTCAAGACGAAACTTTGGCTAAAGTGATTTGTTTGTTTGTTTGTTTGTTTGTTTGCTTGCTTGCTTTATTTTGCTGGCTTTACTTTATCATGTCAGTTTAGACTTATTTTGTTTGATGTTGTTGAGGTCATGAACAAGTCACTGAACAACAGTCCAAGTCTTTATTAATTATATTCATTATTTATAAATCACAGTGTATAGCAGTACAACAACTAAAGTTAAGAGTTGCAGGTTTAAAAATAAGCTTCTTTTCTTCCAGGTGCCAAAAACTCTATGATAAACAGCTCCATATAATATAAGTGACTTAATTAGTCACTTTCAGTATGCGGTTTATCCTTATCAATGTCAGGGTGGATCCAGAGCCTATCTCAGAAACACTAATTGTGTGATAGGAATATAACCAGTATAAAACACCAGTCCATATGTACATATGATATAGTGGGATATAGGGAGAACCATAGGGGACAGTGCAACATCTCTAAAGACACGAACAGGTCTACCTGGGCAGTGCCAAATTTCTCCCACCACCTAGGGGTGAAGACGCCACTCCCTGGGCTTGATACCCTGTCTCAACAGGGTGTCTGCTGCTTTGTTTTAAGCCCCCTGTGATATAAGCTGTTCTAAAGGAGAGGAGCTTCCCCTGGGCCCAGAGGAATAGGAACCGGGGATCTCTCCACGCATCTAGGGCATGTAGGCATCGCCGTGTGCCCTTGATTGTGCTGAGGGGATTGCAATTGGCTTTGAGCCAACACTGAAGGGGTCTCATGTACAGGAGGCCAGGTGGAATGACACTGGACACTGCAGCCATGAGCCTGAGCAGTCTTTGTAACTGCTTGACAGTGAGTGACTGCCCTTTTCTGACCTTACTGACCACCGTAAGGATGGACGCAATGCAGGCAAAAGAAAGCTGCTTACGCATAGTCGTCGAATCCGCTAATTGCTCTGATTGAGCTATTATCAAGCAATCATCGATATAATTGAGGATACGGATGCCCTGAAGTCTCAGGGGAGCCAGAGCCGCATCGACACACTTCGTGAGGGTGCGGGGTGACAGGGTAAAGCTGAACAAAAAAACCCCGATATTGGTATGTTTTGACCCCAAAAGCGAACCTCAGGATGTGTAAGTTCCTAAAAGATGCGTACGTAAAAGTGGATGCGTACGTACTAGTGTCACATGATCTGAGACACGACCTGCTTGAAGGTCAGCATCTTAAACTGAAGCCTCATCAAAGAGCGGTTCAGCTGACGTAGATCTAGGATTGGACGCAACCCACCGTCCTTTTTGGAAACTATGAAGTACCGGCTGTAGAACCCGGACTCTCTGTCTGATGGAGGGACCACATCGATGACCTCCTTCCTCAGGAGAGTGTCTACTTTTCGTTCCAGGACCAGACCCTGCTCGTCTCTCACCAGTGTGGGAGAGAGCCCGTTGAACCAGGGCGGGCGAGACCCGAACTGAACCATATAGCCTCGCTCTACAGTGCGCAGGACCATCCAGGCTGCCAAGTGCCAGCTGGCCATGCCCTGAAGCACATTTCATGGCAGGGTTAACGTACCAGGTCCCTGAAAAGGGCCAGGGGGAAACAGAGACTAGAAAAGCGGTGCTACTTTTTCACTTTTCTTTCTTATTCCAGTTCACACAAATGAGGATGGGTTCCCCTTTTGAGTCTGGTTCCTCTCAAGGTTTCTTCCTCATAACATCTAAGGGAGTTTTTCCTTGCCACAGTCGCCATGGCTTGCTCATCAGGGATAAACACCATTCACCTTAACTGTTAATTTCTGTAAAGCTGCTTTGAGACAATGTCTGTTGTGAAAAACGCTATAGAAATAAACTTGACTTGACTTGATTTGCTACACGCCCCTTGGTCAGCCCCTTCACAGGTCAGGTAAGGACCTTTTTGGCCGCAGCCCTCTTCTTGGAGATGACAGTTCTCAGATCTTTCACCTCAAGGGGCTTTAACCGAGGGCCCCGCGCGGCATCCCGCACTGTCTCTCCACCTGGTAGTACAAAGTGCTTGGTTGGGGTTGGGGTTGGGGCTGCACCTGCCAAGCAGCCCCATGAGAGCTGCGTGGAAGATACCCCTGGAAAGCCACCGATTGTCTATTGGACTCCTGTAACCTGTATCAACCGAATCAACCGCGTCGCCGAACAGGCCCAAAGGAGCCGTGGCCGTGACGTCACCCCGCCGTTGATAGCCTGTCTTTAATTTTGATTCATTACTCAGAGAATGGACAACGCAGTCACATTCCCAAAGCGTTCCAATGCAGCTCGAGTTCCTGAAAGAGAACTTTGATTCACGAGACCAGACCCCGTGTTTTTCAAATAGTGAATTATTATTATTATTATTATTATTATTATTATTATTATTATTATTATTATTATTATTATTATCATTATTTTATTTATTCATCTTCAGTAAACTGCTTTATCCTGGTCAGTGTTATTAAGGGGAGACAAGCCTGCTCCAGAAACACCAGCAGTAAGGCAAGAATTCACCTTGTATCTGACTTTCATGCACTAGACAATCCCCAGGCACTAGACAATCTAAAGATAGATAATAAAGTAATTAATTCATTGGCACCTTCATGACACAGTTTTCTTATTACTTTATCATTAAACAAATGACTATGTACATTGGCAAATAACAATCAATATGAACATTTTCCCAATATATTTTTCTTTTTTATTCCTACCTTTTATTCATATAAACTTAGGTTCTTCTGTCCTTTGCTATAATGAAATTGAAGAGTAGGTTGTTGGTGTTATCAAATGTGTGTGTTTGCTTCTCACCAGACCCTGATGCTGAACCCTGACACTCCATTGACTTTTGATCAATTTTAGTAATGTTTCAAAATATGTTTAGGCCACTTGCCTGTTCTGAACACCTGGAAACTCCTCTTAAAAAGCAATCCACAATAATATCAATACCTATCAGTTCTTGTTATAATAATCATTTATGTTTAAAATTAATGCAATATATTGTCACACAGTTACTGGTCATTGTGGTAGGAAGTTACCACATAGAAAAACAGGTAGTTCTATGTGAAATCAGACTTTGAGCACCCCCATATAACCAAAATGGTATGAGTCTCGTTTCATAAGACCTCTGTAAAGTTTCGACTGTAAAATTGGTTGAATCAGGCTCCTCCTATCTTAGCATTTAATCCTTGTCTATTCGGGGTCTAACTTTATGGCCACCAATCAGGCATAACATTTTGACCACTGGTCTAATATTGTTTTGGTCCCTCTTTTGCTTCCAAACCAGTCCTGACCCATCAAGTATTTACAGCATTACCTTATTCAGCAAATTGAGCTACAGTAGCTCATCTGTTGGATCGGACCACACAGGCCCGCCTTGGTCGCCCATGACCCTGTCACCAGTTCACTACTGTTCCTTCCTTGGACCACTTTTGATAAATGCTGACCAATGCAGTTTTGGAGATGCTCTGACCAAGTCATCTAGCCATTACAATTTGGCCTTTGTCATACTCGCTAAAATCCTTATGGTTGCCTATTTTTCCTGCTTCTAACACACCAACGTTATGGACAAAATGTACGCTTACTGCCTAAAATATCACACCAACTAACAGGTGCCATAATGAAGACATAATCAGTGTTATTTACCAGTCATAATTTTAAATTGTCATAAATTTATGCCTGATCGCTGTACATATATAAGATATAGACTACAAGAGCTGACTGCTCATCATCTAACACAGGGGTGTCCAACCTTTTCCACAAAGGGCCATTGTGGGTGCAGGTTTTCATTCCAGGCAAGCAAGTCGACACCAAATTCTACCAGTTTAAATTTAATGATTTTAATTTTCGATTACCATCAGGTGTGGCCCTTGATTGGTTGGAATGAAAACCTGCACCTACAGTGGCCCTTTGTGGAAATGAATTCACATCCCTGATCTAATATATCCCAAACCTTGACATTTGTTATTTTTATAAGAAAAGTGTTATTCAGTTCATATGTAAATGGTCATGATGTTATGGCTTACCAGTCTATATCTGTGGAGCCTAAGCTGCTTAATAAAAAGCATTGTTGCGCAGTGACAGTGGTGCCACCCTGGTAACAAAGCTTACATTGTGTTTTATTTGTCACAGTCTCTGTCAGGTATTAAGAAGGTGTGTATTGTATGTGTGTGTGTTTGTGGAAGTGTAGTTTGTAAATAGAGTGTTTTGGCACCTCTATGACCCTGGTGTATTTATGACCCTTGTCTATTGCCCAAACAAGCAGACTAATCGATTCTGCAGTAACCAATTACTTCCCCAGCTGTATTATTAATCAGGCATGTGAGAATAAAAATAATCATGGAGAAATTGGAAGACAGAAAGGATTTAACACTCTTTGAGGCAAATGCAATGTCCAATAGGACCATATGAACTGAGTGGCAGAATTTCACTAATGAGCAGACAGCTACAATTAGCTGGCACGAACATCTCAACGCTAAAGCTAAATGACATCAAAGAACCAGAAATCTCTTTCTATCTTTGCTCAGAGCATAAGACTGAAAAAAGAAAAAAAAAAAACAGCTTTAAATCTTTTGTCAGGCTTTTAGACTTTTCTTAACAGGACAAAAAGAACAATTCCCATGCTCCAAAGATCATTAAACAGTTTTGGAACAGCCTGGAAAGAGCAGGTTTTAGGTTTTTCAGCCAGACTGTGAGCTGCTGGTCCAGTTCATCCTTTCAACTATCAGCGAATCAGTTCTCAGCTTTGGGATAGAACAAGCTGTAAACAAGCCGTTCTGATTCTGATGCAGAAGGATCTCAGTAATGCATGGGATTAGATGATGAAATTGAATACCGAAATACTCTTGTTATGAAGTCTGGGAAAGCATGAAATGTCATGCAAATAAGGCGATCTGACAGACCTTTAGGTTACTTGCGTAACCCCGGTTCTCTGATAACAGGAGTGAGGTATCTCACTATAGGAATCGCCTAGGGCGTGACCAATCCTGGAAGCATCAATCACACCACGTCTGTCGGCTGACAGACCAATCACGACAGTGATGCGGGAGTCCCGCCTCCCTATATACTCCGCTGCCAGCGGTCCCTGCCTCATTCTCACATATCTCTTCTCCGTGCACTGCAAGGAGGGAAGTGTGGTGAGATACCTCACTCCTGTTATCAGAGAACCGGGGTTACGCAAGTAACCTAAAGTTCTCTTTCAAACATTCGTTCGGTATCTCACTATGGGATATAGACAACTCCCGTATTGCAGATATGCTGTCCGAAGCAGGGGTCAACCAACTCAGTGATGTGAAAAAAAAAAATAACCCCTCTCACCGAAGAGAGAGAGAGAGAAAAGACAAACAATCGATACACGACGTTACCATATCCGTTGTCATGAAATATATATGCAAATATATATATATATATATATATATATATATATATATATATATATATATATATATATATATATATATACATAAAAACACACATACATATACGCACATACAAAAAGTATACATATATGCATTACACACTCAGGACAGAATGAGCCAGCAAAGGCTCCGTGACATCCAGCCTATAAAAACAGACAAAAGTGTGTGGCGAAGCCCAGCATGCTGCCGCACAGATATCCTGAATCGAAACACCCTTAAAAAGTGCCCACGAAGCGGCCAAGCCCCGGGTACTATGCGCCCTCAGTCCCTCCGGAGGGTTAAGACCCACGCTATTATAACTCATTATAATAGCCTCCACGAGCCAATGGGACAGGCGCTGCCGGGAAACGGGACGTCCCTCACGGGAACCAGCCCATGAAACAAACAGCTGAGTACTCCGTCTCAAACCCTTCGTCCTGTCAACATAGTGACGTAACGCACGGACAGGACACAGACAGTGAAGCCGCTCCTCCTCCACTGAGGAAAAAGGAGGCGGGTGAAAGGCCATTAAATCTACCTGTCTGCAGGCGAAAGCTGACTCGCTCACCTTAGGGACAAAAGCCGAATTAGTCTTGAGAGCCACTCGCGAGAAATCCAAAGCAAAACGCATACAGGAGTTATGAACAGACAAAGCATGAAGTTCACTAACCCGCTTTGCGGTAGAAAGAGCCAATAACAAAGCAACCTTAAGCGACAGGAGCTTTAAATCAACACTCCCTATCGGCTCAAAGGGAGACTGAGAGAGCGCGCTCAGGACCACGGACAAATCCCATGGCGGAACCAGCAGCTTAGAGAACGTGCTCAGGCGCCGTGCCCCCTTCATAAACCTGCACACAAGCGGGTGATGATTGATAGTATTACCGTCAATCCCTACCTGGCATGCAGAAACGGCGGCGAGATAAACCTTAACGGTTGAAAAAGCCCTGCCCTTATCCAAAAGTTCCTGCAAAAAGCACAACACATCTGTTACAGAACAGTGAAAAGGGACGATACGTCTCTGAGCACACCATAGCTCAAACACATTCCACTTCCTATCATATGCAGAGCGCATCGAAGCTGCTCTCGCATTCTGAATCGTCTCAATCACCCTCGGAGGCAAACCAGCGACACTTAGATTTATCCTCTCACGGGCCAGGCCCAGAGAGCCACTCTGTCCGGTGTCGGGTGAAAAATCTCCCCGCGCGCTTGTGAGAGAAGATCCCTGCGCAACGGGAGAGGCCAGGGTCGATCATGCAGGAGTTGGAATATCTCCGTCAGCCACACTTTCCCTGGCCAGTTCGGAGCGATTAGTATGACAGAGTGACCGCCTTCTCTTACTCTCGGCACGATCAGACTCAGTGGAGGAAACGCGTAAAGCAGGACGTTTGGCCACGGGTGGGCTAACGCATCCACACCCATAGGTGCACCGTTTCTCGCCAGAGAAAAGAACAGAGAACAATAAGTGTTTTCGTGCGAGGCGAAGAGATCTACGGCGGCCCGGCCGAATCTCTCCCATAACAGGTTCACCACCTGAGGATGGAGAGACCACTCCCCGTACAGGGGATTTCCCCTGGACAAGAGATACGCCCCCGCATTCAGCACTCCCGGCACATGAGTCGCTCGCAGCGACAGGAAATGCTCCATGCCCCACACCATGAGATCTCGCGCCAGACGGTGAAGTCGAGGAGAGCGCGTTCCACACTGGCGATTTATGTACGCCACCGCCGTCGTGTTGTCTGATCTGACCAATACGTGGTGACTCCGAAGAAACTGCACAAAATGTTTCAAAGCTAGAAACACCGTTAACAGCTCCAGAAAGTTTATGTGCGCGCACCGAAGCGAAACGGGCCATTTTCCCTTCGCCATCCTGCCTTCGCACACCGCACCCCAACCTGCGAGTGACGCATCCGTCGTCACTACTTTTCTCAGTGAAACAACCCCCAGCGGGGATCCCGACTCGAGAAAATCGCGATTTCTCCAGTGATGGAGAGCGCGTAAGCACAGTGACGTCACCATCACCTTGCGATTGAGGTGGCGCTTCGGACATAAGCGCTGCGCCGTAACCCAGCACTGAAACTCTCTCATTCGCAGCAGTCCCAGCGGTATGACAGACACTGACGAAGCCATCAGCCCCAGCAGGCGTAAACAGAGTCTGAATGGAACTGTCCTTCCTCTCTGAAAAAGAGAGAGACAGCTGCGAATCGACCTGATGCGCTCTTCTGATAGAAAAGCCTGATACAGGTCCGAATTCAATCTGAGACCCAGGTATATTATTTCCTGGGCGGGCACCAAGCAGCTCTTTGTCTCGTTTATTCTGAAACCTAAGCCGGTCAGGTGAGACAGAAGCACACTCGTATCCACCTCCGCTTGCTGCCGTGACGGAGCGCAGAGGAGGAGATCGTCCAAATATGCTGACACTCGTAAACCCGTCGTTCTCAACGGAGACAGTGCAGCTTCGACACATTTGGTGAAGATTCGCGGAGCTAGAGGTAGCCCGAACGGAACCGCCAAATATTCGTAGGCTGTGCCCTGATAGGCAAAGCGTAGGAATCTCCTGTGTGCCGGATAAATGCTTATGTGGTAATACGCGTCCTTCAGATCCACTGACGTAAACCAGTCTCTGGGACGAATAACACTGTACAAAGCTTTCGATGTGAGCATCTTGAACTTGTACTGTCTGAGGTGTACGTTGAGGTTCCGTAAATCCAGAATAGGATGGAGACCCCCCCCTTTCTTGGGAACGACAAAGTACCGGGAATAAAAACCGAGTTGGCTGTCTTCTCGCGGCACCGATCGAATTACCCCTTTGCTCAGTAAGGAGGTTATTTCGTCCTCCAAAACCTGAGCAGATTCGCCCTCTGCTGTCGACCAAATCACGCCGCTGAAAAGCGGTGGTCTCACGGCAAACTGCAGGCGATATCCCCGTTGTATTGTGGAATACACCCAATGATGAACTGTGCATGCGCGCGGAGAGCGGACCTCTGTGGCTATCGCATACAGACGGCGCGGTGGCACCATCTGGCGGCGGAGCCGGGGGTTGCAACTCTGATTCGAGTTCTTTTATTGTGTGTGTGGATTTTTTCACTTTTCCCTTTTTTACACACATCTGTGCCCTCGGCCCACTGCCTGGATGCACAGAACAAATCTTTAATATTTTTGAACAAACATGGAACATTCTGCTCTCTCTCTTGCATAACCCCGCGGGTGGAGAGGGGAGAAGCAACTTTCCGGGCACTAGGGGAACTGGTGCCAACACTCCAACCGGAGAAAACTCGTTCGTCAAACACAGTCTTTGAAACGCTCCCCAAGGCATCTTTGCTGGAGGGGGAGGACAAGACTCCTGAGATGAGTCGAGGGGTGCTACAGAAACTCAGAGAGTGCTGCCACCTCTCTTTTGACCCAAAATCAGACCACAGGTTAGGTCGCCCGCCTTTTCTTCCCTCCCTGAGGGTCCGCTGGGCGATGCCTAGCAGCCGCCGCTGCAAAAGAGGTCTTGTTCCTGGGCTGGGTCTGTTTCTGGCGAGCCTCCCCACGCATTGACTGCTGGGGTGGGGGTTGCCTAGGGGCCCCGAAACCAGGCTGTCTCTCCGTGGGCGTAGGGGCGAAATATGAACGTGCGGGTTGGGGAGGGCGAGCAGGAGGCTTCCTTGGGAGGCATGCTTCGAACGCTTCACCGTCCTTCTTGCGAGGGTCGCATTGCTGGCGCATATTCGCCACCGCAGCCCCGAAAAGGGCTTTCGGCTCTATCGGGGCATCAAGGAACTCCACCTTCTCCCTCTCCGATAAGCCCGTCAACCCCAACCACAGGGCTCTCTCGCCTACCACAGCGAGGCCCATGCTGCGGCCGCAGCTCTGGACCGCTCCTCTAGAAGAGCGTAGGTCGAGATCTGCAATGACGCAGATTTCTTCCCACAAGGCTTAATCTGGTGACCCAGCATCAATCTGCCTCCCCATTTCCTCCATGAGCTCTGCCTGGTAAGCCGTGAGCATTGAGGTGGCATTCAGAGCTAACCGCCAGGGCCGAGGAGCGGTAGATCTTCTGGAAAAGGGAGGCGGACAGCCTTTCTGTACGTCCTGGCAGAGAAGGGGAGGAGGAGGATAGAGCAGCTCGTCGGTTTGGGTGAAGGTGGCTAGCCACCGACAGCTCCACAGGGGGGGGGGGGTTGTACATCCCCAAAGCCTCCATATCGTGCACCTCCAGTCTGGAGAAACCCTTAACTGGCACTCTATGCGAGAAGGGCTTGTCCCAAAAACGACGCATTTCTGTGTCACACGCCGGTACAGCAGGAATGAGCTGCTTAACCGGGGAAGTGCGCGAAGGCAGCCTCTTCCCATCATATAAATCCCTCTCAGCGTCCTGATGCACCTGCTGAGATGGCCATTCGATGGAAAGTTTCTTGGCTGCTCTCCTACACACCTCCACGAGGTCCAGCTCACCTGGCAAGGGGGAAGGGCCCGTAGCACTTCCAGGTCTGGAGAGAAGATCAGGAGGAAGGATAGCATCCTCCTCGTCGTCCTCCAAATCTTCCTCCAAAAAATGAGCGACCTCTTCATCTTCTTCTCCCTCACCCTTGTTATCCAGTGGAGAGTTAGATTCGAAGAGTGGAGGAAGGACAGGAGAAACCTCGTCCATCAACTCTCCCCAGCTGCACTGTGCTTGCGAAGCAGCTTCGTCTCTCTCTGCGGGCAGCGGAGAAAGACATGGATCCCCTTTATTCGCGGCCGCGACTCGCAGGCGGCGCTCCCGAACCCTTGACGGGAAAAGAGCGCAGTGCAGGCAGCACTCGGGGTTAGCGAGCAAGGTTTGAGCGTGCCGAACTCCTAAGCACACGATGCACAGGGGATGAGAGTCCTTTGCAGAGATCGTAGACCCGCATGCACACGGTCGGGATTGAACTTTCCCCGCCGTGCACCCGGATGAACTCGCAGTCGCCATAACGGAGGTGCAATCACCGGACAAAAAGAAAAGGAAACAACGAGATCACCACGACGTGCTTCTCGAAACGGGTCTCGAACGATATTAAAATACTCGCTTGACGCAATGTGAAAAAAAAAGAAGAAAACAGCAGAAAAAATATCCGCTTTGACAGTGGATAATCCCCTAAAGAAGCAGCCGCGCTCGGAGACATACCTTAACGGCCAGTCTGTGAACAGTTAAGCGACCGCCCCCAGAGGATCTGCTGAGGATAGCTTCCTAAAAGGATCTTCACGGGGAAGAGAACGAGAATGAGGCAGGGATTGGTCTGTCAGCCGACAGACGTGGTGTGATTGATGCTTCCAGGATTGGTCACGCCCGAGGCGATTCCCATAGTGAGATACCGAACAAATGTTTGGAAGAGAACTTATAGTTCTTTATGGATAATGACATTTTGTTCACTGCAAAAGGATACCTAAACAAACACCAATAAAAGCCACGCGGACTTCTCGATCCTCTTTCTCTCTCTCTCTCTCTCTCTCTCTCTCTCTCTCTCTCTCTCTCTCTCTCTCTCTCTCTCTCTCTCTCTCACTTTCTGTGTTCAGAGAGTAATGGATAGTAGAGAATGATTGCAATATCTATAGCCAACAAACTTAAATATTGAGTTAGAGAATACAGGACAATACTTTTGTATACAGTACAGTAGTGTATATTTTCTATGCAACAAATTGAATAATTTAAGAATTTAAGAAAGAAAGAAAGAAAGAAAGAAAGAAAGAAAGAAAGAAAGAAAGAAAAAAAGAAGGAAATTTTATAAACTGTTAGTTATCAGCTGTAACACAAGGTCAGATTTAAGTTGCATACAGAGTGCTAATTTCTAATTAGTGACTTACTTTAAATAAAAATGACTATCTGCATACATGAGGGTATACACAATGTGTAGCATATCTGCAATAATGAGATCTGGATGACTTCACTAGCAAAGCTATGAAGAAGCAATTTAAAACCTGGCATACATAAATGCCTCTATTTTCTCAAACAGTGGGGGATCAATGAGCGGCATAAATAGAAACCTTTCACGAAGTATGCTAAGAAGGCGGCATTCTAGTGAAATGTTAGAATGGTTCAGAATCATATCTGGGCATCGATTCACAGTATGTTCTCATAAAGATGGGTTTTTTATATTTTCCCCCCAATATATTTTTCCACAAATATACAAATGTAAATTATTCAAAAACAGCAAAATTAAGGAATGGACTACTCTCATTAATCTCATAACATTCAGCAAAAGGTAATATCAGTGATATTGTCTTTTTGAGCTGTAATTCAAAACAGTTAATGCATAAAAACTATAAAGTGCACCCACATGCACATAGAAATCAGTCACAAACAATTAATGTGATGTTATATTTTCTTTCTTTAATATTCAATAATGTTGAAATTAAACTAACTTAAAGTTAACATTATGTGCAATAGAACTGCTAATTCTATTATTGATACATACTTTGCTAAAAACATCTATAAGCCAGACTAGTTTAATTCTTTAGAAACCACATTTAGCAACAGAGTGATGGAAAGACAAGAGTATGGTGAAGGAATGGATGTGCTGATTATACAATGTATAGCAACTCATCTGTCAATCATCGAGGCAGTGTTATAGAATGGGAAAATATGGCTGCAAGTGGAACTGGGTCACTAATGAAGGCAGCATGCTAGTGAATGTTAGAACGGTTCAGAATTCTATCCTGGCCCTGATTCACAGTATGTTCTCATGACGATGTGCTTCTTATACTGTATTTCCCCAAAACTCTTGAATAGTGCTCCAAAGAACAAAAATAAAACACATAAGGCTTAATCAGTGTTCTTATATCCATAAACGTGCATTTACTGGTGTTAAATATGCTGTTCCCATAATACTTTTTCTTTAATATGAATTAAAATATCTTTAATACGCTTTTTTCTTTAATATGATTTATAAGGAATACTTATTCTTTGATATGTCATAATAAATACTTTGATTTGACAATTTGACAGTATAACACTCATAATTAAGTTCTGGTTCACTCACTGGACACAGTCGGTTAAACTTCTCCTGGTCTGGGGCCTGCAAGGGAGGAGGAGAGAATGCCTGGAGCCTAATAGGTTCTGGGACTGAGGAACCTCAAAGGTACCTCAGTCAGAGGCTTAACAATGGCCAAGTCATATGCAGGCACTCTAGGTCGTACCAGAGGCCTTAACCTCTGGGTGCCGCAGAGAAAGCGTGTCACCAACAGGTTCTTACCCAGCGACTGCCCCGTGAGGGGGCATGACAGGCCACAATGGCAGACACGTAAACCTTTAGGGTGGAGGGAGCCAACCCTTTGAAAGACTGATCCTAAAGGGAATCCCAGCACTGGGCCAGCTGGGCAGTTAACTGGGTCTAGGCGGTGTTGGTGTAGGTTGTTCGCAGCGTGCAACAAATAGGTGCCACCTCACGGCGTATGGCATCCTCGTGGAGGAAGCTCTGGAGAGAGGGTGTTCAAAAAGGGCTACAAGGTCCGCAAACCATGGCCTGCCTGACCACCACGTGGCCACCAGAAGGAGATGGACTCTGTCCCAGTGAACTCTTTTCGGACTCCCAGGTGCAGACTTGGCCACACCAGTACAATGGCATCCAGTTCTAGAGGGACTGGGAGTGTTCGAGAAAACCAGAGGGGGTAGTGGGATGTCTCTTGAGATGCAAACAGGTCCACCTGAGCTCTGTAAAGTTTTTCCCAGATCTGTTCCACCAACTTAGAGTGGAGCCACCATTTCCTGGGCCTCAGCCTTGATTGAAGACTCTTCATCTTAAGGGGCTTCATTCTTGAGCATCGCTCCGGGTCCCTTTTAGGGGAAGTGAGCGTTGCGATGCTCTCTCTTTGCATCGCATATGACCGCATTGACAAAAATGGCAGTCGTCACCACCGAGGCATAAAGGAGTACAGCCCTATCACTGTCGGAAAGATCTAACAGGGTGAGCCAAATATGCCTTTCTGCGGAGACAAGGGTGGCCATGGACCGGCAAATGGCCTTAGCGGTCTCCTTAATAGCTATTAGGGCCAGGACAAAGGGGGTAGGACAATAGAGCTCACCAACCTGCTCACCACCCGGGACATCTCCCACGTCCAGCTCCTGCAGCAGATCAGCCTGATAGGCCTGTAGCACAGGCATGGTGTGCAGGCAGCCTGCGGCCACACCAGCTGAGGTATAGGCTTTGCCCACCAGTGTCGAGGTGGTTCTCAGGGGTTTGGTGGGCAGCGCTGGGGCTTTAAGGAATAACGCATCGCCCGGGTAGAGGTCTCTCTTTGATCCGGGGCATCGCCATTCTCCCTCAGTCCTACTATATATTAATAGAGCGACACACTGGGACTGAAGTGGTGGGAGCAATAAGGCCTAGCCCATGACCTGGACACCTCGGTGTGCAGGTTTGGGAAAAAGGTAAGCCGGCATAGAGGCAGTGACACAGGTGGTAGGAAGCGCTTGTCCAGCTTGCTAGGCAGACGAGCCTTCTGCCAATTTGTCGGCCACTCTATTTCAAGTTTGGACACGGCATGGGTCACTACCTCTAGGAGCTCCTCGAAAAGAACCCCCCAGAGGTAGTGGCCCATGCTATGGCCAAACTTGAAATTCCTGCCACCTGCGTCACTGCATCACTGCCTTTATGCCGGCTTACCTTTTTTCCCAGACCTGCACACCAAGGTGTACAGGTCATGGTGATGCCAAGCTTTCCATTGGACTGATTATACATTATGATTCAAAATGTAGACAACGCAGAGGTGTTCCCAAAGTGTTTCTGATGCAGCTCGAGTTCCTGAAGGGGAACTTTGAGGATGGATTAGGACTGCAATTAATATTAATAGTCTGCTACAATGGCTCAGATCCACAGATTGCATTTAAGTGCCTATCACTGCACGCCTTAACAATGATGTAGCTGAAATTAATGGACATGTGCCATGCAGATGAGGATGGTTGGTTACAGCAAAAGACAACATGATTGACAGTTATAACGGTTATGAGCTTTTATTAAAAGCTTTGAATTTGAACTGAAAAGGCATCACACAAACAGACACCCACGGAATAAAACCCAGGCAGAAAGCTTCAAAATGTAATATTAACAGTGGAAGGCAACTGATAACAGCTAGTAATTATAAAATAATGTTTCTTCGTTGGTTCACTGATGAAAACTACATTTAACTATGATTTATTTCAAGACAGGTGGCACAGCAAGAAGCTTTGCCAACTCACAGTTCTAGGGTTTCCCTGTGTGGGTTTCCTCTGGGTTCCCTGGTTTCTTACAATAACATGTCAGTTGGTGGACTGGGTTGTAAACATCCTCAATGTTTGAGTAAGTGTATATATGTTTTTATGGCGTGCTAAAATACACTGGTGGCTGAAACAGGGTGTATTGCTGTAAATGAGTGTTTCTGGAATAAGTTTTTGACCCTGACTAAAACAAATGTTCTTTTCATAATCCAAGATTACTATCTTTTTCAATGTGTCAACTATACATCAGTACAAATCAATCTGATGCAGGGTAAGACTATGATAACATTGTACTCCCAGAGATCTTCTCTGTAGAAAATGAGGCATATGACATATGGTTCAAGTATAAACAGGATGCCTGAGCTGCCCAGTCAACAGGCCTTATCTCCGCCATTCAGACTTGATGGAGGCAGACAGACTGGCATACTTAATGTTTACCAGGAAGAAATCTGACTCATAACCAAGGATAACAGTGACAGATGGACCCACGCCCTCTCGTTCCCTAGTCCTGGTTTTCTCTCTATGTCCTTTTATAACTCAATACCTTTTCCTTTTTCACTACTCACATGTACACGCATACACAAACACATACACAAAGGCGAGGGAAGAGAGCGAGTCATCAAAGGAGTCATCTCCAGACATTAAACTCAATTTAAGGTTCCTCTATTTACCTCCTGAAATGTGAAAATGATCAAATCAGTGCCATTTCAAAACCTTTCACGTGTGAATTTCTTTGACAGCAGTGTGACTTGCTGCGCCAGATGGTATCTCTGCTTTTTTGAGTCTGCAATGACATTCTTATCAACATCACACACATCTCACCTTCCTGAAAGAACAGTGGGCCTGCTGATGATTACTGTGGTCATCCACACGGTGAGAGATATGCACTGCCACACACAGAGCTAGCTAAAATGAGAAGAAATGGTGCTCATTGCACTTAGGAATTAATTTGACCCACACACAGCATGTTCTAAAGCCATGCTCTTGAGCTTTTTTAAACTGCCTGAGAAATCTCCTGCAATCTTTAGTAATAAATTCAAAATCTGCCTTCATTTTATTTTAACCAGCCCACAGTAAACAACATATTAAAATGAAAAGGTTTCTGAATGCACCACACATCAAAGCAGACTAGCATACAGAAGTTCATAATGCACCTCAGTGCCTATGTAAAACATCAACTGATGTCACATTATGCCAAGTAAACCTGAAGTAATGCTGGCTGTTATTATGCATGAATATGTGCAGTAAAAATATTTTTGATCTAAACTGTTATATAGAGAAAGTCATGCATTTGTTACTGTTTAAAATACCTTCTTTTCAGACTATAATAATGCAGTTCAAAAGACTATACACACTAATCTTAATGCCAGAAAAATCCCACTGCATACATAAAATTCAAGCATATATTTTATATATATATATATATATATATATATATATATATATATATATATATATATATATAGTATTCACAGAAATACATTTAAATATTGCTTGAATTGCAGTGCCAGCTACATGTTATCATCAGGCCAAAAATTTTAAAGCTATTGTCAAATCACTTATTCCCAGCAGTGGCTGAAAGGCATACTTCTCTTAAAAACCTAGCATTCAGCCCACACACATACTCAAGATTTCTCTAAGCCTCCTTATTTTCTTCAAGTTCAACCAAAGAAGCAGAAACATTCTATCCCTGGTCCTTTTTTTTTTATTTTATTTTTTATTTTTTTTATTTTTTTTTTTTTTATACCTTTTTTACCGCTCTTACCTTGCATTTACCCCTATACCATCCCTCCTCCACACATTCTTCAGTCCACTTGGATTGGCACATTGCTCACTTTAGAAATTGATAATTCTGTGCATCATCTTCATCTCCTGATTGCAAATGAGCTCTTCTGTCTAATTTTGTCTTATCAAAATCAGTCAATTAGCATGAAAACACGAGAAGTTGAGTTTGTTTAAATTAGACATGGGTCACACATAATTGTCATCCTTGCAAATTTTTTTTTTTTTACATTTAAACTTATGTGCTTTCACAAGTGTTCTTTTGTGAGGGACAAATGAGGACAAAAGTCACAATCAACCAGATGGCTTTTTCTGCCAAATAAAAAGTTATATAACATCGTAAATGTCATAGATTCATTAGCAGACATTGGCATATTGTACATTGCTTATGGACAGACAGACGGACGGACAGACGGATGTTTGGAGCATGCAAGGTCATATGTGTTTGTGTCAGAGCAGTCAGAAATGTATATATCCACAGCTTTCTCTGTCTCATAATCCTTAATTTTGTGGACATTATTCATTTTTAAGAGGTACTGTACAGTTCTAGCATATAAATGTAAATAAAAACTTTCTTTTCGGCTTCTCCCGTTAGGGGTCGCCACAGCGGATCCTCCGCACGTTTGATTTGGCACATGTTTTACGCTGGATGCCCTTCCTAACGCAACCCTCCCCAATTTATCCGGGCTTGGGACCGGCACTAAGAGTGGCTGGGGATGGTTCCCTGACCGGGAATCGAACCCGGGTCGCAGCGGTGGGAGCGCTGCATCTTAACCACTAGACCACCAGGGGACCTTAGCATATAAATGTAAATATAGTATATAATTAAAAAAATGCTATTTACCAGCTCACATGCCCTCATGATTAATTTAGGTTTAATGAATTTGAGTTGGCAGCTGTGCAAGTATAACATAAAAATTAAACTTTAAAATTAACAGACAGACAACTGCTTCTGAAAGTTGTTATCCAGATGTTACCTGGATAAGCTGACCATTTTACACTAATCCGTGCCCATGAATATAAAAAGAATGTTAAATCAAAATGGTAGATTTAAAGGTCAGAAAAACGAGAGACACACTCTAGAGACACACTGGGCTGCACAACATCCACCTGAAAACTCAACTCTTCGATTAAAATGGAAAAGGCTGAAAAGAACGATTCTGCACTGCTCTCTGCTTAGGGTTGACTGTGAATAAAAATCACAGGTTTTGTTACATCAACCTGTACAGTCTTTTGAAATATATATATAAAAAAACTTGAAAGATTGCCTTGCCTTTCCCAAGTTATTCAATACACACCACTGTTGCTTACAGAAATAGAGATAAAGTTTATAAGCACAGAAAGGGCCAAGATCAGTCTAAGCTAAAACAAATTAAAACGTTTATTTCACTTTCAAAATCTTAAAAAAAAATTTTACTTACACAAAGATTAAAAATGCAAATAAGTTACGTATAAATAAACTGTTCAGCATTAGAAATGTATCCAGGATCACAACCAAAATGACAGCATAATGAAAGTATAGGCAATGCTGACCTTACTCTTTTTTTGTCCACTTGGGTTCACTTCACATTCACTGTTTTTTTTCTCATCTGCAAAAGGCATGCCCCTGACAGTAAATTGACTATGTAAACCTGGCCCTAAACATGAGTGTGTGAAAAAAAATGTGAATATGCCAGCTGTGCTAAACCAGGGTCCCTCTTATGGGGTATTCATGCATTATGTCCAAAAGGCTCTGCATCTATTGCAATTATGACAATGATAAATTGCTTTTTGAAGATTAATAAAAGAGTAAATTTGGCTCAGGTAATGAACAAAGAGACTGTAGTAGATTAATCCAAAGAGCAGGTAAATAAATACAAAATATACAACTTAAACAGGAGACTTTCTAGAGAAAGACATCACATTGGGATCATATACATGTGGTATAGGTATGATGATACATTTTGGAGTTATTAATGGTAGTTGATAGTAATTGATAACAACATGGTTGATGGCCAAAATCTTATTTCATAATGACAGAATTTTTCAGACTATAAGCCGCTACTTTTTTTGCACGTTTTGAACCGCGCAGCTTAAACAACGAAGCGACTTATTTAAGAATTTTTCCTGGGTTTTTCCCGGTTTTACAAACTTCAAGCCAAAAAACTGAACCCCATAACATTAGACCAATGAAATTTCCGAACGGAAACGAAAAAACGCATCTCACCTGTGTTCTGAGCTGCACGGCATCGGGAGAAAAAAAACGTTCTTTTTAAACGCACGTTGCCAAAAGATAAACTCTCGAGAGAAATAGTTGTGAAAGGAAGGAGAAAGACAGTGAACAATGTCCTTCTTGGTAGGCTACTGTTTACAAACAAGCCGTTGTAACGCGTTGAGTCTGGGTCATTCGAGAGCTTACTTACTCCAGTTGCAATAGAAATCATATAAGCACAGACAGGTTTCCAAAACTCGTGCTTTTTTATTTTTCTTGGCAACAGCATTACGGGTTAGTCAAAGAAACTTAGAAATGAGCATCAGAAAATAATAAGGACATATTCCTCGGTCTTGCACACATGCAGTAATAGCGGAAAAATGCGGCGGCAGGCTTTTCCCAAAATACCGCTATGCTCCTAAAGGAAGCGCAACATATTTCACCCGTTACACCGTGTAACAGACACTGTCTTTTGTTAAACCCTGTGTAAAGTTCATTAGTTTCAATGGAGACGGCTTATAGACAGGTGCGGCTTATTTATGTTTGAAATTTAAATCTTTGTCAAATTCAGTGCGCTTTATAGTCCGGAAATTACGGTAACATTTTACCACATAACTCAAAGCAAAAGGTTTACTCTAACTGGAAGGAATAAAAAGCGAATTAATTGTAAACGCAATTGAGTGTTTCTGGAAGCAAGCAAAAATGTCTAGCTAGTATGTTACTTTCTATTCATTGTTAGACAGAGCACATTCTATAAGCTAACTTAATGTTCAGAAGGTGACATGCATTTAATGTATTGAATCTACTCTAAGAATAAGATTATGTTTAAACTTTAAACTGTTTTGAAGGGTCAGATGGTCCAAAAAGTAGAATCCACTGTCTTTAAATTATTTCTAAAGATGAGCACAGTTCATAGATCAAAAGTATAATAGCATGCAGCTGGTTTGCCGGATGCTCTGGTACTGAATTCATCAGAAGCCATTGTTAAAGTTTCTAAAACTTGTTGTATTGCAGTCTAAGAATGATTTCCATATTTCTGTACTCATCCCTATATATATATATATATATATATATATATATATATATATATATATATATATATATATATATATATATATATATATATATATATGTGTATGTGTGTGTGTGTGTGTGTGTGTGTGTGTGTGTGTATATATGTAAGGATATAATGAATTGCTTAAGTAAATTGTTTATTAATTATAGACATTTAAAATGGACTGAATTAGTTTCACTGATGATATGAAAATTTCTAGCATAAAGCCAGTCAGCATTAAGCCCCAACTTTCCCCAGAAACATACAGAATGAGAGAAAAAAAATGAACAAAATGGAAGTCCATTATTCAAACGTACTTTCCAAGGCTTGCAAATGCAAATTTCAGAATGCAACAATTTCTCGCTTATGTCTATGAATGCATTGCAGTCAGCTCTCACAGTCACCTTTTAAAATGGCTTTTCTGAAACAGCATGCACTATTGGTCACATTGGACAACTATTATGTCACACTCCTCACAGAATGAAACTATTTTGGGAATATATAGGAGAACAATATAGCTGTGTATTTTACTGTCCAAGGTCAGAAAACATCCACAAATCTTAGCTCTCTTGTGAAGATCTCTCTGAATTAGACTCATCAACGTGGCTGAATATGAAGGCAAACCAGTGAAGGAAATTCTGAACAAAGGCTCATACCTATTATCAATCGATAAAGCAATTTCTGAAATTACTCATCTGCCTGAAGCCTGAAGAGAATAATGGCTGGTGTTCACTTTGTCCTTTTTACTACATTCATCATATCAGACTGCACTCTCTCTCTATAACAATGGGTCATTTTATCCCTTTATGTGTGTTTAATCTAGCTTGAAATATCAGCCCTCATAATATACACTGTGTAATTTTTTTCTGACTGTGAACCCAGTAGTTTACTAAAACCTGACCTCAGGTTTGACTGGTTTGCATTTCCAGATGGTATGGAATTGCATTAGATTTAAAATGCTTGAACATTATAAACAGTTTATTTGACAATTTATATTATTTGACAATAATTTCCAAACACCTCAAATAACTGAAGGCAAAAACTTCAAAAACCACACAAATTAGAAGTCCAAACATAAGACATGTTCTAACAAAGGCTACTTTTATGATGTTAAAATCAATGCATTACAAATATTATTTTTAAATTTATTTTATATATATATTTTTTCAGATGCTTTTATAAAAACAGGATTAATAATTACGCAGAATACAATCTAAGCATAGGCATGTTAGTCAAGCTGACAGTGATAAGAGTTCACTAAAAAACATTATGTATACTTTTTATTTTTCAAAAGAACAAAGTACGGGTAAATAGGAAGTGCTATTATTTGAGCACAAGGCAATAAGATATATATATATATATATATATATATATATATATATATATATATATATATATATATATATATATATATATATATATATATATTATTAGTCAAGATGTTGGTGATAATAATGATTAATTACATGCATTGTCATTTGCAGGAAACAATATGAAAATGTAATTTTTGCATGCTTTATTTGTTCCTGACAGCTCAGTTCAGATCTGTAAATAGAAATGAAATTTAGCTGATAAAAACTTTTGATTGAATGTCCAAAACAACATTGACTAAAGGCTGTGAAATGTACAAAATTAGGGCTGTCAAAATGCGTTAATAACGTTAACGCAAATTATACTTAAAGGTGATAATTTTATTTGTGTGCGATTAATAAACATTTATTTGACCATTTTTATTTAAAATATAAATAGAGGCGAAATTAAAACCTTAAATGCAACACAAATTTATTCACGGCGTCCTTTTCATACTCCACTGAAAAATACTTTTTTAATCACTAAATATTTATTGATAACATTTACTGATGTGCCAAGTCTAAAATCAAGCACCAATCAGTCATGATGTGCACATTAAAACAATTAAAACTATCCATGTGAAAACTTGGTAAAACTTCCGTTTGGTGTCCTGATGATTTATGCAATATAAAACACTATAATTACTTTATAATATTTACAAGAATATTTTGTCTTCATGCTCTATGTGGAATATGGTTTTACTAATTATAAACATTTGAATCCATACTTGTCCATGCCCATGTTGATTAGAGTATTAGAAATTTTGAAAAGTATTACTTTAAGGTACATTTAGAACAGTCTTCCAGGCGCTAGTAAACGATGTTCTTAATGCTTAATCACTACGTGTTCATATACCTGGATGACATCCTCGTGTTTTCGGACTCGGTTGACGAACATGTCCAGCATGTGCATTCGGTATTCGGTCGGCTCACTGGGCAGCCACCATTACCGTCCGCACACTCAATCTGAGAATCAAGAAAAAGGTCCAGTGGGCCACTGTCGGCCAACCTGTCCCAGAGGGCTGCCGGCCACAAGGGCTTTTTAAAGGGCTCTACACATTTCCGGTCTGAAGTCCTCCAGTGGTGTCACAGTTCCCCTTTTTTTGTCACCCAGGTGCTTCTCGTCCCTTGGCCGTGCTCCTGAAGCATTTTTGGTGGCCATCCATTCGCAGGGATGTTTGCGAATTCGTTGCTGCCTGACCCATGTGTAACCAACACAAAAACCCCAAGGGGCGCCCCGAAGGTCTCCTTCATCCACTTCCCGTACCACGACGCCCTTGGTCGCACATTGCGGTGGATTTCGTGAGCGGTTTTCCCCTTTCCGCCCGGTCATATGGCGATCCTCACCATAGTCGATAGGTTCTCTAAGATGGGTCACTTCATTCCCCTACCCAAACTCCCAGAGTTACGAGTGTTGGGCCAATCGCAGATGCTGACCTGCCCCTAAATATCGGATTGGCCAGAAGGTCTAGCTTTCTACTCATGACCTGCCCCTCAAGGCCATGTGCAAGAAGCTTGCCCCCTCATTTCATGGATCCATTCTCCATTTTCAAGGTCATAAACCCTGCAGCAGTATGTCTCAAGCTTCCCAGAGTCTTACGCATCCATCCGACCTTACCATGTCTCCCACCTCAGACCTTTACAAGTATGTTCTCTTGTTCTCTGGTATGCACATACAGTACATAGCAAGATTAAGATACATAGCAAGATTCCTCCTTTATTAGTATTGTAGTGCTTTGGGGTTTTCATGTAAGCTTTCATAAATTTAATTTAATTAAATCACAAACTCAATGCCACCTGTAATGTCAAAGAGAAAGAAAGAAAGAGAAAGTGTGTGTCAGTGTGGGTATTTGATGAATGGTAACCAATTTCACACAGCAAGTACCAAGTATTGACTTTTGGTGAAAAAGACACTGACATTTGCATCTAATTAACACACTATTTGTCTCTATCCATAAAGCACCCCTTAACCTCTTACTTTTTAATCTTTCTGTAATAGTGACTGCCTGTGGAACTGCAGGTGAGACTGCCTTTTCCGTTCCTGTGCCTGGACACTCCCACTCCCTGTTAATAACCTCCTGCAAAATGCTCTTAATTGTCCTCATTTAGGCTGCACACCTAAAACTGCAAAAATAATGAGAACTGTAAACTTGTTAGAGACTTTTTAATGAGCAGTTTTCGTATTTATCCTTGCTGACTTGGCAACAAGCTATGTTCAAGCAAACTTTTTGGTCAAACTTTTACAAAAAAAAAGCTTAAAAAAAGGAAAAGGAAAGAATAATGAAGAATTCGTTTTGAAAAGCAATTTATTCATTTTATACCTGAGTTTGTCTAAATTAATTATATATTAAACCCATGTTTAACCCAAACCCATTTTTCCTTCTAATGTACCATATCAACAATGATTCTAGAGTCTGACACACCTGGCCTAGGTGAACTGCAACCCTGTACATTTGCAAACCTTGCTCTACTGAGGACTAATCTTCTAACTGTTAAGCTTATCAAATGTGCTTTGGCACCCGGTCCACATTAACCACCCAGTTGTTCAGGCTTTTGTTTCTTAACAAATTCTACATTTGATTAAAAATGCAGTGAGCTACTAGCTCCTACTAGCACCTGATTAATGATAATGCCAAACTAAAAGCCTCAGCAGCCTTCATAAAAGAAGATGAGGAGAAGGTCAGACCTTTGATCTCACTTCAAACTTCGATTGTCAAGTCATTAATTTACAGGTCAATGATACAAATTAGCATGGGACTGAAAACAGCTCGCCTTTTTAGTCAAGTCTAACTGCTGGGCTGTGAGAGAATGACACTGGACATACAGAACCATGATTAGCACTTGGCTTTATCATGCAATTGGTGTTCTGGCACGAGCTTTTATTGAGATTTGGCTCATTAATAGGAGACAGCAGTAAGACATGGTGCACTAGGCACTGTGAAAAGATAATTAAAGGCACGGGGAGCCTTCATGGATTTCCATTATGTGTCTAATTAGTGCTAATGGCACCAGGCTTGCTGACCACGTACACAGCCTTTTCAGCAACTGATTTTCCCTGTGTCAAGCACAACTACAGATACATATTTCCTTGGCAGAGGACTTTGTCATAGAGCGGTTTTCTTTCATGTCTGTTCACTGATCAAGTAAAAGGACATTGTTTGTAATAGGTCTAGATATTTAAGTGGATTGTGTTCATAGATTTAAAAAAACATAAAAAAACTTCTTGCCTGAACATTACATTTTACACTGATTAGGCATAAAAGTATGACATTATAACAGTATGATCGGTTAAGTGAATAACACTGGCAGCCAAGGCTCATTGAAGAACCTGGGGAGCGAAGGCTGGACTGTGTGGTCCGATCCAGTTAATGCTGTTAATGCTCGATTAGCTATGACTATTTTGGCAGCAAAAGAGTGGACCAACACAATATTAGGCAGGTGGTGGCCGCATTTGCGATTTCGATTTTGTCATAGCTGTGCATAGCTCACATTAGACTCAGTCAGGGACTGTATTTGTTTTTTTATTTTGTTATTGCACTTTCATTCGTAAAGGTGTTTCTTCAATTAAAAACAACTAGTTTGAGATTTATATTAACTTGTCATTTTTTAACTACACCAAAATCTTCCACCCCGGCTGTTATTAAAAAAAGGACTCAGTAAATTATGAATGAGCTACTTTTTACTTTTCCTTAAGTCAAATTTAATTGAAATAACAGTACTAGAATATTGCTTTGCTGATCGCTGTATAAAAGTGGATCAAGTAAGTAAGAGAATTAGAATGGACCATGTTTCTGTAGAGTACATATACTGGTTCATAAAATCCTTACATCCGCAAAAACACGTTGCTTTATGTGTCAGTTGTGACTGTTTGTAAAGAGTGATGAGTTTAACTCCCAGAATCAAGGGAGCACCAAGCTGCCATGTTGAATCCTTGAACAAAGTAACCCACTGAGCTCTCAATCACTAGTGCACAAAACAAAAACATTTCATATAAAATTTTTTGCATGCAGCCATTTTGACTTTGCAGATTGCTAAGAATTTTGACTTTGCAGATTCCTAAGATGTTGCTAATATTTTGTTTATATTAAAAGTTTAACAGTGACAGGAATTTGGAAACCCAAAGCATTTGATTTTTTTTTTCATATTCAAGTGCTTTGATAGCAGCTGAGTGAGTTCGACTCCACTGAATTCTATTTGAAATAGTTATACAGAAGCAGCATTCCTGTTAGTCAAAGCAATTCAGCATTCATAATTAACTTTTTATTTCAACAGTTTAATCAAGGGATTAACAAACATGACATTTCTTTATTTGCCTGTGGATAATAAATGCCCCACGCATGAGCTGAAGTTTGCTTATTAGATATTTCAAATATCGTTCAGGGAATATTACCATAACAACATTACCAAACAACATTTATAGCAAACAAATACAACACAATAAGTGTATGTGTTGTACCAGTGCAGTTAATGTGTTAATGTGTGTTCATGCAATAATTATAATACTGTGCATGTTTTTTGTTTAGCAGCAGTTATTTGCACAAAAAGGTTCATTGAGTGTGTTTATTTGAGCATGTATGAGTGTTTGTTAGCCCAGTACACAGTAGTTAAGTGAAATTTTTTAAGCGTTTCCCCTTCTTTAAGGATGTTTTATAACTGCAAACAGCATTAAAATAAAATGTAAATAAATCAGCTCATCAGTTAATTATACATTCGGGGAATTCTGTGCATTTATTACATTCCTTCACTTTTATTTGCGCCATTTATTGATTTTTTTTTTACTAATTTCCCAATTAAGATCACAAACGTAACTACATAGAGGGCAGGGATTTAAGAGACTTATACTTGGCATAAAAATAATGGCATTTGTTAATTAAAAAAAAAGTTACATTTACCAGAATATTTAATCTTTCGAGTCTGAGAAAATCTATTGTCTTTACATGTCACTGAGATGAAGATGGAGGCTTATTGAACTTCCAGTGGAGTAGAATACAACGGCAAGCTAATAAGGATGTAAACGCTACGATATCCTGTTTAGAAACCCCAAAATAGCTGAAGTAGGATTTATGTCAATACTGACCCTGAGCACCTCAGACATAATTGTAAACCAATTACCCCAGTCAATTTTCAGCCTAGGACATGTTCATTGAATTACACTGGATATCACTATCTTTAACAAGTCGCTATCTATCTATCTATATATATATATATATATATATATATATATATATATATATATATATATATATATATATATAAAGAAGGTTTACAGTCGTGGCTGTTAATTTGGTAAGAGCTCTACATTGCTAAACAAAAGCACTTTCATCTATAGTTGGGTCAAAGTGTAGGTGTGAAGACTGGGCAAAAAAAGCTATTACATCTGAAGCAATGAAGGAACACAGAGAGCCCTCTAGCCGTGTTGCTGTTTACGCCTCCAAATCTGCTCCAGATCCCTAAAACGTTTTGTTTTTAACCGGTTTGGCTTTGTACAGGTGTGCATATGCGTTATCAATGTATAGTGAGATTGACGCAGTGTAACACAAGCTAATGTAGTCAACCAATTTGTAGTTTATCGCCAATCTTGAGGATACCAAGAACGCGCGCTCGCGTGAATGTGTGAATGCACGCACGTCTTTAAATATCTGCGTACACGTTTGAGTGAGTGTGTGTGTGCGCGCGCCTGATATCACTCCTCCTTTTCTCGCTTTGACAGCGGCACGGTGACACCTCGGTGAGAGGCTGTGCGCGCGTAACGGTGCGCGCCTCCGCACTTTCCTCCGCGTCGGCGATCGCGTCTTCAAGTATTCTATCCGAGCCCGATATCCACGGAGACTGCATCGGGGTCTTCAGAGTTTTAGTGCTCCACTTGAAGACGGCCAAACCATGTGCTCTGAGACTAACGCGCAGCTACGGAGTTTCTCCATCTGCCAGCAGCTCGCCAAGATTGGCACTTTTCTCTCGCGTGCTCGCTGAACGCTCCCGAGGATGAAGTTTGGCCAAAGCGTTTGCATCTTAAACGTGGGCGGCACGCGGTACGCTTTTCCCATGGATGTACTGAAGGACTTCCCTCTGAGGAGAGTGAGCCGCCTGCACAGCTGCGCGTCTGAGCGAGAGGTGCTCGAAGTGTGCGACGACTACGATCGGGAGCGCAACGAGTTCTTCTTCGATCGCCACGCTGAAGCTTTCGGCTTCCTCATGCTCTACGTGAAGCACGGCAAACTGCGCCTGGTGCCACGCATGTGCGAGCTCTCCTTCTACAACGAGATGATCTACTGGGGCTTGGAAAGCTCACACCTGGAAATGTGCTGCCAGCGTCGCCTGGACGATCGCATGTCCGACACATGCACACACTTCAGCGAGGAGGAGCGCCGCGTCGAGGACAGAGATGAAAAAAAGGAGCAAGAGCAGCAGAGGCGGCGAGGCGCGGGCCGCGTAAAAGACGCCAAGTGGCTCGAGAGCATGCGCAGGACCTTCGAGGAACCCGCGTCCTCCGTGGCCGCGCAGATTCTCGCTTCCGTCTCCGTCCTTTTTGTCATTGTGTCAATGGTGCTCCTGTGCGCGAGCACTCTGCCCGACTGGAAAACGGCCGAAAGTAACACGGTGGAGGAGCACAGGTACACAGAGTCTATAGACCATCCGGCCGGGTACTTATTCCTTTTCTTATTCCTAGTTCCTTTCATGCACGATGCACTGCTGAGAAATTGTCAAAGCACGTTTGAAGTGGTCCTCTTATTGCTGATCATGTGCATGATTTATGACAAAGACAGTTCTTCATGTGTCCAAGCCAAATTTGTGTTTTGTCTAGTGGTTTGTTACAGTTCATAAATGTTCGTCTTTTGTCTTCGATCATGAAACATAAAATAATCGACATATCCAAATCCTCAAGGACGAATGAACTTTAGAATTTTATATACGCTTGTTATTAAAATTTGATCATATTGCTTTTGCATTGTCAGAGCAAACATTATAAACCATGCGTTGTTTCATAATTGGCATGTCACTGCACTTGAAAACAGGACTAATTTTCAAGTGTAGTGAAACTAAATAAACACAACGTTTGTATGGCAAATATAATGGTCAGAATGTTTACTGAGCAAAGACATTCATTCAATCATAATTGCCCCTGTCCAATATGCTGGTGCGTGTTGCATTAAACATAGGCCATGAAAACGTAATACTTAGTATTTAATTAACTTTTGCACTCTGCATCTGGAATTACATAATCATTATACACTCTTGGGGAAAGGGGAGCCTGAATTCCTGAAAAATTCATAGTACAAATTTTCGTCTTTGTGCCTATAGTTACAGGATTATGGAGGAATAGTGTACATTCAGACATTGGAATATATAATTGCCTCTCAAGGGCCACTGTTATGACTTTTACACTGTTTGTACATTATATAACTTTAACTCAGTAATGCGTGATTCTGACAGTGTAGATGTGAATTAAATATTGGAAAAGATTTTGTAAAAAAAAAAAAAAAAAAAGTACAGTTATTTATCTAACAATTCAAAAACAATTCATTTGTGAAGTTGGCTTATCTTGTTGTACTGTTAAATGTGTAGTAAAACTTAAGCGATTTTTAACATATTAAAATTTATATTAATGGTGAAATTAATTGCTTAGTACAATTACCTTCACATTTTCTAGAGTTGTTTTTTTCCTGTCCTTTTAACCTTTCCATGTGTCTGTCCTATATCTATATTGCCACGTGGACTGTTCTGAAGGTGCTGGTACCTGCCGAGCGTCCAGGCTTTTCTATGTCTGTGTGTGTGAGTGTGTGTGTGTGTGTGTGTGTGTGTGTGTGTGTGTGTGTGTGTGTGTGTGTGTGTGTGTGTGTGTGTGTGTTTGAGTAAGTGAATGAGTGAGTGTGTGTGTAAGAGAGAGAGAGAGAGAGAGAGAGAGAGAGAGAGAGAGAGAGAGAGAATGTGTGAGAAAGGTCTGTTTAGGTGAGATGTCAGGTTTGTCATTCAAGCTAGCAAACAATGTCATCCATACATGATACAGAATGTTAATGTGGATCTGTTCCCTTTGTAAAAATATGCTTTTATTCCAGTTCATTGCTTGCACAGTAAGAAGTCTTTATATATGGACATGCTGTCATTTTGACACCATTAGTTTCACACCACTTGTCATAAAGATTTCCCTGCTTAAATATGCTACCCTTTGCAATTTAGCTTTAAAAAAGAAAATCTACATAAGAAATACCATTTGTGTAGAGGATTTATTTTCCTACAGGATCTTTCAAGTGGATGTGAAACATCTCTAAGAAGATGTTCATTTCAAGTATCATCATAACATCACTAGAAATATGCTTCAGCCGTATATTAAATCTCATTTTATCATGTGTCTGTTAACTCCTTTTCAGATTGCCCAGCATTGTCCTGATTATAAAAACAAAACACATCTCATTGAGAAACAGTGATGCCAAAAGTGGCAAAAAAAAATGTGTTCTAATTGCCTGGGCTCTGAACTGGAAATGTGTTTTTTATTCTTTTTTTTTTTTTTTGTAATGCTTAACACTTTAAGACCTAGCAGTACTTTAACATGCCTTAATGTATTTACAAAATAGAAATCAGTGTCATTTTATACTTGACATATTTGATCAATATGGCCCTGAAATGCTTTGTATTGCAAATAAAATTTCCTTTCCTAAATCAGTGTTATCCATTTAGATATAAAGCACATACACTAAACCTCTTGTAATAAAATGGCATGATTAAGTAAAAAAATGTTCCTAGGTCTTTGAGCATGTTTAACACTTGCATGACTAACATTGTGGCACATTCTACACAAGGTAATATCAACTCAATTTCACAGCCTAGTGAACTTGTTTGTTTATCTTGTGTATAATGTCTATGCTAATTAAAGATTAGTAAATGGTTATTTAGTGTGCAGGTAGGCAAACAGATAATCATGATTATACTCTAATCCACAGTCATTTATCTACTGTACCAAAGAGGCATCTGATTCTTAATTGGATGGCTATAATTGGAATTTACTTACATAGACCCTGCTTAGTGCTTCATTTAGATCAGTCACTTGATATTGTAAATGCATGCTGATTCAATGACTTCCTCTCTATTAATGTCTCTCTTAATTTTCTCTCACATAATTGTGCATCTGCTTAGGATCATCGAGGCGGTGTGCATTGGGTGGTTCACAGCAGAGTGCATCGTGCGTTTCCTTGTGTCACGTGACAAGTGTGAGTTTGTACGCCGTCCTTTGAATATCATTGACCTGCTGGCCATAACCCCTTACTACATCTCCGTGACCATGACAGTTCTGACTGGAGAGAACTCGCAGCTGCAGCGGGCCGGCGTGACACTGCGCGTGCTGCGTATGATGCGCATCTTCTGGGTGATCAAGCTTGCTCGCCACTTCCTGGGCCTGCAGACACTGGGCCTAACACTGCGCCGTTGTTACCGTGAGATGGTCATGCTACTGGTGTTTATCTGCGTGGCCATGGCCATCTTTGGGGCCCTGGCCCAGCTGCTTGAGCATGGGCTTGACCTGAAGTCCAGCAATGAGGAGTATGCCAGCATCCCTGCCGCCTGCTGGTGGGTTATTATCTCCATGACGACTGTCGGCTATGGAGACATGTACCCCATCACCGTGCCAGGGCGTGTGCTAGGAGGCCTTTGTGTGGTTAGTGGAATAGTGCTGCTGGCACTGCCCATTACTTTCATCTATCACAGCTTCGTGCAGTGTTACAATGAACTTAAGTTCCGTTCCGCTCGCTGCACCAGGAGCCTCTCGGCTGAGTTCCTCAACTGACTGTGTGTCTGGCAGACTCTGACACGGACCTGTTTCTCATCATTATTTGAATAATAGATTTATTTGGTCCTCTGAGCTGAGTGAATGATCCAACTCAGTCATACATCTTGTCTCAGGTAGAGCATAGGAGCTTGGTCTTAAATGACTTTACATGTGCTTAACCTATCTGGTACTTAACTTAGTCCACTGAGGAGCTCAGTGTCTACAGGGATTAGTTCCAGCCCTGCTCCACACAAACTGATTTCACCAGAAACAAAGACTGGAACCCATTCAGTCAAGTTGAGTGTTGTGGTACATAGTTGGAACAAATACTGTGGATTCTGTGTCCCTTCGTGGTGCAGGTTGAGTGTCCATGGTTTACCCAGCAAGTCCACTTTTGACAAACATTTTTGCAGGTCAGGATTCGCTCAGCTGTGCTGTTTTTACCATAGCGACAGTTAGGAGCTTTCACAGTGGTAGGCAAGGATACCATGGAAACATTGGCTTTCAGGCCAGATATCCCAGTTAGGGGCAAACTACTGAAACTGCTGGTGGGCAGCTTTGACTTGTCTACCAGAGGCCTCAAGCATACTCGACATGGCTTAAAAAACTTGATCTTCACAGCCAGACAGACATGCATTTCATCCACTGTCAATGGTATACAGCCACTGAAAGATTTTATCTTCTGAATGTCAAGTAGACATCCAGTTTTGGCAAACATACAGGGCAAAAAACCCCAACAATTAATCCAATTTCACTAAATTAATTTTTATTATAACAGTATTTCTAGAACACAACAACCCAGCTTCTCTGAAACAAAATTTTAGGTGGTTATATAAGCATTGCAGGGTGAAATGTTCAAACATTAAAATGATTGTGTAAAACCAATGATGTGTGACATAAAATCTGCAGGGATATTGGAAATCCAAAAGAGTGAGAGCGAGAGAGGAATAAAAAAAAGAGGAGCAGAGAGGAATGATGCTTAGCTGTGTAGGCAACTGTGCAGCATTGGTATATATGTAAAGTGGAATACAGTGAGCTACTGAATGAGAGCACTATTATATGAATTGATTGGCCATGTACATATAAAGTTCTTCTTATTCACCACTGGCATGCCTCCTATGTAGTTCAATATGGCTTAACGTTTGAGGAGTGAAGAGCTTTGCATATTGTGCTAGACTCTGGCAAAAACTTGTTTTCATACAACACTCTCTAGAGTGTTTACAGATAGTTCTAAAACCCAGTTACTCCGAGACACAATCCTCTTGTCATAAATGAATTGGATTTAAGGAGAAACTTTGTTAAAGGTAAATCTAAATACAATTAATGATAAAAAAATAATAAATTTTACATGGAAAAAACACAAATTAATGGGGGGCTAAGCATCCTGGCCCCCTTTGTCTTTTTATTTGGCTTATTCTATTAGATCTGCATTTTAATTTTAGGTGCAATTTCAAAACCTGATATAAAAAAGCAACTCTTAAAAAAAATAAGTAAAGACCATAAATGTACCTCATATCCAGCCATTTTCCCTTTAACTGGGTGATACTCCTCCCTGCTAATGCTGTTATTGTCACTAATGAGCATCTTCATTCATTTGCTGTCATCTCTGCTCTTTTCTCTTGAGAAACTGATGTCTTGATTGGAAGACGATCCATTCTGAGGGCGGTAAAAGGAATGAAGATGTGTTTGATGTGCCTAATGTGCTATATCTTCCTTTCTGATAATTAAGCTCCATGTCATGTGGGAAGCCTGCTTTCACTATTCTTTTAGTTTTTGCCTGACCCCGCTTTTTGCTGCCCCTCTCTCTCTCTCTCTCTCTCTCTCTCTCTCTCTCTCTCTCTCTCTCTCTCTCTCTCTCTCTCTCTCTCTCTCTCTCTCTCTCTGAGAACCATTTCTGTACAAATGCTGATATGACAAACTAAAGAATAGAGTGTTTATAGGCAATTTTCTGACTCCAAGGTCATGATAGATTTTTTCATATAGTATACACATTTCTCGTTTACTTTATGTTTTTTCAACCAAAATCTGATGAAAAGCTCAGGATTTCAGTGAAAATGTACGTGGCCATTAATTTGAGTGCCAATGGTTGTTTATACTAATGCCATGAGATTTTATAGGGATGATTCTTTACCTAATCGCTAATACTGCCTGAGTCCTTACAGGATGCTTCAAACATTTAGTGCTATTTTAACAATATTTGTACCTAATGCCTATTTAGTGTTTCCCTTTAAATGGTTTTTATGGAAATTCATAGCTTCATAGAATCTCGGACCACTTAATTAGTGTGGATAGTGGGTTACGGTATTTTATGTACAAAATATAAAATGAGTATACATTTTTGTACTGTTAATTTTAATGCTGATATGAAATCCATAGTCAACAGACAAACGTCTACGTGTACCTATGGTATTGTGTTCTGATACTGCCACTGTGATGAATCAACTACCTAACAACTGTATAAATTTGTCATCTGTAATTTTACTTATAAAATTATATTATATCAACTGTAGAGAAATTCCAAATATATTCCCTGGAAGTCATGTGTACAGATTTTTGTCATTTGAAGATGAAGCCACATTGTGCAACATTGTCTATTAATATTGATTAAAATAAAACAACAGACTGTTTTTTAAAAGAAATTTTAAACAATTGCTTATCTTATGCTTTGGCTAAAGTTTCTTGTAGGGGAATTAAATTTTAAGGTAATTTGGGGTTTCGATATTTAGCTATAGCCTAATAGGTAGGTAGGCTCCTTTTGTAACAGTCTAGATAAGCATACTGTTTAAAATTCCAGTAATCTTTTTTTTATTATTGTTTTTAGCGTTCTTAAAATAGAGACTCTATTTTGTATAAAGTAGCATAAAATATGTGTCTGTAAAGGCGAAAACAACTCTACGATAAAATATGAATAAATTTTATCCTTGATGGCTAAATGTGATGGCCTCTGTTTTTATTTTATGGATGCTTTATTTTTGCTAATTTTCTCGCTTCGAGAATTCATTAAGATGCAGGATGCTTTAAAGAGTTAAAGAGTTAAGAGAGCCAAAGTGGTGGGCTACTGAAGCAAGTCAATTTGTTCTTAGAAATGTGAGCCTTTGGAAAATGCATTAGAACTGACTTCTGGCAAATAAGCAGGAATGGCAAGTTTTAACCAAAAGAGTGTGTTCTGTCTAAAACATATTTTGCCACCCCAGCTTTTTAAAACTGTACATTTTTAACAAAATAATTTGGAAATATTTGTATTCATGTTAAAATCTTGTCTAGGTTTTCTGCCTGAAATGATGATGTTGACTAAGTAGTCAAGTTGACAGATCTGTCTGAAAATCTTTAAAACAACAATAATTTCACATGTGAAAAATAAATGTGAGTCAATGATCCAGATAAATACTGTCAAAATATTTGCAATACCCTTGTGCTAATTCATCACCATGACAGAAATGCACTTACACACTCCATACAGATGGCCCTTTTTAAAATCTATAAAGGGCATAATAAAACCAGCACATGATAATTTGAGCAACAGAACAGAAATCAATGGTGAGGCTGAATTGCCTGTCACTATGAATAAAGGCTGACATTAACAGTGACATACTTTTCTCATATGTATAATTTATATATTTATTATGTGACATTTTATGTTTTTCAGTGGAAATAAAATATAAACAAAGTTAATGCACTTTTCTCCCTTTTCACAGGAAGGATGAGATTTATATAAAGAGGAAACAATTAAATTTTGTGAATGGTTTTCCCATCAAAGTTTTAAAATACAGTTGAAAACCATGGAAGGAAACATTGTGTGGAAACCTAATTATAATATCTATATTATGGTTAAATACTAATCCCTACAGACCTATTTAAATGTCTGGTAAAAGTTAAAGTATTGACTACACTTTTTTACTCAAGATAAAGTAAAGAAGTTTGGGCTCTGACATGTACTTTAATAAAAAGTAGCAATTATTACTACCTTTTTTAGTGTAACACTGGTAACTGGACCTCACATCATATTAATATATTAATAATAATTTAAAAAAATTCCAAATGTTGTTCCCTAATGAATGTATCCAGGCTAAACATCCACCATATAGAACACAAGCAGTGAAAAGATGATGATCAGGTGACTAGGAATGTCTCTGTTCTCAGTCATGTTTACATCGCTGACCCCTTCTGTCTTCCACCTTAGCCCAATAACTCTTGTTTCCATCTGCCTTACTTGTTGTTAGCTTTGTAAACTACATCTACATATGTGGTGTGTGAAAACCAGGAAATGATCCATGTGGTAGATTTTAAAAGCCACGCAATGACAAGAAATAGGTTGATGGGGTGAAAACGGCACCCAGAAGAAAATATATTGACTTTGTCACCAAATGGATTAAAACTAAAGTAACGAGCCTGGTTTGAAAATGTAAGAAGTAGAAGATATAGATAAATGTGTGAAAGAAAAAGGTTAAAAATAAATAGTGATACCAAAGAAATCTACTTAAGTACAGTAACAAAGTATTTGTACTTCTTTATGTCCCATCTTTGGTGTGGAGAAAAAAATTATTCAAATACAATTTTTCAAATCAAATTTTTATTCATCACATACACATACATACAGGGTACGACATGCAGTGAAATGCTTTATACGACGGTCCGGCATGAGGGGAATAGGATGGGGAAAAAGAAAAGAAGCAGATAAATAAAGAATAAAAACTATATAAAATAAAATATATAAGATATAAAGGATATATAAAGATATGTATGTGAACAAAGAAAAATGTATATACAAAATATTCTTATGGCAGTAGACAGTAAAACAGTAAACAATGTGTAACAAAGTGTAAACAATAGACAATTTTTAGTGGTGGGTTGTCCATAAAGTGTCTGTGTGCAGTATGATGTGGTGTAAGGGTCTGTAAGTGTCCGTGTGCCGTATGGTGTGTTGTAAAGTGTCCAGACAGTGTCCGTGTTCGGTATGGTGTGGTATAAAATAAATAAATATAAAGTGCACTTTGCTGTGCAAGTCCAGAGTTTAAAGTGTCATGGTGCGAAAGGTGAGGTATGTACAGAGAAGTAGTGTGATGATGGAGTACGGTGGCCGAGAAGTGCAAAACACATTAACAAATCCAAAAACAAATTAACAAATCCAAAAACATATTAACAAATCCAAAAACAAATCAACAAATCCGAAAACAAATTAACAAATTCAAAAACAAAACAACAAATCCAAAAACACACTAACAAATCCGAAAACAAATTAATAAATTAGAAAACACTAACAAATCCAAAAACAAAATAACAAATCCAAAAACAAATGAACAAATTCAAAAACAAATTAACAAATCCGAAAACAAATTAACAAATTCAAAAACACATTAACAAATCTAAAAAACACAACGACAAGCCAGACAAACCGTAAAAAGTAGGTATAGTTTGCGAATGGAAACTTACAGATCATTGGACAAGACACCTGTCAGTCAAGATATACAGGTGAGTGACAGGTGTCCCGTCCAATGATCTGTTTTTGGATTTGTTAGTGTTTCTAATTTGTTAATTTGTTTTCGGATTTGTTAGTGTGTTTTTGGATTTGTTGTTTTGTTTTTGAATTTGTTAATTTGTTTTCGGATTTGTTGATTTGTTTTTGGATTTGTTAATATGTTTTTCGATTTGATAATATGTTTTTCGATTTGTTAATTTGTTTTTGGGTTTGTTAATTTGTTTTTGGATTTGGTAATTTGTTTTTGGATTTGTTGTTTTGTTTTTGGATGTGTTGTTTTGTTTTTGGATTTGTTAATTTGTTTTTGGATTTGTTAATTTGTTTTCTGATTTGTTAATGTGTTTTGCACTTCTAGGCCATCGTAATGGCGAGAGTGGGCCAATTTTTAGATCCTGGGTGTTTCCTAGTTTAAACACCGAATGGCCGGCGGGAAGCTTCTCCTCATTCTCTCTGTGTTCGCTTTCAGGGAGTGGAAGCGTTTCCCTGAACGCAACAAAGAAAAGAGTCCATTGTTGGGATGGCTGAGGTCCTTCACAATCTTCCTGGCTCTGGTCCTGCACCGCGTGCTGTAGATGTCCTGCAGGTCAGGGAATGGAATAGAGGACTTGGATATTAAAATTTCACCCAATATCACAGTTAGCACAATTATATAACCAGATATTGGTGAATAATGACATTTACTTTTAATATAAAAATTAAATATCATCTTCTTCTTCTTTCGGCTGCTTCCATTAGGGGTCGCCACAGTGGATCATCCGTCTCCATACCACCCTGTCCTCTACATCTGCCTCTTTTACACCAACTACCTGCATGTCTTCCCTCACCACATCCATGAACCTCTTCCTTGGCCTTCCTCTTTTCCTCCTACCTGGTGGCTCCATCTTCAGCATTTTTCTACCAATATAATTCATGTCCCTTCTCTGCACATGTCCAAACCATCTCAATCTCGCGTCCCTCACCTTGTCACCAAAACATCCTACATGTGCTGTCCCTCTAATAAACTCATTTCTAATCTTGTCCATCCTCGTCACTCCCAACGAAAACCTTAACATCTTCAGCTCTGCTACCTCCAGCTCCACCTCCTGTCTTTTACTCAATGCCACTGTCTCTAATCCATACAACATTGCAGGTCTCACCACAGTCCTATAAACTTTCCCTTTCATTCTTGCAGATACCCTACTATCACAAATCACTCCTGTCACTCTTCTCCACCCACTCCACCCTGCCTGCACTCTTTTCTTTACTTCTCTAACACACTCTCTATTACTTTGCACTGTTGACCCCCAGGTACCTGAACTCCTCCACCTTCTCCACCTCTTCTCCCTGCAACCCCATCACTCCACTGCCCTCCCTCTCATTCACACACATGTACTCTGTCTTAATCCTACTGACTTTTATTCCCCTTCTCTCCAGCGCATATCTCCACCTCTCCAGGTTGTTCTCAACCTGCTCTCTACTCTCACCACAAATCACAATATCATCTGCAAACATCATAGTCCAGGGAGACTCCTGTCTGACCTCGTCCGTCAACCTGTCCATCACCACTGCAAACAGGAAAGGGCTCAGGGCCGATCCTTGATGCAGTCCAACCTTCACCCTGAACCAGTCTGTCGTACCTACTGCACACTTCACTGCCATCACACTGTCCTCATACATGTCCTGCACCACCCTCACATACTTCTCTGACACACCTGACTTCCTCATACAATACCACAACTCCTCTCTCGACACCCTGTCGTACGCTTTCTCTAAATCCACAAATACACAATGCAATTCCTTCTGTCCTTCTCTATACTTCTCCATCAACATCCTCAAAGCAAATAAGGCATCTGTGGTGCTCTTCCTCGGCATGAAACCATACTGTTGCTCACAGATGGTCACCTCTTCTCTCAGCCTGGCTTCCACTACTCTTTCCCATAACTTCATGGTGTGACTGATCAACTTAATTCCCCTGTAGTTACTGCAGGTCTGCACATCTCCCTTATGCTTAAAGATCGGTACCAGCACACTCCTTCTCCATTCCTCAGGCATCCTCTCCCCTTCCAGAATCCTGTTAAACAATCCGGTTAAAAACTCCACTGCAATCTCTCCTAAACATCTCCACGCTTCTACCGGTATGTCATCTGGTCCAACCGACTTTCCATTCTTCATCCTCTTAATCGCTGCTCTCACTTCCTCCTTACTAATCCTATCTACATCCTGCTTCACCAACTCCACCAACCTTCTCTCTCTCTGATTTTACTCATTCATCAGCTGCTCGAAATACTCCCTCCATCTTCTCAACACACTCTCCTCACTAGTCAACACATTTCCCTCTCCATCCTTTATTGCTCTAACTTGCAGTACATCCTTCCCAGCCCGGTCCCTCTGCCTGGCCAATCGGTATAAATCCTTTTCTCCTTCCTTAGTGTCCAACCTCTTATACAGCTCCTCATATGCCTTTTCCTTGGCTTTCGCCACATCCCTTTTTACCTGCTGCCGCATCTCCTTGTACTCCTGCCTACTTTTCTCATCACTCTGTCGATCCCACTTCTGTTTTGCCAACCTCTTTCCCCTAATGCTCTCCTGTACTTCCTCATTCCACCAACACGTCTCCTCGTCTTGCTTTCTATTTCCAGATGTCACACCAAGTACTTTTCTAGCTTCCTCCCTCATCACTCCTGCAGTAGTTGCCCAATCATCCGGCACCTCTTCACCACCACCAAGCCCCTGTCTGACCTCTTCCCTGAACCTCACACTACACTCTTCCTCCTTCAGTTTCCACCATCTTATTCTTCTTTCAATCCTTACTTTCCTCCTGTTCTTCTTCGCCTCCATCCTACAGACCACCATCCGATGCTGTCTAGCTACACTGTCCCCCGCCATCACCTTACAGTCTCCAATCTCCTTCACATTGCATCTCCTACACAGAACATAATCCACCTGTGTGCACCTTCCTCCACTCTTATACGTCACCCTATGATCCTCCTTCTTCTTAAAATACGTGTTCACCACTGCCATTTCCATCCTTTTAGCAAAATCTACCACCATCTGCCCTTCCACATTCCTCTCCTTAAAACCATACCTACCCATCACCTCCTCATCACCTCTGTTCCCTTCACCTACATGCCCAATAAAGTCTGCCCCAATCACCAATCGTTCTTTCCTAGGTACACCATCTACCACTTCATCTAATTCACTCCAGAATCTTTCCTTCTCCTCCATCTCACAGCCAACTTGTGGAGCATAGGCACTGATGACATTTATCATCATCCCTTCAACTTCCACCTTCACGAACATCACCCTATCAGAAACTCTCTTCACCTCCACTACACTCTTATTGTACTCTTCCTTCAGAATCACCCCTACACCATTTCTCTTCCCATCCACACCATGATAAAACAGTTTAAACCCACCTCCAATGTTCCTGGCCTTACTCCCTTTCCACTTGGTCTCCTGAACACACAGCATATCTACCTTTCTCCTCTCCATCATATCAGCTACCTCCCTCCCTTTACCCGTCATAGTACCAACATTTAAAGTACCAACCCGAACCTCCACTCTCCTACACTGCTCCTTTTCCTGCCGTCTCTGTAGACGTCTTCCTCCTCTCCTTCTCCTCCTTCGGCCAACAGTAGCCCAATTTCCACCGGTACCCTGTCAGCTAACGATACCTGTGGCGGTCGTTGTTAACCCGGGCCTCGACCGATCCGGTATGAAATTCTCATTTGTGATCCGCATATTTGATTTGGCACATGTTTTACACTGGATGCCCTTCCTAACGCAACCCTCCCCATTTACCCGGGCTTGGGACCGGCACTAAGAGTGCACTGGCTTGTGCCCCCCTAATGGCTGGGTTAAAAATTTAATATTATCTGCTCTTCTAATATACAGTGGTGTGAATACGTGTTTGCCCCATTCCTGATTTCTTTTTTTTTTTGCATATTTGTCACACTTGTTTCACCCATTAATGTTTCAGATCTTAAAACTAATTTAAATATTAGTAAAAGATAACACAAGTGAATACAACATGCAGTTTTTAAAAGAAGTTAATTAATGAGGGAAAACAAAATCCAAAAGTACATGTCCCTGTGTGAACAAGTGTTTGCCCCTAAACCTAATAACTAAGGGAATGGTAGCTCAGTGGTTGTGAGTGGTAGCTCACTGGTTAAGGTACTGGGTTACTGATCGGGGGTTCAAGCCCCCTGTATCGCCAGGCTGCCACTTTTGAGCCCTTAAACAAGGCTCTTAACCCTCTGTGCTCCAGGGGCGCCATATCATGGCTGACCCTGCGCTCTGACCCCAGCTTCTGAGCAAGCTTAGATATGCAAAGAACAAATTTCATTGTTCTGTAATGTATATGTGACAAAAAAAAAAAAGGCTATTCTATTCTAACTGACCCTTAGCAGCAACAACTGCAATCAAGCATTTGCGATAACTTGCAATGAGTTTGTTACAGCACTGTGGAGGAATTTTGGTCCACTCATCTATTAAGAATTGTTGTAATTCTGCCACATTGGAGGGTTTTTGAGCATGAAGCGCCTTTTTAAGGTCATGCTAACACATCTCAATAGGATTCAGGTCAGGACTTTGACTGGGCCACTCCAAAGTCTTCATTTTGTTTTTCTTCAACCATTCAGAGGTGGACTTGCTGGTTGGTTCATTTTCCTGCTGCAAAACTCGCCCCATACCATTCGCTTCAGCTTGAGGTCACGAACAGACGGCCCGACATTCTCCTTCAGGATTTTTTGGGAAACAGCAGAATTCATGGTTCCATTAATCACAGAAAGTCTTCCAGGTCCTAAAACAGCAAAACAGCCCCATACCATCACACTACCACCACCATATTTTACTGTTAGTATGATGTTCCTTTACTGAAATGCGGTGTTACTTTTAAGCCAGACGTAATGGGACACACACCTTTTTTTTCATCAGTCCACAGAGTATTTTCCCAAAAGTCTTGGGGATCACCAAGATGTTTTCTGGCAAAACTGAGACAAGTCTTTATGTTCTTTTTGCTCAGCGGGGGTTTCCTCTTGGAACTTTGCCATGCAGACCATTTTTGCAAAGTTTTATTCTTATGGTGGAGTCAAGAACGCTAACCTTAACTGAGGCAAGTGAGGCCTGCAGTTCTTTGGATGTTGTTTTGTGGTCTTCTGTGACCTCTTGGATAAGTCGCCACTGTGCTCTTGTAATTTTGGTCGGCCGGCCACTCCTGCGAAGGTTCTCCACTGCTCCATGTTTTTGCCATTTGCGAATAATGGCTCTTACTGTGGTTCACTGGAGTCCCAAAGCTTTAGAAATGGCTTTATAACCTTTTCCAGACTGAGAGATCTCAATTACTTTCTTTCTCATTTGTTTCTGAATTTCTTTGGATCTCGACATGATGTCTAGCTTTTGAGGATCTTTTGGTCTACTTCATTTTGTCAGGCAGGTTCTAGTTAAGAGATTTCTTGATTGCGAACAGATGTGGACGTAATCAGGCCTGGGTGTGGCGAGAGAAATTTAAGCAGAGGGATTTGGCAAAAGCTAAGGAAGCAAAAACCATATAAGGAGTTGTATGTAAAGTTTGACACTAAGTAAGAAGAAAAGGATTTGTACTGTTCGGCCAGGTAGATGAACCGAGCTGGGAAGGATGTGCTTAGAGCAATAAAGAGCAAGTTAGAGCAATAAAGGATGGAGATGGTTTTGACTAGTGAGGAGAGTGTGCTGAGAAGGTGGAGGGAGTATTTTGAGTTGATGAATGAGGAAATGAGAGAGAGAGAGAGAGAGAGAGAGAGAGAGAGAGAGAGAGAGAGAGAGAGAGAGAGAGAGAGAGAGAGAGAGAGTGGATGAGGTGGAGATGGTGTAGCAGGAAGTGTATAGGATTAGTAAGGAGAAAGTCAGTAGGACCAGATGACATGCCGCTAGAAGCATGGAGATGTTTAGGAAAGATGGAACTGGAGTTTTTTTTTAACAAGATAGTTTAACAAGATTTTGGAAGGTGAGAGAATGCTTGAGGAATGGAGAAGGAGTGTGCTGATAACGGTTTTTAAGAGTAAGGGAGATGTGCACACCTGCAGTAACTACAGGGAAATAAGGTTTAGCAGTCCCACCATGAAGTAATAGGAAAGAGTAGCGGAAGCCAGGCTGAGAGGAGAGGTGACCATCTGTGAGGACCAGTATGGTTTCATGTCGAGGAAGAGCACCACAGATGCATCATTTGCTTTGAGAATGTTGATAAAGAAGTATAGAGAAGGTAAAGGAACTCAATGGGGCAGCAGTTTCCTTTAGAGTACGCTCTGTATCGCAGCCCCAATGGAGCTACCGAATCCAGAATGCCTTTACCTCTGAACACTTTGGCTGAGCACTCTTATCCCATTGCAAATCTCCAGCAGCGATACCAACATCTGAAAGGCATTCCTTTACAGCCCATTGACAAAGTGAAACCCCTTCTTTTAATAGGGGTTATGTTATTATGTTGGACATTCCTCAAATGGAAGAACTATCCCGGGAACCTAGAGTTTTTTTGAAGGTGATATTATTCCACACAGGAATGAGTAATTAGTCGTGCGATCAAGGCAGGATCGAGTGGCAATGGATTTTCTACAAACCAGGGCAACCAGGGTGATTGTAGATGGAGTAATTCACCATGAAGCACAGAGTAAAAAAAACGCTAATATGCCTCAACTCTGTATTTCCAAGGACTCTGTTATGCCCAACTCAAGAAGCACAAAGCGGCGGTTGGCAACGGATTCCATGAAGGCAGCTGCGTATAATAAAGAGATTAAGAAACTAGAGCTTGTTACGCCAAACAGGTCGAGTCAATTCTTACTTCAAGCTGAATCAGAGTGGGCAGTGCTGCCATCCCTTAAGACCCCTGAAGATAAAGTAGAAAGGAGAACCAGTGTATTCTGCGGTGTCACACAAACTCCAAATTCCTTAGATGCCAGTGAGTACAGTTCCTGGAAAGACCTTGTTGAAGCCACAGTTCAACACCGTCAAAGTGACTCAAACCAATCCAGTTTACCTACAGCTATATGACAGGACTATATGACAGCAGAACAGCCAACAAGACAGGTTTCCAGAGGAATACGAACAACTAAAGTTTGGTAAGCCTGTATCCACTACAAGCCAATTACTCACTTTAGCTCCAGAATTTGACGAAGACAGTCAGCTTATACGGGTCGGAGGACGTCTACCTCATCATCAAGTCACCGAGCTACTCATTCATTACTATGACAGTAAGCTGTGTCACCCAGGACCGAAACAAGCTGGGGCAAGTACAATCTCCTGATACACTGGATATTACCAATGTTGGGGGAAACGCGTTACAAGTAACGTGCGTTACTTAATAATATTACTCTTCTGGAGTAACGAGTAAAGTAGCGCTTTACTTTATAAATTTACACATTAATATCTGAGTTACTTTTTTAGAAAAGTAATGCAAGTTACTTTTCAATTATATTATTTTGCATTAAAAAAATAATTGTGAATTAAAACGAACGCAGTCACATAGAATCGCGCACTCTTACGTGCTAGCCACGGGTTAGAAGCGATGGAAGGCCAGAGCATTACATTAACTGCGATGGAAGTATTCTCATTATTTTGAAATAGTCGAGGAAAAGGAGAAGGGAATAATCGTTAAGTGTAGATTATGTGTTGGTGAAAAGCTCTTGTCAACTGCAAAAAATACCACTTTTAATAAAAAAAAAAAAATCTGCATGCACAGCACAGCACAGCACTACAGATGTGGAAGAGAGAGAGCCGAATGAAACCTGTTCCCTGCCTCAAGCTAAACAACAAAGGCTTGATTTCAGTTCACGTTCACCACTAGGTAAAACAATTAGTTCAACTGAACTCAACAAATTGGTTGCTGCTTTTATTGTTGAGGAGATGCAGCCGCTGTCTACTGTGGAGGCGCCCAAATTTCATATCATCAGCAAAATCTCCGTGACAGGGAAAAGGCCGGGGGGCGTGCTGCCCGATCGCAAAACCTTTACAAACTTTTTGGACAAGGCATATATAGAAATGGAGAAAACGTTTGCCGACTTAGAATATGTTTCCACCACTGCAGATCTATAAACTGCTCAGAATAAAAGTTGTTTGGGCATTACTTTACACTGGATCGATCCTGTTACTCTGCATCGCTGAAAAGCTGCAATCGCCTGCAGGCGATTTCGTCGGAGACACACATACGATGCCGTCGCAGCGGAGATAGAGAGCAAATTTACAGCTCATTTGCTCTTTGTGGTAAGATAACTGCCACGGTGAATGACGATGCCGAGAACTTTGTAAAAGCGTTCAGAATAGTTTCAAGCTGATGATTAAGCATATAATGATGTAGACAAGGATGAGGTCATATTTACGGAATTGCACGAAGTTTTACGAGATGAAAGGGTGCATCCCACACCCTTAACCTTATATACACCAACAACATCGTTAAATTTTTTACGGCGAAGGCAGATTGCAATGCAGAAGTACAGAAGTGCGACTGGAAAGTGTTCAGCCTTGTGGTCAACATTAGTCGATCATCTTATTGTTCTCTAAACAGTTATTACACATTTTAAATGTATAAGACATGTCTTTTGCTCTAATATAATTATTTCTTAATGGCAATTATCTATATTACACTGTAAACCTTCCTGTTAGATCGTGAACTTCCTAACAGAAACTGAGCTGATTACAAGTCTTTTGACAATAATAATGACATTATAGCTATAATAAATCATAGTAATTTGGATACTTAGGTGCATTTGAAAGAAAAGGAAGTACTTTGTTACTTTTACTGGAGTAATAGTTTCCCTAGTGTATCTTTTACTAAAGTTCATGGTTTGTGTTCTTCATTCACCACTGAAACAGGGTAAATCCTTCCCTAGTGAAAGTCCAAAGATTCTGAAACTAAACCATTATTTAAAACGTTTAACAACGAGCAGATCTCTTTGCAAGTTTTAAAAGTTGTAGATAAATGAAAACATAAAAACTGTACCGACTTTCCGAATCTTTTTTTTTTTTTTTTTTTTTTGCTCAGGCATAAAGAAGCCTGCCCGGAGACGTCACTTCCGCTCAGCTAGGCCCTCGCTCTTCTGGTGTGGGATGAAGCAGTAGGAGCGCAGCGCTGTGACGTGTTATTTTACATTTATTACTATAGAAAATACACGTTCGTTTCGAAATGTACCACAAAATTAGCGGAGTGACGGGAAAACTGACGGGATGCACCCCGGCGAACGCTTACTGTCCCCAGGTAAACATCGCCTCGGTTATTGTGTGGAGTCGGGAAAAGTGACCTTCACCGGGGTTTGTGCAGGAGGAAGTCGATGACTGATTGTAGAAGCTCCAGCTGTACAGCCGCTTGATCTAAAAACACGCACCAATATTTCAAATAAATGGATACAATTGTATGTTGACTTTAATTTGTTGAGGTTGGAAAGTGTGTATAAAGCTTGCTGAGCGAGGAAAAACGCGTACACATGCTGTTGAGATGATCGACGGTCACACTGTATTTGATTTTATCACATTGAACAAGATTTATAATCATATTACACGACCTACAATTAGAGTAAATTAAATTAGACATGGATATGCTAAAGAGAGAGAACCTTCACTTATAATATAACCTTGTAGTAGTGTATTTTGGCAGACCTTTCTTATTAGGTCATGATAATGGGCATTGCACTGGAGGCTTCCATAGTGACCTTGTTTTATCCTGCTCAGATATTTAGATAAATAGGCTACTACTATTTTAATACAGAGACTGTTTTAACACTAACACAATTTTCCCCTTTAGGGGTTGAAACCCACCATACCTTCCCAACCCACACCTATGATCTTCGCCGTACCCACCAAGGTGGTGTCTGAAGCGGGACCTACAGTCGAGTACATGGGATCTAACAAAGTCCCGGAGCTGCAAAAGCTCTTTCAGGTATTTAACGCAATTCTGTTATTTCCTTTTATTTTCTTTTAGTACAGGACCATGAGCATTTTTAGATGTTTTGGGAAACGATTAAAAATGATAATGTGGGTGCCGAGGGTTTTTAGATGCGGTCATATTGATCTGCATTAGTGTAGATCGATGTCCACATTCTTCTTAGTTCTTATTCATATGCATATCTAAAAGTCAAGTGGAGTCTTTTTAAGTCAAGTTTATTTCTATAGCGCTTTTCACAACAGACATTGTCTTAAAGCAGCTTTACAGAAATGAACAGTTAAGGTGAACGATGTGTATATATCCCTGATGAGCAGCCATGGCGACTGTGGAAAAGGAAAAACTCCCTTAGACGTTATGAGGAAGAAACCTTGAGAGGAACCAGACTCAAAAAGGGAACCCATCCTCATTTGGGTGATATCAAGAGTATGATTATAAATCTCTAAACAATACAGCACACTTTTCGCTACACATCTCCTTATGTGTAATCTTCTTCCTTGTGATATTCCTAATAGAGACTCTTTCACCTTAACTTTCAAATCTCGTCTGAAGACTTTTTAGGCAGGCATATCAGTGATCTTGAATGCATACTTCTTATAGGGTGTATAGTGTTTTATTTTTGTGAATTGTTTTGTGTGTTTTAACTTTACGTTAAGGTGTCGTTGAGTGTCGCACAAGGCACATATAAATAAAAATGATTATTATTAACGTTTGCCTGTAAATTCTGTACACAGCTTGCTGCTTTGTGTTTTGTATACCAATTAAAGTAAAAGCAGTTATTAGATGTGCAAAACAATTGTGCTCACAACGGACCACAATATGCAAGCAAGGTCCTCAGGACTGTTCAAAGGTTTCAACAATCAGATAGTGTTGGTACATATAATGTTTTGTGTATATTTGAGCTTGCGGTCAGTGTGTATGGGGGGTGGGGTTCATTTTGGAATTACATGTGCTTTAAAGTGCTTTCTTAATATCCCCTCTTTAATGTTTTTGTGTATTTTGTTCAACATATTTCCATTGATTCCTTACTTTTCATTACCCCCCCCCCCCCCCCCGTGTATTAGAAAGCTAGCAGACAACCATACACTGATGTCTAAGCACTATAGATTCTGACTGGAAACTCAAATGATTGTTTATACAATGGCAGTTGTATACTGTAAGGATTGTGATAATATAATTACGTTACTTTGACATTTGGCAGATGCTTTTATTCATAGTGACTTATTATCTCATCAAGAGTTAGGGGCTACACTCAAGGACCCAGCAGTGGCAACTTGGATGTACTGGGATTTGAACATCTCAAACATGTTTACACCTAATATTTTTTGGTTTAAAAAAAAAAAAAGCATATTTTCCTCTCCATTTAGGACTTCATCCACAATGAGCTTGGAAATGTAGCTTTTTTTTTTTTTTTAAATGTTTTAAAAAAAAATTTCCAAACTCCATTTTTATGTAAACAGTGTGGATTTTGAAAACAGAGGTTTTGGAAAACGAAGACGCATTTTTAGTCGTCAGCGTTTTCAAGAGAAACGCTGGTAATAAACGGCAGGTGGACATGCCACAGGTCAAAGTGCGTTACATTTTACTTATGCATCGTATATAAGGGACATAAGTGTTTTCAGATGTTTCGGTGTGGATGAGCAATTTTTGGGAAGTTATTTTAAATGATGAATGGGTATCATTTTCAGACAAAAACGGCGGTTTTTAATTTATCCAGATTAGTGTAGCTGTAGCCTAAGATACCAGAATAATCCATTAACCTTTTGATTAATTGATTAATTGCGGAGGATTTTTTATTTATTTATTTTTTTTTTTTTTTTAAATAAAACATCAACTACTGCAAGATCACAATATGGCATTTTTCTAGTTTTGTAAAAAAATTTTATGAAAATTATTTAAGGGCAACTAGTACCATAATAATGTGGCCAGTGGTCTGAATGAGCTTTTTTTAATGTAATTTAAAAATGTAATGATGGAACTTGAATTGGAGTCCACTTTTGTGTTTTAACACATGGTAGATAGTATGTACCTTTAAGGAATTTAGTTTGAGACTAGGAGCGGTTATGAAATATATATATTTTATTATTAGAATTTTTTTGTCCAAGAATTTCTATTGCAAAATTGCACTTTTACATTTTAGAACACCCAACCCAATAATCCCAAACCAGAACAAAGGGACATATGATGAAGGTTTAATTACACAAAAGAAACAAAGGTTTTTATATAAATATACATACATACATAAAACTAATAATACAAAACTACCAATTAAAGTAGTAAAGGAGCAAAAAGGGCATTTATTTCCTTTCTTTTTTTTCTTTTTTTAAATATACAGTGGAACCCGGTTATATCGCCGGCCTAGGGGACGCCCAAAAGTGTTGAGATGATCGAGATAAACGAAAACCAATATGGCGGCAATATAATAACGTGCTTAAAATGTCGTTATGTACATGATGTGCGTTATTAAATGAGAATGTGCATGCACATGTTTTTGGAGGCTTTTTTACACAACACCGTTGCCGCGATTTGTTTGATTGGACATGCGGATAGAGAACCTGTAATGCGGATAAGGAGGCAGAAGCCGAAGTAAACGCAAACAAAGTTTATTGAGAATACTCAGGAGATAATCCACCAATACTTGTAGAGAAGCAGTAATATCCAGTGGTGCGCCCTGGGAGCGTGGTCCACGAAGTTCTGTGAAAGCAGACAGTTCGTGTAGAGAATCCATGGATCTGCGCTATGAAAAAAGCGCAGCGCTGGGCAGCAACGGATAAACGTGGTGCAGACAGCGTGAACATGCTGAAAACAGCAGGATCGGGGTAATCCGGGGTGCCGTTAAAAGAATGCGGAGTCCGAGAAGAAGGGTATGTAGCGAAATACATATACGCGATTACACAGACCGCCATGAACCAACACATACGATCATGCACAAACAATAACGGACCGCGAGTGTGTGGAGGTGAGGGGCTTTAATAGGAGATGGGATGAGTGAGTGAATGAGAGTCAGGTGTGTGCGATCAGCATGGCTGCGACGAGCTCCGTGCGGGCGGGGCACGGACGGGAGAAGAAGCAGGGTGTTTCGGGGAATGCCGCCGCCGAAGGACCCATGTGCTCAAGATATTAGGGTTCGGCGACATAAAAAATTGACATAACCAATAAAAAAAATGCTAAGACAAAGCGAGAATTTGCCGGTTCCACTTCAAAAACGTCGACATAATAGGGTTGGCAAGTTAACCGAGGTCGAGATAAGTGGGTTCGACTGTGTGTGTGTGTGTGTGTGTGTGTGTGTGTGTGTGTATATATGTATATGTATGTGTATATAATGTAATAAATATATGTATATAAATAAATAAATAAATAAACACGAATCAGTTTCTCTTACAAACTACTTACATTAAATTTGTTTGTACTTTGTCCCACCTATTCCTTCACAGAAAGCTGATGGAGTGCCAATTCACCTGAAACGTGGAGTCATGGACCGGCTACTTTACAGGACGACGATGGGCCTGACGATTGGTGGAACCTTGTACTGCTTAGTGGCTCTGTATTTTGCTGCTCAGCCCAGAAAAGTTGAGTAACTTGAATAACCTTCCCTCTGGAGCAACAAAATGGACCATTACGACTGCACTCCCAAAGACAGTTTGCATAATTGCTTTGGGTATGCAAAACGTTTTCACCTCCTCTGAAAGTTTAATTTATATAGCCCTCAAGATTACTTGCAAGCACATGTTTTTAGAAACCGGTCAAATTCGAAGCAACAGCTAATTTTAGGTGCCTGCTTTAGGTCTGGAAAGATGGTGCTTTGAACATAGGAATGTGTTAAAAAACTAACCAACCCTCCAGGTGGCTTGTATGCAGAGATGATTTCAATGACAACAGAGTGCAATGTGAAATTATGAAATAAATGGGAACTGTGCCAGCAAGTTTTGTGTGTTACAGAATACTCATGGACAGGGTTTCTGTTGTGTTTAAGAAATTATGTAATTCTCACTCACTAAAGATCAAAATGTCCTTTTCAGGTGTTCAGATACTCTTTACTTGGCTGTGAATGATGTCCTTGTAACTTTCCTTGAGAAAATAAATATTTTGTTCATAAAAAGGCATTGATAGGGGGACAGGAATTTTTTGATTGAGTCCTGTGATTTTTGTAATACACATGTGCACACACATGCAGGTATTGTGCATAATATGATGCTGCGTAATGACAAATGTACTATTTCATGTCAGATACCAGGATATAGAATGAGGTAAATGTAAAATTGTGACTCATCCTCTAAGCTAGCATGTTAAAAACTGCATCAGCCAAGAGGAACATTTTACAGTCTTATATAAGGGGCCAATAGCTTGGTGGTGCTGGGATTTGAACTCATGACAGAAGTCCTGCAAGTTAACCAATGAACTACCACTTTCTAGAGATGTGTGTGAAGATTTTTAGTCATCCGGATTAGGTGATCTTGAAGTTGAGTCGTGTCAACTCTGGTTGGCTCAAAATGCTTCACTACTCTCATTCCAAGCAGCTGCTTCAGTCTGGAAGTTGGCAGGATTCCACAAATTTGTATTTTACAGGAGGTGAGAATGGGGAGAGATGTGTCTGGAGTAAGGGGAGTTGTTGGGATGTATAAAAGTATAGCTGTATAGGGGGTAATGATCTTTCTAGAGATCATATTCCACTAATCATAATTCAGGATCCTATGTGTGTGTGTGTGTGTGTATATATGTGTGTGTGTGTGTGTGTGTGTGTGTGTGTGTATATCGCGAAAAACGCGATTTCTCACGCATTGTAAATTCTTCGAAATAACATTACGGATCCTAATGAAACTTAGTACATTGTTTCTTATTAGATGTTAGATGCACGATAAAAATTATTTCAAAGTAGTTTGCCCTGTATCCGTACTACAAAGGGGTAGTACGTTATTTGTTGACGTTACGTTCTGATCATCCAGTCCTGCTCAGTGCTTACTGCTTATTTCCATATTGCTTAGCGTTCTGCCTTCCGTAGCAAAGCACAGGTACTTTCAGCTAGTATGTGTGTGTATATATATATATATATATATTTTATCATAATTATATATAATCAAAATCATATCATATATATAATAAAATACCTATCCAAATCCTGCACTGTAGCTTGGTTTATGATGGATTTTAGTTTGTTATAAGGAGTTTAATTATATATTTTTTTTAATATATGAGCATATTAAAATAAATCTGCCTTTTTATATACAGAGGGGTCTAAAGTCTTAAACTGCATTGTTTTTTTTTTTTTATCTGAAAATAAATAGTACATTTTATATTTCTGTAATATTTAAATTAAAGAAAATGTTTAATACCATTATTTTATATTTAAGATTCTGCTTTGTACAAAAGCTGAGATTTTTTTCTCACACATAATCTCTCCTAATAAGCGGGTGTTCCGCTTGTGTGCACGGTGTTAACAAGGGGACGTAGCAAATATTAAGAAACTGACTATGTAAATATTTTATTTTTGATATAAGTAAATAGTTTGTGTAATTATTTAAGGCAAGTTTTATAATTATACTATATATAAATTATAATATATAAATTGCAGATGTGCATCTCCATAACTGAGGTGAATGTGATTTGCATCTCGATGCATAGTGGATGATACTATATATTAAAAGTGCATATAAAGCAGCTACTGGTGCAATGTGATAAAAGTCACCCCTATAATAATTGAAATTGTTGATTTGATTCAACACAATGTGATTTAATCCAATAGAAAAAAATGCTATGCAATTCAATATGGTACAGATAGTTCACTTTTATTTCTTTGGTTCAGACAGACAACGAATCATAAATTTACTTAAATGCTTTCTGACTTTCACAAACAGGTCTTTGTAGTGTAAAAAGAAAAGCATGTTCTTTTCCTGTTCTGTCTCCAGGAAGTTGCAGCTCTACCTCTGCAATGTTTATTTATATTCTATGTGGATCTCAGGACATGCCTTGGTCTCCTTAGTGTTGTAATACGTCAAATATTCCCCACACCATTACACCACCACCACCACCAGCCGGAACCGTTGATACAAGGCAGGATGGATCCATGCTTTCATATTGTTGACGCCAAATTCTGACCCTACCATCCTAATGTCGCAGCAGAACTCGAGACTCATCAGACCAGGCAACGTTTTTCCAATAATCTATTGTCCAATTTTGGTGAGCCTGTGCGAATTGTAGCCTCAGTTTCCTGTTTTTAGCTGTCAGGAGTGGCACCCGGTGTGGTCTTCTGCTGCTGTAGCCCATCCGCCTCAAGGTTCGACGTGTTGTGCGTTCAGAGATGCTCTTCTGCATACCTCGGTTGTAACGAGTGGTTATTTGAGTTACTGTTGCCTTTCTATCAGCTCGAACCAGTCTGGCCATTCTCCTCTGACCTCTGGCATCAACAAGGCATTTGCGCCAACAGAACTGCCGCTCACTGGATATTTTCTCTTTTTCGGACCATTCTCTGTAAACCCTAGAGATGGTTGTGCGTGAAAATCCCAGTAGATTAGCAGTTTCTGAAATACTCATACCAGCCCATCTGGCACCAACAACCATGCCACGTTCAAAGTCACTTAAATCACTATTCTTCCCCATTCTGACGCTTGGTTTGAACTGCAGCAGATCATCTTGACCATGCCTAAATGCATTGAGTTGCTGCCATGTAATTGGCTGATTAGAAATTTGCGTTAACGAGCAGTTGGACAGGTGTACCTAATAAAGTGGCCAGTGAGTGTATATATATATATATATATATATATATATATATATATATATATATATATAATTACTAAGAACATGGTTCTCAGAATAGGCTTTAGGTCGATTGCAACCCAAAAAAGGCATTGCAATAAAAAAGTGACATTTGGAGCAGATGTTGTGAATGGCTTACGCTCGATACACATGCTGGTTATATAAATTGAAAGAGCGGCTTTGATCGACTCACCAGCATTGTGTATAGATGACTGTAAAACTGTCTTAAGTATGTGTAAAATGCACTGTCAAAAATTATGTCCTACCCAAGGTGTATTCCTGTTCTGTGCCCTGGATTGGCTTCAGATACCCCATAAACCTGACCAGGATAAAGTGAATACATATTAATGAATGAATGAGTGTTCTAGAAAGATATCTGCAGCACATCATCTAAGAACAAGGCTCTGTGTGTTTATTCATTCAACACGCTCTTATGAAAGGCTTACAAGTGAGGCAGGATATAATCCAAGAACGTAGAATTCCCAGTCAAAGAACAACAACTGAGAGAGACAGCTAGTCCTGTATTATACTATATACTGTATAGTCACAAAGTACTAACTATGACAGCAATATTTCTAAGCTTATATACAATATATGTATACCTAAGTGCAAGTCTCATTTATGTGGGCATGGAAAAGTCAATATTCAGGAGCAGCTTCGGGAGGTAACAGGGAGAAGTGAAAGTGTGGGCTGAAGTGTTCTGTTCAACACTGCTGCCACTGTGAGTGATTGAAGCCTGCTGGGTAATCACACAGCTAAACCCACTCTGATCAGTCTATCACAACCACACTTATTGCTGTTTTCAGGGACTGGGTGGAGGCTGAAATGCAGCATGCCCTCCACATAATTAATTCTAGACTCTAGATTTTTCAGACCACAGCTTCATTGCTGTTTTTTTTATACTACTCAGAGTGGACCTTCACCATCAGCTCATTGTACAGTACAGTAATTGCTGGATAAAGCAATATTTATTTGCAGCTGCTGTGAGAGATTTGAAGAATCTCACTTTCTGAGTTCGCATGGCAACGGACAAGGTGGTTTGAATAGACTCGAAGAAGTAAAGGCTCAGCAAAGGTCTATGAAAATCATAAGGTGAAATCTGACTCATACTGAGTGAATAGTTTGTTTATTGTCTTGCTGCTTGGAGAAGGCTAGCTTTATTTGCTTCCCTTCACCATTCAGAAACAACTTTTCTCTGGATAAAAAAAAATAATAATTCAAGGCTTTCCTCAGAAGGCATGCCTCTGGAGTTAATTCACTCCTGGTATCTGTCTCCAGAGAGATCTGAAAGTTTGACAGTAATGAAAAAAGAGAAAGGTGCTAGAGGTTACTGGATACAGCACTAACAAATTAATGCGTTTTTGTGCAACGAGTTGTCTTTTTGTCCTAAACCTCTCAGCTGCAAAAGGACAGAAAGTCTTCTTGAAGTCATGCTTACCAACAGTATTCCTCTTGGCTGAGCAGAAACATTAATTTGACTAACATTAGACAAGCGTCTGTCACCCATGTAACACCACATTCAATGTGCTAAAATTGACCACTAATTGACAACTGGATACACTTATACTTAAAATGTTAAAAAGAAACTATATGGACAAAAGTTTTAGGACACATGACATGACACCTCTGACCTCAACCCTACTAAACACCAGTGGGATGAATGCTGACTACACCCCAAGCATACTCAACTACATCAGCACCTGATTTTAAAAAACACCCTTGTAGATGAATGAGCACAAATCTCCGCAACTGCATTCCAAAATCTAGTGGAACCTCTTCCCAGGAGGATGGAAGTGATTATAATAACAATTAGGAATTAAATGCGGAATGGAATGTTTAAAAAGCACATTCATGATTATGAATCATAATGCCAGGCGTCCACAAACTGCAATGAAAGAAATGGACTCCGGATTTCTAGTAGTTCCTAGAATAGCAAAGTCCACTAAAGGCGGTAGAAAATTCTCACATTTAGCTCCTAAACTTTGGAATAGCCTTTCTGACAGTGTTCAACACTCTCCCAGTGTAAGCACAGATTAAAGACATATCTTTTTACCGAGTCCTACACATAACTCATCACATGTTATAAGCTTGTGCTTCAGTACATCTAATTATCAACTTGTGCTTGTTACCATTATGAACAGCAACTACGCTAATAGGTATCAAAAAGTTGCCCCAGCTCCAGTTGTGTCCCACCCTAATGAAGATTATGGACCTTTAAAGAAGTCGATGCCGACCCCACAGACATCCCGAACCATCTAGAGACGTACCAGCACCATTTGGATCCCACTTCATGTAGAGTTTGGCATTGAACCTCTTTGAAATTTTGAAGGCTCTGGCATGGAGAAGCTGGTGTTGGATCTATGATGATCTCAGATGTTGAGCTATTTAATGAGTTGCTCAGTAGCTCAGTTAACTGACTGTATAAGACTGTAGAAAGGACATAACTCATAATCACACACTCCAGTACTCATAGTAGTTCTTACTATCCGGTGTTTTGTATTGTTTAAAGATTTATAATCGCACATTTAATATCGCCCAAATAAGGATGGGTTGCCCTTTGAATCTGGTACCTCTCAGGGTTTCTTCCTCATAACATCTAGGGAGTTTTTCCTTGCCACATAAATACACATCATTCCCTTTTTTTTTTTTTTTTTTTTTTTTTTTTTTTAATTGAAAAATCAACAATCACAAATACAAAAATGTAAACAGAAATTCTCCATTTTCCCTTTTTAAACAACAAAGAGGCCCCCCCCCCACCCACACACACACACACCGCCACCCAAAACACAAACAAACCCCCAGACAAAGACACACACACACATGCGCACTCACACACACACCCCACATCCCCCTGTTAAAACAACTGTAGAAACGGAAGAAAGGTTATGCATACAGTCCAATTTTTGACCGAATTAGAACTTTAATCAGGTAACACCTGTAGTCTCCTAAAATAAGAAATAAAAGGTTGCCACTTGCAAAAAAAGGTGTCAGTAGAACCCCTCAGTGTATATTTTATTTTCTCCAACTTAAGAAAAAACATCAAATCTTTAAACCACAGAGAGATGGGGGGACATCTTATTGCTTTTCAGTGTAGAAGTATGCAACGTCTGGCCAACAAAGATGAGAAGGCTAAAACATCTTTGTGTACAGAACTCAGTGATACTGACTCATTAGTAATACCAAATATAGCGATCAGTGGGCATGGCGTCAATTGCACTTCAAATATGGAGGACATAATGTCCAGAATGCATGTAATTTTGGGCACAGAAAAAACATACGACTTAAATGACAGGGGGAAGCATGACATCTGTCACATCTGTCCTCAACCTCAGGATAGATTTTTGCTTGTTTAGATTTGGAAAGATTAATTCTGTACAAAACCTTAAAATGAATGAGACTGAGGCAGGCACAGGAAGTGGTAGAACGTATTCTATCTACTATTCCACCGTTCGTCGCCAAACTGCAGCCCTAACTCCTCCTCCCAAGCGGTCCTGGTTTTATCTGTATTACAGCTATTGAGAGATAAAATGAAACTGTATATCCAGGAAATCAAACTACGCTGGTGTGGAGTAAATATGACTAAACTCTTCCAAATGTTTCTTGGGGGGTACAGAGGGAAAATTGGGAAGGCATTTAGATACAAAGCTATGGACTTAGAGATATCGAGAAAAAATGAGCTGTAGGCAGCCCATACTCCAAGGACAGGCTGGTGAAACTTCTAAAGATGCCATCTTCGTACAAATTATAAAGTTGCTTAGTGCCTTTTCCCATGCCATAGTGAGAAAGCTGAATCTAAAAATGTTGGGGGAAACAAATGATTTTTATTCAAGGGACCCAGTGCTGATAGAGCCCTAAATTTAAAGTGACGCCTAAACTGAAACCAAATCTTAAGTGTGTTTAGTACGACTGGATTGTCAGTCTATTGAGATGGTTTGATCGGAAGGGGTGAGCAAAGCAGAGCAGATACAGAGGATGATCTACAAGACAGTACTTGCACCAAGTAGATTGCACCAAGTGGATTATGTTGAATTGGTCCAGAAGTTTAGTTTTTGGATATGTGCAGCCCAGTAGTATATTTGAAAATTGGGCAAAGCAAGCCCACCACTGAGCCTACAACTCTGCAATAGAGTCTTACGGATTCTGGGAGGTTTTTCACCCCAAAGAAAATAATTAATGATTCTATCTAAAGAATTAAAAAAATACTTAGGTAAAAATAATGGAAGTGATTGAAAAAAAGAAAGAAACTTGGGCAGAACGTTCATTTTAACTGCGTTGATTTTTTCCGTTAAAGACAGAGGTAGACTGCTCCACCTCTGAAAATCCGACTTCATGTCTGCCATAAGCGGAGCAAGATTGGCATAAAAAAGTTTGGGTAAGGAATGGGTCACCATAATACCAAGGTATTTAAAGCCTGAACAGTTGAATTTGAATGGCAGATTCAGATGCTGAAGTTGTAGAGCGGTATTGTTTACCGGATAACACTCACTCTTATGAAAATTCAGTTTGTATCCTGAGAAAGAGCCAAAATCATCCAAGATAGATAAAATTATATGAACAGACGCTGCAGGATCCATCACATATAGCAACAAATCATCAGCATACCTAAACTTGCGAGTTATACCTTTAAAGGCTAAAAAGGATTTAAGTTTAATGGATAATGGCTCAATAGCAAGGGCGAATAGCAGTGGTGACAGTGGGCACCCCTGCCAGGTTTCATGCCCGAGACTGAAATAATCAGATCTAATATTATTTGTACGAACACTGGCTTGCGGGGATTTATAAAGGAGGCAGATCCAGGAGACAAATGTATCACCAAACCGAAATTTCCTTAATTTTGCAAACAGGTATTCCCACTCGACTCTATCAAACGCTTTCTCAGCATCCAATGAGACTACAACCTCAGGGAACGGAGATGACTGCTTAGAGTAAATTATATTGAAAAATGTACGAGTGTTAAAAAATGAATGCCGCCCTTTTATGAATACAGTCTGCTCCATAGATATGATACGTGGTAGTACATTTTCTAACCGGGATGCAATTACTTTCGCCAGCACTTTCACATCGGCATTCAGCAGTGACAGTGGTCTGTACGACCCGCACAGGTTGGGATCCTTGCCCTTCTTCAAGAGAAGGGCTATTGAGGCTTGATTGAAAGTGGGTGGTAGCACGCCCTGATCCAGAGATTCATTGAACACACCAAGGAGCAGCGGTGCCAATTTATCGCTAAACTTTTTTAAAAACTCAACTTCAAAATCATCTGGGCCTGGGGCTTTATTAGACTGCAATGCCTTTATTGAAGCTTTGACTTCTTCAAGAGATAGTGGAGAGTCCAAGTCCCTTACAGAGACAGTATCAATAACAGGAAAATCAACACTTTGAAGGAAATCACACAGTCTCTTATTATCAGTAAGGCATTCAGATTTATAAAGAGCAGAGTAATATGACTTAATTACTGCATTGATCTCTATGGGATCAGTAACGGTAACATTTGAGTCATTATTAATCTGCGGTATTTGGTGTGATGCAGCCTGCCTTCTTAGCTGATGAGTTAACAATCTGCTTGGTTTATCACCGTATTCATAATACGATCCACGAGTTCGTAATAGCATGCGTTCAGTTTCTTTAGTGGAGAGGAGATCAAATACTGCTTGTAACTCAACACGTTGTTTGTATAGCTCTGGAGAAGGGTTGGATACGTAACTCTGATCGAGTTGGCTGATAGCCGATTGAATTGAGTTTAGCTCTGTGCTTCCAATATATGAAAGCAGAGTATATAATGATTTGCCCCCTGAGATAGGCTTTCAGAGTCTCCCATAATAATGAGCACGGAGTTAGAGTCAAGACGATTAAACAACAAGAATTCATCAATAGCTTTAGAAATAGGCGCACAGAAATCCTTGTCTGCTAGGAGATGCAAATTAAACCGCCAAGGAGATTGTGTAGGTCTATGGGTTAAGAATTGGATATCCAACGCTTAAGGAGCATGATAAGAGATCACAATGCCCAAATAATCTGTAGATACAACGGAGTGATTAAGATGGCTATCAATAAAAAAATATTCAATTCCCGAATATATATGATGCACAGGGGAGAAAAATTTGAATTTCTTGATCCCGGGATTGCCATATCTCCATAGGTCAACTAAGCCGTTTTGTGACATGACATCAGAGAACGATTTATACATTGCAGATTGGGATACAGCATGAGAACTAGAACGATCCAAAACAGGGTTCAAAACACAATTCATATCACCACCAAAAATGATCAAATGGGTATTTAAAAAGGGAAGACTACGTAGTAACCTATTTGCAAAATCAGGATTATCAAAGTTTGGAGCGTAAATATTAACCAGCAAAACCTTGGTCTGTATCAACGTACCAGCCACAATGACATATCTGCCATTCCTATCAGCAATTATACGGGTAGGTGAAAATCGTATGCTTCTATTTACTGGAATGGCCACCCCTCGTGCCTTAGAATTGAAATTGGAGTGGAAAGTTTGACCCACCCAAGGACGGTGAAGCCTTTGATGATCTTTGACTCGGAGGTGTGTTTCCTGTAAAAATACTATGTCGGCACGTAAGCTAGACCGTTTAATAGGATTGCCCATGCCCCTAATATTCCAGCTAAGGAACAGGACAGGTGTACCACTGCCAGCTAAACGTGGGTCGGTATTAGTGTCAGCCATTCATCCAAAAACAACTACACAAAAAAATTGAAAACAGGACCTGTGGAGCCAGTGGATCACCATCCATCCCCCCACCCCTGTGCGCGCGCATCCGACACTAAAACACAAACACATACCCAACACACAAGTAGAGTCCCCAGTCTAACAGTAACCCTAGGGGACAGCAACATGAACTATCAAAAAAAAAAAAAGAGAAGGTTTCAACAGATTTAACACAACATAAATTATGCGCAACTATATCTAGTTTACGGCTACTCATCCCTGGTCTACATAAATATATAAACAAAGTTTCTAGAGGAAAATAAATTCCCAAAATAAATTGACCAAGCATTTATGTAACAAACATTACGTTTTCAGGATCACTTACACTTTGATTCCCATAAAAATAACAAAACAAATAACAACAAAAAAAACCAAACGAACACAACACCACACAAAGTGCGTAAAGTTAGAGACCAGCATCACCACGCGGAGTTTGTGAACAGTGCAGTGATATGAAAACAAGGAGTAAACATCGTGTCCCACAGCGACAAAAATGTATGTTCACACTTTAAACAGTTTGGATAGTTTTTATATACTTGCTGGCTTCGTCAGGTGAAAGAAAATCTTTGCCCACACCATTGTGTGTAATACGAAGCCGCGCTAGATAAAACAACCCGTACCGCACACCTTCAGTGCCACGGAGCTGCCGCCGCACCTCGTTAAAGGCAGCCAGGGCTTTTGCGGTTTTCACCGTATGGTCGGGAAAGATAGAAATGTTCAGGCCCTTAAACTGAATTCGCTGTAACTCTCTGGCGCGCAGTAAGACATCAAGACATTCGCTGTGATAGTGAAATTTGGCCACAATGGCTCGTGGTCGTTCACCAGGCTTTGGTCAATTTGCTGCCGCTTGCGACTGGAATGCTTTGCAAAATACTCTCAAACTGGATAAATTAATTCCAATTTCATCCTTTAAAAATATTATATCATATTTGTTCACGGACATATGCAGGTGCTTCTCTACATAATTTTGTTTTAAAATGTATTTATGTAATTGTTAACCTGTATGTATTTTTGATGTTTTGTATTTATTTTAGCCCTACTTCCCTTTCCCTAAGTGGTTATTCCACTTGTCAGGCCGCCATTGTAAATAAGAACCTGTTCTTAATGACTTGCCTGTAAAAAAAAAAATTATAATAATAAAAAAAAATATTAAAAATAATAAAAATAAAGGTACGGGCTGTAGAGTGTGATGTGACCTGTCCAGAACCGGCTTCTTTTCCAGACTCAGTGCCTCCTTCACACTCGTGACAGTGGAGCTATCGGGACCCTCAGGAACACCGATTATCCGGACATTATCGCGCCATGACCTAGCTTCCAGATCTTCGCATTTGGTCTCCAGTTTATTGAACTCAGCAGTAAGACGTTGTATGTCACGTTGCACAGAGAGCGCTCCATTTCAACCACGGTGCCCTTTAGTGCCAGCACCGCAGCCTCATTTACAGCTTTACCGCTGGACAGCTGCGCCTTCACTTCCGACTTGATTGTTAGTAAATCGTCTCCCAATGTACGTTCCAATGCACGTAGTTCGGCCTTAAAAACCTCAGTGATTTCGGACCTCAAAAGGACAGCAGCTCTGACTTTAATAAATCAATATCAGCTTTAGAAGCTGCCTGTGAAACGATGGGCCCTTCACACAGAGGTGAATCATGCGAAGACGAGGCCGCAATTGTTGCACCAGGCTTTAACTTAAATTTTTTTGGTTCAGACAGACAGCATATCATAAGAATGCCTTCTGACTTCTAACGCATGGCCCTTTTACAAACAGGCCTTTGTGGTGCAAAAATAAAAAAAAGAAAAAAAATATTAAATAAAACCAGATGTTTTGTTCCTGTTCTGTTTCCAAGAAGATGCAATGTTCTGCCATGTTAATCTGTATTCTATGTAATTCTCAGGACATGCCTCGGTGTGATACGTCATATTTACCTAACAGCAGTGGTGCTGAGAGAACGCGATTGAGAAATGTTGTAGCAAGGAAAAATCTATCTAACCAATCTACATAAATATTGGTCACTTTCTTACATTTTCAATGCAAATATGTTAAAAACGATGCATCACGATAAAAATGCCAGCTTGTATCCAATGTACACTTAAATCAATGCATAAAATCCTTGGCTTTTATGCAAATCAGTGAATTTTACCATCCCTAATGCAGACAGGCACAGGCAAGTCAGAAATGCTTTCATTACATTACACACTAAAAATTAATTATTTCAATTGTTGTGCACCCAACCACATTCCTTTTCTCATGGGCATTGAGGCAAGTTTTATATGCTGTTCATTTTGTTTTTTAAATTAAGTCTTCCTAACAAACAACAGATGTTGTTTTGGCCATTCTATTGAGGCAGAAAGGAGGTTCACCTGTGGCTGACTAAGATAGAAAGACAATAAATGTTGAACTGTTTAATGAGGGATTTAAGTCTTGGACAAGTACAATCCGTAGATACACTCTTAATCCCTTGTGTGTAATCACATTTCAGCTTGGCTGGTATGTGCATGGAACACTATTAATTGTTTCCCACTCTGCTTTTAATATTTTACCACATTTCTCTTGCCAAAATGTCCCAGGGCTAGGAGTTAAAAGCTACCATCTTTATTTTATCTCTTCTGCTTTGCTTGTCTGCTTAGTATCACATTTTGCCTTCCCTCCCACTCCCCCTACATGCTTGCTCTCTCTCTCTCTCTCTCTCTCTCTCTCTCTCTCTCTCTCTCTCTCTCTCTCTCTCTCTCTCTCTCTCCCACTTCCACTTCCCATCACACATTAGGTGTTCTAAAATGGTGAGCCTCATGGCTGGGTTTTCACTGTGGGTGTATGTGATAAAAACTTGAGTTACATGAGTCATGTTGATTGCACTGCCATTGACAGTGTGTGTGCAGATCCATGACACATTAAGCATTCCATAAAAAAAAAACTTTCCATGCCAGTAACACTACTGTTCTTCTAATCACAAATGACTTGAGCTATGCAGCCTGCATGATGAACCTTAAATTTTACGTTTGTCTAAAGTCTATTTATTTTTCCTCTCGTCCCCGTGGTGAATCTGTGGCAGATGCAGATGGACTGAGCATGGTGGTAGGGTGGGAGTTATCAACTGCAAAATACAAATAAGGCTAGTCTAAATGAGCCAATGCTGGAAGCTTATCAAATATGACGGTATGAAAGAAAGAAAAGAAATAAAAAAGAATTTTTTAGTTACCAAAGTTAGGAATTCCCTCTCTCTCTCTCTCTCTCTCTCTCTCTCTCTCTCTCTCTCTCTCTCTCTCTCTCTCTCTCTCTCTCTCTCTCTCTCTCTCACTCTAATCTATTTCATCATGCACCACAGGACTCCTCACCCTACCTGGAACAGTCTTTTTTCCAGTCCTCATAAGAAAGGAACATGGGCAAGCTGCTGACAGCAAGGGAGAAAAGAAGAACAAGAGAAGGGCAGATGATTGTAAAAGCTAATAAAAAGAGAATGAGGAGAATGAGCTCTGAAATCTCATCATGCTCTTATAACTATTATTACTGAAAAACTAAATGCAACTTTTCTGAAGTACTATATGGAGTGAAAAGACATGAACTCAACTCAACGTAAGCTTTGTCATTTCTTCACATACACAGAATAGTTGGGGCTTGAATGCCCTGTGTCTGGTGTCCTTTGTATTGCAAAAGTGATTGTTAATTCTCTGTGCATACTGGTGTTTTGCTTTCTTGATGGCTTTGGAAAGCCAAGCCCTTGCTGTCCTGAGAGGTCCTTCAACCCCCAACTTCAAGGCAACATCTCTCTGTCTGAGCAAGGCATGGACCTCATCAGTCATCCACGGCTTCTGTATAGCAAATGTGGTTATGTTTTTTTCCACAGTGACATTACCTGTTCTCAATGCACTTCTCTATGTTCCCAGTCACAGAGACAGTGTATTCGTCCAGACAAATGTGCTGGTCATAGGTGGCAGCTTGCTTGGACATGTTTCAGCCCGTGAACTCAAAACAGTTCTGTAGGGTTGAAGTAGCTCCTTCTGGCCATATTCTGATGGTTCTTTGTACTGGCCTGGAGCGCTTCATCAGTGGCCTTTATGCTGGGAGTAGCAACTGTCCTAGGTGGGGTCTGACTGTCCTAGGTGGGGTCGAGGAATGGCTTTATGTGAATCCCAGGTGTTTGTTTAATACAAGTCCAGTAGTCTCCTCTTGTGACAAAGTTGAACTTTCCCAAGAACCCACTTGCGTGGTATGTACATTTATCAGGAAGTAATTACCGAGATGGAATATGACATCCACTGCAACAAAAGCACTTTGTTTTATTTCTTTGAAGCTTATTTATTTATTTAAAGTATTCCCCAAGTTACCCTTGTGTGTGTACTGTATGCACACAACAGGGAAAGAGAACAGGCATTCATTATTTGGTCTGGAACAAAAACTCCCATTAAAAGGAAACAGGTAAAAATCTTGACATGGTAGTGGCTGTTTCTCAAAGAAATATGAGAGTACCCTTAATAAAGCAGACTCACCTAAAAACCTGATTTCCTGATTCCACTTAATGTGAAGTCAAACAGAGATGACTGCATTTTGAGCACTGTGCTAATTTTTTGATTCTGTCTGGAGGCTGCTCAGAGACACATGACCTCTCTACAAGCTTAGTGAGGTTTTGGACCACTTAACACAATTCAAGATGTGATACCAAACGAGACATTGAATTGGTTTTATTTATCCTATAGTTGTAATGTGACGTGTTGTTCATCAGACATATAGCACGAGAGGCAAGTAGACAAATATGACAACCCAAGAATGTTTTATATTATAAACATCCACATGTGCAATCTATTAACGTTTTACAAAAGACACTATATTAAATTTATTTTATTTGAATTACTTTATACATATTCAGAGTATTTTAATATAAGGTATTATATAATTATATAATATATATATATATATATATATATATATATATATATATATATATATATATATATATATATATATATATATATACACACATATATATATATATATATATATATATATATATATATATATATATATATATATATATATATATATATATATATATATATATATATATATATATATATAAGTATTCCAAAAAGGAAATAGCGAACTAAGAATTTCAACATCCTTTTATCTCCTTTTTTCTTGCCTTGTTGACTCTGCCCCTCTTTCACAGTTTTCTCCTGCCTCCCCGTCATCCACTACAGCACTGACAGGATGCAAAATATGTATTAAAAAAGACAAGCTTCATCAATCAAATGATTTATTATACACGTTAAAATAATGAAATAATATGTTAGTTTCTCAGGGGACCAAACAATGAAGAAGACATTGTTTTGTGATTAGCAGTTTTGATGAGCAGGGATTAGTAACAAGGCATGTTGTTTGTTAAGACAACCAGCGCCATTTGATTAAAATAACTCTCTATTTTCCGCGTTTTCCCCATTCTCAAAACATGCACTGATTATTAAGTTATCCAAGAAGGCCATTAGTTGTGATCTAAATGCGTGTTTGCATGGATATGTCACCTATTATAAGTGTGCTATGCTGCTTTTTTCAGCCGGACCTAGTTAGGCTTCAAGTCTGTGAAACATAACGCTCATGTTCCCTGTAGTGTCAGGCAGGCTTCGCAGATCAGCTCTAAAATTCACTGAATTAATTAAAGAGCCAGCCAATTGAGGGTCTCTTGTGGCTTCTCAATGCTGAAGTGTTACAGGAAGTTACAGAAATCATGTGTGTACGTGGCCAAAAAACATGCTTCTTATAATAGAGATGGAAAGGTTGCAGGAGAGCTTCTGTACGTTCTTATTAGGCCAACTTTCCAGCTCTGCATGACATATCTGGGCCATGGAATCCCATTACACCAGCATCGGTGGGTGTGTAAGAGTAAGTCCATGCATGCTTTCCCACCCACTGTCCTACATACTGTACAAGGTCAGTGGCTTTTCTAATTTTTTTCTAGTGTCTATTAAAAGTGATACTCATTTAGTTTAGATTTTGGAAATGATCACATCAATGCTGTGGATAATTCCCAACTACATGATAACACTTATTCGACATGGGTCAAGAAGTGAATGCATTAGTTATCAGTTAGACTAAACGGTACACATCTGAATAAAACCACATTAAGTTTGCAGGTAAAAAGTATACAAAGCTACAGTTCCACAGTTCTTTGCCTCTTTCATTTCACATGCCACATAAGTGAATTCCATACAGAAATGGTAGGATGATTAAAATGGAAGGTCACTGCTCCCCGTCTCTCTTAGCTTTCTACCTCACCACAGCTGAACAGGCTGGAGTGGGGCTCTAATAGGCTTGTGCAAAAAAATAACTGAGAGGGTTTTATTTAGAGGGTCCTGGCCACACATGGTCGATTCCCTATTTATCCCTCTATTAGCACCAAAGCAGTGAGGTATTTTTCCTCTCTGAGCACTCACAGTTATGGGGACTACAGCATCCAGTACCTAGCAGGATTTGAAGAGACGACTATGGACAAAGCAATTTAGTGGTGGGAGAAATGTGTCGGAGGCAGTGTGGCATTTCTTCCTGTCACTCAATTTTGTTTTTCCTGAAGCTTGAGGGTGGGGTGGGGGTCGGTGGTTTGGCCACAGGTGGATACAGGATACACCTTATTTATGTGTCTTGATTTCCATGTCTGTGGCATATGCTCAGTCATGCAGTATTAGCCTTCATGTTGGCTATGGTAGGGCGGTTCCCCCAGAGAGAAGCAAAGGACAGAGATGAACTGGTACTACGGATGTTGGCACAAACACAAATGGATCTCATTGAAGCTTGAAGCACTGGGGAAAGGAAGTCGCTACTTCTTTGCCGTGCTGCTGGGGCTCCGGGTTTCAAATGCTGTACAAATAGCAGGCTCCCATGCACAGGTTTCCTTTCCTATTTTTGCACATTATTTTACAGCAATGCATGGGGGATTGAATGGAGTTTATACTAAATCATTAAATCTACCTGGGACTGATTAAAAAATGGAGACTTTTTTTGGAAAAGGAAAGGAAAGATTTTATTCAGCACACACAAGCTACTATTTTTAAATGGTATGTGTGTGCTTGTATGTGGTGCTATTTTACATTTGTATTGTAGGATAATTAATCACAATTCTCTTAAAACAGGAACATTAACATCCAACAAAATTCAACTTTCTGTTCCATTCTGTTCCTGCTTTATTTTCATTGGAATGAGGCTTGTAATGAATTTTACAGTGCTTAGATCCTTATAGTATAGCACCATTCACAAATAGAAAATGTCACAAAAGAATCTGGACCATCTTCAAGCTATCCACATACGTTCTGAAATACAAGCTTCTATTTGTCACTCTGAGGTGTACAATACAAATGAGGAAACCTGTTTCCAGACTTCAAGCAGTGATTGATTAGTTTTTATGTGAGAAAGAAAGAAGTAAAGTCTTCCTCTCTTCTCATGTATCATCTATATCATTATGACATGACATTTTCCTTGACAATAGCTTGATTCATTAATGGCCCAACAAATTACTGTCAGACCAAAGCAGCTGTGTCCAGATCCAATGCCACTCTTGGTGTATTGTTTTGTAAAAGGTCTTGTTTTCTCTTTTATCTAAACCCACTAACATATTCCCCGATAAGTGAGTTTATGGGGTGGCCAGATTTGGGGTCACTGTGTACCCTTTTTTGTCTGCCGCATGTTGGCCAATAAAATGTCACTCCTTAGAAGTCTGACACACTTCTAACAGCGAGAGGTAATCTAAGCGAGACGCACAGGGTTTGAAAGAGTGAATATTTAAAAGGTCAAACCTTATCCAAGTGAATCAAGAAGAATATATGTACACTCAGCTAGTAGTATAAGACTGAAGTAATAGAGATTTAATCAGCTACATTAGTACTCTTTTATTTTTTATAATAAAATCATATTATATGATATCTCAATAAGTATATAGTCGGAAATGTATACAAGTAGGTGCTAGACTTGGAGAGAGTCATTAACATTCATAGTGACAGATGTGACTGTACACACACAGTCCTCGCTCTTCTCTGGTGGTAAATTATTCACTAAATCTACTTAAACAAAGGAGGCACAATTTAAGCACTGAATTGGAAAGAGCAAAATGCAGAGATGAGTGGTTTAGAGGTGTACTGAGAACGACAGATGGAAGCAACAACGTGCACCTGCCATCCTCTCCATTTATCGTACGTCTCTTTTTCCTCACACATTTTTCCACCACCATTCACTTCTACTTTCTATCACTGTTCCCCCTGTACACACATCAAAAGAGGATAGGGTTTGGAAAGGATGGACCAAAGAGAATAAAAGGTTTTTGATTAGTCCTGGTTGATATTTTTACCTCTGCTGTAGACTTTGTAATTTTGAAATTCTTTTATTTTTATTTAACTTTTATTTTATAGTTTATATACTCACTCATAATTACTAACTTCTAATTGTGCACATTTGTATTGTAAAGATAAAGCAAACCTGCATTAGTGTTTGGTTTATGAGTATAATCACATTTTCATGTAAATAATTCCATCCCTGTCTCCGCTTTTCATTGCTAACTAAAATGACATTCACCCACTGTTTACTTACTACAGTCAGCATGAAAACTATATTTACAAAGCAGTCTACCCTGCACTACTGCAGCCATGGAAACTTGATTTACTTGGAACTTGCATGGCAGGAAATTTCTTTTTGGGACATTCTGAACAAAAATCTGTGGAACTTGTCATCCTTATCTCTTCACTGCACAATTGCACCATTTGCCACAGATCGTGAAGTGAGATGGTTTGTCAGATGACGGCTTAATTCTTACAGTTATAACAAAACACTATGCTTTTTTACACTCGATGTGGGACAATCACCAGCCTGCATGTGACTCAGCAATATAACAAGTGTGGTGGCACAGATAGAGCTCAGAATTCACAGAAAACACCAAGTTGTTGGAGCTCTAGGAATTCCTTTGGATTTGCTTAGTGGGTGCCCATTTCTTTTGCACAACAGTCAGCCAGGGTGAGCATTCTGCAGGTCACTAATAGCCCGATAAAGTTCACTCAGTGCCTCCTTAGCATGAGCACTGGGGGGGGGGGGGTATGTACACTCCGAAAATAAAAGCAGTGGTGATTTCCAGGGGCAAATAAAATGGCCTGCATCTTACAGTCACAAACTCCACCAGCGATGAGCAGTAGCTGAAGGCAAGCACAGAGTTCTTGCACCATTCAGTGTTTATTTAAACACATACTCCACCATCGCAAATGTTTCCGTACAGAGCTGCATTTCTGTCGACATGAAACAAGGCTAGTACATCTAGCTGAATGGTGGCATCTGGAAGTCTGTCGCTGAGCCATGTCTCTGTGAAAACAAAAACATGTGGTCAACTAATAGATAAAAAAGAACGACTGATTTCGAAAATAGTAGATAAGTAACAAGTACGATATTTGACTTGTAGTGTTAAAGTCTTGCCCAATTGAAATACTTCAGTAAAGTACAGATACTTAAAAAAGGTACTTAAGTACAGTAACAAACTACATTTACCTCGTTAATGTCCACCTGCAAATGGAATAAATGTAATGAAAATATGATTAGCAAAATATTTTTAATAAACAGGATTATATAAACCACATAAAGGCATTACTAGCCTTGCCAGTTTAAAAAGTATACAAGAAATACTCATTTTAAGAAGACAATCAGAACACTGATTATGTCAAGACTGAATGAGCTCTCAGAGACACCAAAGATAATTAGATTTAGTTTAGGGCTTTAAAGTAATTTCAAGAACATTTCAGAGCAATAATTTGGATCATTGTAATAAGAAGGGTGTGGATGAATGCTGGCTGCTGAAGGAAAAACATAATGTTTTTAGTAGGCTGCTGATTCACCAAAAAGAAGCAGAAGTCTGTAAAGCTTGTAGAGTTAAATTGTGTAGAAACCATGATCAATTGAGATAAGTAGCAAAACATTTAGCTTATTTTGTTTACAAAAGACAAAAGATCAGTGCAGAAACAGTGGAGAAACAGTGCAAACAATTGTCTATAGGAGAACTGTGTAGCAGCACTATTATTTAATTTGTTTTTATTAAAGAAAAAAAAAAAACGTTCCGTCTAGTTTCTGTTTACTCCTTCCCACACAGCCAATTAGGGTTATTACAGTGGTACCCAAAACACTTGACTTTGGCTCCCTTGAGGTCTGGCATTGGCATAACCAGCTTTGAGGTACTGCCAAAACAGCAGAGCAATGATTGACAGGATGTTATGAAAACCTTTGTGGGACGGTTATAAATTTCCTGCAGTTGTACAGAGCTCGTCTGAGACATATTCAGTAGGGTGGCTGCTATCCCTCTGTTTAAAGAAGTCCAATTCAAAGCCCAGCAGCTGGAGCATGACTGTTTAAAGTGAGTCATCCTGAATAAGTTATCCCAGAACCTGATCAAAATGGACAGTGACTGGTGAAAGAACATGGCACAGTGTAAGTCATTCATATGATGGATATCTTGAATAATGGATTTTGATGGAACAATTACTTACACCACTCCCAGTAGATACAGATAAGATAAGATAAGATAAGATAAGATAAGATAAGATAAGATAAGATAAGATAAGATAAACCTTTATTCGTCCCACAGTGGGGAAATTCCTTTGTTACAGCAGCAAATGACAGAAATATATAAAAAGAATATACACATACTATAATATACAGTATATACACAGTACAATGTATAAATACAAATAAGGGGGGAAAAAAAGTATGTATTGCAGGTAGTATTGCACACAGGTGGTATTGCACACAGGTAATATTGCACATGTTGCAGGTAGTATTGCACACAGGTAATGTTTACACAGTTAACAGTAATAAGTATGTATTATGGTGACTGGTTCACTGGGAGCAGCTTTGATTGTAAAGTCTAATAGCAGCAGGGAGAAAAGACCTTCTGTAACGCTCCTTCAGACATTTAGGATGTAACAGTCTGTTACTGAAGGAGCTGCTCAACAATGAAACGGTTGCATACAGGGGGTAAGAGACGTTCTCCAGCAATGATGATAGTTGAAAGACCTTAGTCTCCTCAGCAGAAAGAGTCTGCTCTGCCCTTTCTTGTAAATTGCCTCAGTGTTGTCTGTCCAGTCCAGCTTGTTGTTTAGGTGAACACCCAGGTATTTGTAAGAGTCCACTCTTACAATGTCCTTTCCCTGAATGTTCACTGGTGATAAAGTTTGTTTGTGCCTACGTAAATCCACCACCAGTTCTTTGTTTTTCCCCGCATTAATCTGGAGGCAGCTCCGTTGGCACCAGTCCACAAAGTTCTGTATAAGTCCTTTGTACTCCCTGTCATCATCATCCGTGATCAGACCGACGATGGCAGAGTCATCAGAGAACTTCTGTAGGTGACTGGTTGCTAAGCTAAACATGAAGTCTGCAGCGTAGACGGTGAAGAGAAACGGGGCTAGAACCGTTTCCTGCAGGGCTCCAGTGTTGCAGACAATCATGTCAGACTCACAGTCACGAGTCCTCACATACTGTGGTCCAACCCCATGTACACCATCTTATCCCTCAGGAGCGCAGGTTGGATGGTGTTAAAAGCACTAGAAAAGTAAAAAAAACATGACTCTCACAGTGCTCCCAGCCTTTTCCAGGTGTGAAATAGCCCAATTTAGGAGGAAGATGATTGCGTCTTCCACTCCAATGCCAGGTTGGTAGGCAAACTGTAGTGGATCCATTGATGGACTCACCCGAGGTCGGAGATTAGTGAGCACCAGCCTCTCCAATGTTTTAATCAGATGCGAGGTCAGTGCTACTGGTCGATAGTCTCCAAAGTCTTTTAAGCACGACGTCATTGAAACAGGCACCGCGCAGGATGTTTTTCATATCTGTGGCACCTTTCCCAGCTTCAGGCTTAGGTCAAACATGTACAGCAATATGCCGCACAGCTGGTCTGCACAGGTCTTATGTAGCCTGGAGCTGATGCCGTCTGGGCCTGCAGCCCTCCTCGCTTTGATCTTCCTGAGCTCCATTCTCACATGGGCTTCTGTGAGGGGTAGTGTGTATTGGTTGGAGTGTTGACTGAAGGTGAGATGAGATGTGTACCTCCACATTCTGGTGTTAGCAGAAAAAGCCTTTACTTTATGGTTTATTTATGGTCAAATCCAAAGACATAGGAAGAATTAACCAAAGATCCACAGCATGATCTCATGCATCTTTATGTCCTTTCCCCCCTTTAGCTCCTCAGACCCTCACTCCCCAACTTCAAACTTAGAGAAAGCACCAAAAAATGGAGCATCATAGCCTATACAGTACAGTATTTTAGCGGAGGTTCAATAAATCCTAAAGCCAGTTAATTAATATAGGCACTTCTATACAATTGATTTATTGATCAACAGAAGATAACTATAGTAAAAACCGAATTTTTTGCACATATCATATAGAAAATTCTTCTTTACCAGAAATAACACATTACAGGTCTAATCAGGCACTGCACAACAGTCTTGATCATCCAAACACATTAACAGCCTTCGTCTTGATGAGAATGAATGAGCAGCTGGATACTGTGCAATCAGCACCTGCTGAGAGTATTATACAGTTCTAAGCTGAACCAAACACATGGATGGCTCTAAATCCTTCCAATAATCGAAACTTAAAAACTCGTAACCACACAAAAATGGTGTCAAATCTGGTTACACCGAACATCATACAAAAAAAGTCAGGACTTATGAAAACAAAACTTGAAAACATGAGATAATATGAGCTAAATCAGATGTGTTGGAAGAAGATCTTTCATTGAATTAAAGTGCTAGTGAAAACACCTTGCAGAAAACAAATGCATAAAGTCAGAATTTCTCTAATAAAACTAATAGTTCATAGAGGAATTGCTCAAACATAGCCACACATTTTATTTTTATTTTTTTTACAAAAAATAGATCTTTTGGGAACAATGATCTGAATGCAATTAACATGGTAAGGTGTTTTTTAAAATCGATCTCAGAGAAAGAATGCATTTTTGTCACATTATTCATTGGGCCGTTTGAAGAAACATGTGATGTACTAAAATTCCCATATGTAATGGATTTTGTGAATGGAGGCCTGAACATCATTCTTTTTAGCACATTCAAGGTTATAGCGTGTCTATATGCTGAGAACATTACGTTGAAACAATTTCCTGCTTCCAATAAAGCATAAAAAATTAAATAATAATTTTCACAAAACATGGAACAGTTGTTGCTATGGAGAATGAAGAAGACCTTCTGAGTTAAATGATGTAGAATGAGCCATGACAACATGCTTTTCGGTTTTATTTTTTATAGTTGTATAGATTTAGTTATACCCAGACTTTCATGGACATTTATTCTGGCAATAAATCATCAAAGCAGTAATTTTTTGTTGAAAGCATGAAAACAAATAAAGAAACTGCAGCTCACTGATCAGACCCTGCTTTCAGCATGGCTGTTCTTTTACACTTAACACACAGTAAGCCTTGATATGGCACGACCAGTCATGCACTGCCCAACTCAGTATGCTTAGTTCTCAAACACACTGCAGGATCTTGTCAGTGCTGTAAAGTTCATCTTCTCCTATGGGAACACCAGGGCCCGGTTTTTCAAAAGTAATCCACTAGGATTTTGGATAACGGATTGGATCAAATCTTGAAAATGGGTTTTTCAAAAGAAAAAACGGATTACATAATCAGATTAGATCATGTAATCCAATCTTGGTTTTGATCCGGATCAAACCTTTAGTTTGGGTTTTTCAGAAATTTTTTGTATGATTTGGATCACTTTGATCCAAAAAAATCTGGATTAAATTGATCCCATCAGAAGGGTGGATTCAGCATGGATTCCATGCCCAAAATGTAATGAAAACTTAAAAAATGTATCAAATAATACTATATTTGGATCATGCAGTATCTTACAAGATATCCTATTTATTCATAAGGTTTTAATTTTATTTGTTCATCCGTCAGGCTACAGTGATTAGGTAGGCGTTAACGTATTCAGCCTTTCAGTATAGGCCTACAGCAAAGTAGAAAGAGTTTGGCCTCATACAATAATCCCCCAAACAGCTTTCAAAATTGCCAAAAAACAATAAATTTTATTCTGTCACTAATTGAGAGATATATATATATATATATATATATATATATATATATATATATATATATATATATATATATATATATATATATATATATTCATCACAATCGAAAATATTTTTGTTTTTAGAATATTTATTAGTGATGCATGCAATGATTACAGAATAACCCTAAAAATGCAAAGAATGGAAATCACTGATTTTTGTAATCCAAAACAATTCCAAATCAGAAATAGTGTCCAACTATTGCGTCCCTTGTTGCACGTCCTGTTTGCTCCTTCTGGCAGAATGCAGGAGGTTGGTTAGGGTCTCCAAGGGGCTCAGGTGCATCATTGTCAGCACAGAGAGGGACATTGCGCTTAGTAGCGATGTTGTGCAGGACAATACAGGCAAGGGTTATGTTGCATGCTTTCTGTGGTTCCGCTCTCAGGTAGTTAAGGCATGCAAAGCGCCTCTTAAGAACTCCATTTAAACGCTCAATTGCACATCTTGCTCTGCAATGAGCAGTGTTGAAGCGTGCCTGCACCAGCGTATTTGCTGTTAGAAAAGAAGTCATCAGCCATGGTAGGAGTGGGTAGGCACTGTCTCCTAATATTATGTTATCCGGTCGGTTGGTTTGGAGGTCTCTATATAGAGCGCTCTCCCTCAGGATGCGTGCATCATGGACAGACCCAGGCCACTTGACAACGCAGTTGGTAATGATGAGGTCAGCATCACACAAGTTGGACACTGATGCTGTGCCTCCCCTTTCTGTTTATAAACTCCCATTCATTTTTACGAGGTGCTTGTATATGCACATGTGTGCAGTCTATTGCTCCAATAGTATTGGGCATATTCCCCAAAAGAAAAAAGCTGCTGTTGGCCTGGGCAATCTGGTTGTCCTTTGGAAAAGAAACAAATTCATTGACCAGGCTGGCCAGTGCAATTGACACATCTCTCACCACATCACACACAGCTGATTTCACCACTCCCATATAGTCACCAACAACCTGATAGAAAGTCCCACATGCATAAAATCGGAGAGCAATGAGGATCTGGTCTTCCACAGACAGACCGTGACTCCTTTGGGTTCTGTGTTGAAGTTGGCCTGCCATTTTACTGTCTCTCTGTGAATCCTCTGAGAAAGGCTGATTTATATAGCTGTGTAGTTGGTCTTTTCAGACACACCTATTACAACCGATTAGTTTTGGCTTGTGTTCAATTGAGGCAATTGGACCCAAAGCCTATAATTGATGAACAATGTTCACTATTGTAAAACAACGGAACCATGGACTCAAGAAGCTGTAACTTCACTGCTGCTGAAACCAATGCACTACTAGAGGGTGTTCGGTGCCATTATGGAACAATAGTGGGAAGTTTTAATTCTGCTAAGGATACCAACAAAAAGAAAAATGATGTTTGGATTTTAATCACAGAAAATGTGAACGCCATAGGGTCTGGCCAGAGGAGGACCACAGACCAAATCAAATTGCGGTGGAAGAATCTTAAGGCTAGGGCAACAAAGGACCATGCTGAAGCCAAAAACCCACAAACAGGCAACAAGCCATTTAAGAGGGGAGATTATACAGATGTGGTCCTCGACATCATTGAAGGTGAGAAGTTGCAAGCTCTCCATGGTATTCAAGGTGTTGTAGGGGATGGCGAGCCTTGGATTGAGGAGGAGGAGGAGAATCTGCCAGTTCCTCCTGAGGCTGATCCAGAGAGCATATTTATATTGAATCTCAGCTCTGTTCCTGAGGAAGAAGCTGGATCCTCATTGGTTGAGCCAGTGGTAGTTGCCACAGGATCTCAGAGCAAAGGCTTGAAGCGCCTTTCATCAAACAAAGATGATGATTACAAGGCACTTCTGCAAAAAGAGACTGAAAGGGCAGAAGCACAGCTTCATCTGGCAGAGGAACAACTGACTCTGACCAAACTGCAGCAAACCAAGGCTAGACTTGAGATCCGCCTCCTAAAGGCTACGCTCAGACAAGCTGGTCTCTCCACATCAGATGAGGAAGTCTGAAATTATTGTGGAGTATTTGACATTAAGTCTTTTTTTTTTATTATTCAATACATCTATATTTGAAACTTGTTATAAATATCCTCAATGTACAGTGTTTGTGTTGTAGGTCTCAGATGAGCGGACTGCTGGAAGAGGATGGGGTGGGGGTTTTTTTGTGTTTAGTTTCTTTTAAATGTGTGTGTTTAAAGGCCAGTGAACTCAATTAAGATTTTACAATTTTTATAGTGTACAGTAAATTTATACTTTTCCACAAAAAAGTCAAAATGTTTTCATGTTTTTTCAGTAGTAGGTCCTAAACTGTGGAATAATCTTTCTCTTAATATTTTTTCTTTTTTTGACCTAAAAACTAGTTTTTAGGTCAAAGTTGAAGACAAGTCTGGCTTTTGATGCGGGGAATTGTGATTTGGGAACCCTTACATGTGTTTGTTTTATTTGCGTTGAATGTTGTGTATGTATTTAGACTTTGGTCAACAAAGTTGCATTTAGAAGTGCTATATGAATAAATAGAAGTTGAAGAGGTGGAAAGAGTAATACCATTTTCTATTCAAGTAAAGGAACTGTTATTTTAATGAAATTTTATTTAAGTATGTACTCAAGTAAAAGTAAAAAGTAGTTCATTTATAATTTATTTTGAGAAAAATGTACAAAGTTTTTTTTAGCTTTTGTTTTAATGGTGTTAATTTTTGGTGTTAATATTAATTTTAAACTAGTTTAGAGAACACCTTTACAAATTAAAGTGCATTTATGATAATCATAATAATAAATCATAAATGCAGATTCAGAGTTCAGGAATTGAGCATACGCATTGAACAACTTTTGATTCAATGGCGTTTCGATTTTAACTGCATCTGCATAACTGGTGTCTGTCTTGCCCGTCTCTATCTTTCTTTCTTATGAGTTTCCTTTCTAGTTCCCTGAGGAAACAAGACGCTGTATTTCTAGCCACACCTCCAGCGCCCCTTTAGCGCTTTCTTCATGGTTACAGAAGCTGAAACAGTCTTCTCTCCAGGTGCGCTTTATACTCCCTGGTCGTGACGTCACCCCACAGCCTGTCTTCAATTTTGACTGATTAGACTCATTACTCAGAGCATGGACAACGCAGTCGCATTCCCAAAGGGTTCCGACGCAGCTAGAGTTCCCTCAGGGAACTAGGGTTACGTACGTAACCTAGAGACATTTGCTCTTAACTGACATAGAGCACATAGAGCACATATTTAAAAATGTAAGCCTATATTTACATAGTTAGATACTGATTCCATTGTTGACATGAACCCTTATAAAAACCCTCTTAAAAACAAACATGTCTTTGACCACAGTGATTTTAATCATTCTTAATCCTCCATATTTGCCAGGAAATGTCTTCAAAACCACCCCATGGGCCAATTATTTCTATTGGGCTGACTGTCCTTCAATTGCACATGCTCCAGCGCAAGAGTGGATCTGCCATTTTCTTCAACCTTGAAATGTAGTAATGTACTCTTTTCTTCACTAATGCTAGAATATGTTAGACAAGCTCTGAAATGTATGACTAAAAAGTTCCTTTTCATTGGACTTGGTGGTGAAGGATTGGCAGGAATCTTCTGTCAGAATTAATGAGGCATCTGGACCTGTAGATGTAACCTGCAGATGTACAGTAAGACTATACTTAAGTATTTAGATACTGATTCCATTGTTGACATGACAGAACCCTCTTAAAAACAAACATGTGAATGGATGGGACATGCTCCAGTAGGTGATGTCATTAATTCTTTGGAAAACGTTTGGGCTAATGTAGGAATGTGACAATTTTTGGGTTCCCTCTATGAAATGTAGGTCTTGGGTTGCAAGCCATAATCTGTCGGTTCATAGCTTAGTGCCTCTATGCCGTCTGTCCCAAAAAATTTCTTGTTAATATTTGGTAACCCAGGAGAGTGAAAAGGTGTGAGGATTGTGGCAGATTGCTTTATTGAATTTTGGGCATGTTAAAAAGTTCAAGATGGCATGACAAGGTCAGCATAATATAAATAATCATGACATCAACACACATGGGAAAGCACCACCTAGTCCCGAAAATAACTAGCAATGGAGCAGAACACTCCCCACCTGACTTCTTTAAGATGCCACAATTAACTAGACTTAAATCAAATTGAGTTTGGACTTAGAATACAGAAGCAACATCTGAGACAACCCACAGAAACACATCAGATGAGCCTCATTGACCAGCGTGATTTTAATCATTCTTAATCCTCTATCTTTGCCAAGAAAAGTCTTCAAAACCACCCCCATGGGCCAATTATTTATCTTATGTTGACTGTCCTTCAATAGCACATCCGCCATTGCAAGACTGGGTCTGGCATTTTCTTCGACCTTGAAATGTAGTAATGTCCTCTTTTCTTCATCAATGCGAAGCTCTAAAAAATGACTGAAAAGTTAATTTTTTCACTCAACTTGGTGGTGAAGGAATCGCAGGAATGTTCTGTCAGGATTAATATAGCATCTGGACCTGTAGACATAGGTACTAAGGTGGGATCATTGATTATGACTGTGATTTCAACCAGGAAGGTGGTCAAAACTTCATGGGCCAGTCTTGATGGTCTAGGTTCTTTAAGCATAGATTAAAGGATCTGCCTTGACACTCCACTCATATGCTCCCAATTTCCACCCATGTGAGATTAATGAGGAGGGTCAAACACCGAAGAACATCCCTTTTTAATTAGACACTCTAGTACCTTTCTGTTACATGGGATTTATGTGAGTTTCATCTTCTTGAATGCTCCAACATAGCTGGTGCAACAGTCCAAACAGAGCTGCTTTGCTAAACTAAAAGTTAAAGAATCTGCAGAATGCATTTATGGCACTTTAAATATCTATAGGCTCTATAACGTCTCTAGGTTACGACCGTAACCCTAGTTCCCTGAGGGAACAAGGCGCTGCGTCGAAACGCTATGGGAACGCTCCTGCCTGACCACGCTCTGAACCACGTGTGTAATCTGACCAATAGGCATTTGGGACGTGACGTCATTAGCGGGCGACGTCGCGTAAACAGGAAGCTACAAATGGCTGCGAGATGGACCAGACACCAGCTCCTGCGAGAGAAGGTAAGCGCCGCAGGGATGCAGGGAGTGTGGCACGGAGACGCAGTGTTTCGTTCCCTCGGGGAACTAGGGTTACGGTCGTAACCTAGAGACGTTCCCCTTCAGGAACTCGAGCTGCATCGAAACGCTATGTGAACGAGTGTCCAATCAAGCCACACTGACCAGACCCTGCCTAGAGAGTGAGGGCCTCGGCACCAGCACGCAGGACAGAGGAGCCCGGGGTGGCTCTGAGGTCAAGGTCATAGAACCTGACGAAGGTCAGCGTGGTGGACCAACCCGCCACGTCACAGATGTCCTGGAGTGGGACTCCAGCGGACCAGGCCGTAGAGGCCGCCACACTCCGGGTGGAGTGAGCTCGAACCCCGAGCGGTGCGGGGAGGCCAGAGGACTCGTGAGCTGACACAATCGCATCTACAACCCATCTGCTCAAAGTCTGCTTATTGGCCAGGAAACCTTTCCCATTAGGGCCATACCAGACTAGCAGCTGCTCCGACTTCCTCCAAGGACTCGTCCTGCGGAGGTAAGCATCCAGCTCGCACTGGACACAGTCGGTGCTGTCGCTCCTGGTCGGGGGCAGTAAACGGAGGAGGGCAGAATGCCTGCAACACGACAGGACGTGAGGGAGCTGAAGGCACCTTAGGCACGTACCCAGGTTTCGGATAGAGAAACACTCTGGCCATGCCAGGGGCAAACTCCAGGCGTGAAGGGGCCACGGACAGAGCCTGCAGATCCCCGATCCTCTTCAGGGAGGAAATCGGCAACAGAAAGGTGGTCTTAATCGACAGAAACCTAAGGGCCACATCGGCTAACGGCTCGAAGGGGGGCTCAGAGAGAGCTGCCAGCACAACTGGCAGATCCCAGACAGGCACTCTGGGTCGCGTCCCGGGCCTCAGCCTCCGGGTGCCACGGAGGAAACGTGTCACCAGTGGGTGCCTACCCAGCGACTGCCCCGCAGGCAGGGAGCCATAAGCCGCGATGGCTGACACGTAAACCTTTAGGGTCGAAGGGGTGAAACCCTGCGGCAAACTGTTCCTGTAGGAACTCCAGAACTAAACCAACCGGGCAGTTAACAGGATCCAGGCTGCGGTGCTCGCACCAAGACGTAAACAGTCGCCACTGTGTGGCGTACGACCTCCTCGTGGAGGGAGCTCTGAAGTGGAGAAGGGTCTCCACCACCTCGGTGGAGAGACCAGCCGCTATGACCCCCTCAGGGGCCACAGCCTCCACAACTCTGGCCGGGGGTGAACCAGGGTTCCGTCCGCCTGAGAGAGAAGATCCCCCCCTGGGAGGAATCTCCCACGGAGGGCCCTTGAGTAGGGACACCAGATCCGCAAACCACGGTTTGCTCGGCCATCGAGGCGCTACCAGGAGGAGACGGACTCCATCCCGGCGAACTCTCTCCAGAACTCCAGGGAGCAAAGCGATCGGGGGAAAGGCGTACAGGCGTAGCCTTGGCCACGACTGCACCATGGCATCCAGCCCCAACGGGCGAGAGAGAGAGAACCAAAGGGGACAGTGCGAGGTCTCCTGGGTCGCAAAAAGATCCACTTGGGCTCTGTAGAACCTCCGCCATACGAGCTCCACCACCTCGGGGTGGAGACGCCATTCCCCAGGCCTCGGCCCCTGCCTCGACAGGGCGTCTGCTCTGACATTCCGGGATGTAAATGGCCCTCAGGGACAGGAACCTGTCCTGAGACCACAAGAGGACCGCCCGTGCTAGCTTGTACAAGGGGCGAGATCGGAGACCCCCCTGGCGGTTGATGTAGGAGACCACCGCCGTATTGTCCGTGCGGACCAACACATGGCGATCTCTCAGGCCCGGGAGAAAGTGTTTTAACCCTAAAAACACTGCCATCATCTCCAGGCAATTTATGTGCCACGAAAGACACAGGCCGCTCCACAGACCCTGGGCGGAGTGGCCACTCATGACCGCTCCCCACCCGGTGAGGGAAGCGTCCGTCGTCAGCGTCACGGAGCCCCCAACACTGGGCCACGGGACAGAAACGTCCGGTCCTTCCAGACATCCAAGGCTCGAAGGGCATGCCGCGAGACCTTGATAGTGCGATGCGGGTTTCCCCTGCGGGAGAACCCCCTGCCCCGGAGCCACCACTGGAGGGGCCTCATGTGCAGGAGCGCGAGCAGAACTATGCTTGATGCTGCTGCCATGAGCCCTAGCAGCCTCTGGAACTGCCTTACAGTGAGTGGCTGGCCTTCCCGCACTCTCCTGACGGCAGTAAGGATGACTTCGACCCGAGCAGGCGACAACCGTGCCTGCATCGTGGCCGTGTCCCATACTACGCACAAAAAGGTGGTTCTCTGTGCTGGAGAAAGCACGCTCTTGCTGGCGTTTAGCCAAAACCCAAGCACCTTCATGTAGGCGAGGACGACATCTCGATGCGGAACCGCCTGGTGCTCCGAGGGAGCCATGATCAACCAAACGTCTATGTAATTCAAAATGCGGATGCCCTGAAGCCGCAGCGGGGCCAGTGCAGCATCGACGCACTTCGTAAAGGTGCGGGGCGAGAGTGCCAGACCGAACGGGAGGACCCGATATTGGTATGCTACGCCCCCGAAAGCAAACCTCAGGAACCTCCTGTGTGCAGGATCTATAGTGACGATCCAGTCCTCGGACCTGATCTGCGTCACGACCCCCTTGAGGGTGAGCATCTTGAACCTGAGTCTCCTGAGAGAGCGGTTCAAGGAGCGAAGATCTAAAATGGGACGCAACCCGCCATCCTTCTTCGGAACAACGAAGTACGGGCTGTAGAAGCCTGACTCTCGAACCGAGGGGGGAACCACCTCGATGGCCCCCTTCCCCAGGAGTGTGCGCACTTCCTGTTCCAGGACCAGAGCCTGCTCGGGACCCACCAGGGTGGGACACATCCCGTTGAAATGGGGAGGAGAGGATGCGAACTGAATCGCGTAACCACCTTCTACCGTCCGCAGGACCCACCGGGAAACCTCTGGCCGCCCCTCCCAAGCTGCCAGAAAGTTCCTCAGGGGAACCAGCCCCTCAGGACCGGCCTCTGACCCACTCAGAGCAGCTGGGGCGGGGCCCTGCAGCTGATGACACCTCGAGAGAGGCGGCGGGTCTTTCCCATCCGTACTCCCATCCCAGACTTTGGGCGGAAGTGGAGGGAGACGCCCGCTGGAGGGCGGCCGTGCTCTGAAGCACATCCTGTGGCAGAGACCACGGCCTGGCCTCCTGCTGGTGCGGGGGAGGGACCGGCACCGTAGCGTGAGGCGTACACCGCCCCCTTGACTGAAAATCGTCAGGATTTCCACACCACAGCCCGTTTGCTGGAGGCGAGGGTGACCCTCAGGTCAGCCCGCTCCTTTTTGGGCCCAGAGCAACGCCTCAGACCCTTAGGTCCTGCCCGCGGAGACCGGGTTCTGCTTCTGGGCTTTGCGGTGCCCGGAGGGACCGGGCTGTGGCTGCCGCTGACCAGCCCCACGTGATCGGCGAGGGAGGTACTGCTGAAACGCAGCCGACTGCTTCTTAGACTCCTAAAACCTGTTCAGGACCGCCGTCACGGCGTCACCAAACAGGCCAGGAGGAGCCATCAGTGCGTTCAAGAGCACAGCTCGATCCTTGTCCGGGAGGTCGAACAGATGCCTTTTTGTGGCCACCAGGGCCGCCATGGACCAACCAATGGCCCGCGCCGTGTGCGTCGGCAGCGAGATGTAACTCCTTAATGTCAGTGGCCCCAGAGCTAAGTCCCTCATCCAAATCACGCAGCAGGTCAGCCTGGTACGCCTGCAACACACCCATGGTGTGGAGACATCCCGCAGCCTGACCTGCTGCCGCGTAAGCCTTCCCCACTAAAGCCGATGTAGCACGTAGCGGTTTAGTAGGGAACACCGGAGCCTTTAGCGACGATGCCACGCCAGGAGAGAGATAGCTGGCTAGCGTCTCTTCAACAAGCGGCATCGCCCCATAGCCGCACGCCTTAGCCCCAACCACATTCGCGTAGAGCGAGGAGTGGCGAGACGAAGAACGCGCTGAGTACGACGAACTGGACACCTCGGCGTGCAGATTGGGGCCCCGAAAGCGACACAGGACGCAGGAAGCGGCCAAGCTAGATCCAGCTTAGCAACAGCTCGTGTCACGACCTCGAGGAGTTCCTCGTACAGCACAGGCTGAGAGGACTCCACGGGCTCGCTAGCATCCATCAGCTCACCCTCTTCGGAGAGAAAGACATGTAATGCCGCGCTGCTCGTACCGGGAGAAGAAGCAGCCATTGGGCCTGCTTCTCCGATAGAGCCGAAGCTCAATTCAGCCGACGAAGCTGAAGCGGACTCATCCGACTCCAACCCCGCCGCTAAATCGGCCTGCGAGCCCCACGAGCGCCGGCGCCGCTTCGCCTCGGCGAGAGCGGGACCGGAGCCGCGAGGGAGAGAGCTCCTCTCAAAGAGCGCTCTCCGGGAGCGAAGCGTGCGCATAGCCATGCGGCTACAATGCGAGCAATCGACTCCCTCGAGAGCCGACTGTGCATGCTCCACTCCCAGGCAAACAACGCACCGATCATGCGAATCCTTATCGGTAATGAAACGCGGACACGGATGAACGCACTTATGGAAACTCTGTCTGCCACCCATCACTCGATCAGAAAAAGCGAAACAGCACTTACCTGAACGAGCAGAAAGCTGGCGTCTGGTCCATCTCGCAGCCATTTGTAGCTTCCTGTTTACGCGACGTCGCCCGCTGATGACGTCACGTCCCAAACGCCTATTGGTCAGATTACAGACGTGGTTTAGAGCGCGGTCACCCAGGGGCGTTCCCATAGCGTTTCGACGCAGCTCGAGTTCCTGAAGGGGATCTTAAATATAAAGGACACTGGTGCTCATACATGTTTACTACCCATCATTTGGAGATTGCTTTTCCTGTTCTGGTTTGATACGACTTGACCGTCCAAGATCTAAAAACTTCCAGCCTGAAGGAAAATAAAGGATGTTCTATGATTCGCACAAGATCTCCACAATCTTTGAGCTGGATCTTCATCTTAGGGAAGACAGCGAAGTCCGCAGGAGCCAAATCTGGGAAATAGGGTGGGTGTGGAGTGAGATCATGTGGATTGTTCTCTGACGGTCATCATGCACAAGTTGCCAAATGGATTCGACATTTTCGGGAGTTGAGCTCGTTGAAGACCCCCAACACTGGCAAAAACAATCTCTCATCATCACTTTATAATTGTAGCTCTAACTCTATGCATCTCCATTCTTAAATGTATTACATATTAAACCTACACATTTTCTTTACCTCAGGATGTTTTGTTAGTTTGTGAGGTAGTGAAGTGAGTCAGTTGCTGACCGGAACCCCGCTATAAGGGAGGTGTTGTCATGAGCTACGAAATGGAAGTGGATCGACCCAGATGTTTGATTCATTCTGGTAGAACTTTTCATGAGCTTCAGGTATGCAAGGTTGACTATAGAGGGAGCTAATCATTCTTATTAGAGCAGAAGATGGAATCGGTTATGGCAAGCTTCTCTTTTCTGTGTAGTGAAATCTGACCAAGATGATTTGAACAGTCGATCACAAATATTATGTTTAGACATGGGCTCATATTTCTGTAATGCACATTTCCCAAAATGATGTGAATTGATGAAGGCTTGTAAAACACAGTGATTGCCTACTATCACCCACCCAAGGGCAAGCCTCTTGGTGAATAATGCATGGTATGGTCAATTGCATAGTGTTAATACCTGAAAAGGACTATTCTAGCTTATGTTTAGTGTTAGGCACAGACATTTCTGTAAGTATTGGTGATTGCCTCTCTTTGTTATATTTGTGCTGATCTTGAATGAAAAGTTTTTTCTAAAGACTTTCTGTTTCCTCAGCTGCGATGGCTTTTGCATCTCTTTCTTTTAGCTGAGCTTGCACTTGAGCTTGTTTATCTCTTACTTCTCATTCCTCTTGGGCATTTAAACAAATCAGGCATAACATTATGACCACTCACCTAATATTGTGTTGGTCCCCCCTTTGCTGTCAAAACAGCCCTGACCCATCGAGGCAAGGAATCCACTAAACCCCTGATGTGCTGTGGTATCTGGCACCAAGATGTTAGCAGCAGATCCTTAAAGTCTTCTAAGTTGCAAGGTGGGGCCTCCATGGATCGGACTTGTTTCTTCAGCCCATCCCACAAATGCTTGATTGGATTGAGATCTGGGGAATTTGGAGGCCAAATCAACAACTTAAAACCGTTGTTGTGTTTTATTGTGTATCAATTGGGGAAACTAATATGTGCCATAAAGTAATTGGTGATGTTTTTGAATGCGCATTATGATGGAGAGTGATGAATTCATATCCTTGGGTTATTGACTGCCATCCAATGCATCCCCTATTCAGGACTTGGATCTATATTGCGTTGTTAGCAATGGCAGCTGGAGTATCCCAAGAAGGGTGTGGTAAATTTAATTTCCTGCAGCACCAGAGTCAATCAGCCCTAAAAACAAAATAAAGATTTTCTAAATGCACAATCAGAGCTGAAATTTACTAAATAGTGCTGAGAGGTAATGAAGAGAAGAAACAGGATTTTACTCCAGCAACTACCTTCTGCCAATTTGTAGAAACAGAGAACATTCTCAGTACTCTAGTTGCATTGAACTGTGAAACTTTTTGGCACAATTTTGGGCTCTCTCTTGCCCAGCAAGCAAAGTGATCAAAGTAGCATGAAACCCATGCAGACTGTCAGGTTGCCTGCAAACTTCTCAGGATAATTGATGAGTGATTATGCAGATGGAGTGGCAGTAGGGGGTGGAACTGTGTTAGCTGTTCAGTCAGCATGTTGATCTAAAGCTGCTGCTCTCAAATGACTCTAGTTTTTGGCAACACTCTTTATTACCTGCTGTGTCCATGCAACAGTGGAGTATTCTGTCAGAAAACAGATGATTTATGTGCAGGTAATAATATTGTTAATTCATAGTAGTACATTTACATTTATGGCATTTGGCAGATGTTCTTATCCAGAGTGACTTACAAGATAGCAGCTGAGGATTAAGGGCCTTGCTTAAGGGCCCAGCAGTGGAACTTACAATCCAGAGTCCAATGTCTTAACTGCTAAGCTACCATAGTGGTTTTTACTTTAAGTACATTTAACTTGAGTAAAAAGGTATTGTCAGTATTTCAATACCAGAGTATTTAAATCTGTACAGTGAAGGATGTATGTACTTTTGCCAACTCTGTCAGTTTCATATGTAGTCTGTAACACAATCATTGACTGAAACAGAAACAGCTGTGCAAGAGGCTTAGAACCCGGGTGAGGAAAATCCAAACTCTGCTACTAAGGTGGGGTGGAAGACAGTTTTGTGTCAAAGGCCATACACCATGGCTAAACAGCACAGCAACAGGGAGTTATACTGCAACAGCAAGAATATACAGTTAGGGTTACCTGGTCTCTCCCAGTTTCAAGATGTGCTGTTCAAGTTATATTAAACAAGCACAAATGAATGGGCAATGTTGAGATCTGTAGACGCAGTGGTCAGTGAAGAAAACTGAATGCAGCAGATGAAAGACACATCATGCTTACTTCCCTTCAACATCAGAAGATGTCTAGTAGTGCCATCAGCAAAGAACCAGTGGGACCCATGTTCTGTACACTAATTAACTGCCCAGAGAAGTCTGGACTGTACTGAGTATTGAGCAACTCATAAAATAGCTCAATAATTGTGATCATCACAGATCCAACACCAGCTTCTCCATGCCAGAGCCTTTAAATACACAAGGAGGTCCAGTGTCTAAACTCCACATGAGGTGGGATCCAATTGGCTCTGGTATGTCTCTAGATGCTTTGGGATGTTTGCAGGGTCGGCATCTACTTCTTTAAAGGTCCACAATCTTCATGAAGTGGGACGTGACTGGGGCTGGAGAGGAATTAGTGTAGCTGCTGTTCATAATGTTAACAAGCACAAGTTGATAATGTGCATTTGATCAGATGTAATGGAGCACAAGGTTATCATATGTGATGTGTGTTATGTGTAGGCTTTGCTAAAAAGATACGTTTTTAATCTGCACATAAACTGGGAGAGTGTGTTTGAGCCACGAACACTGTCAGGAAGACTATTCCAAAGTTTAGGAGCTAAATGTGAGAATGCTCTACTACCTTTAGTGGACTTTGCTATTCTAGGAACTACTAGAAGTCCTGAGTTTTGAGATCTCAGGGGGTGTGATGGATTGTATTGTGTTAGAAGCTTGGAAAGATACATGGGAGCCAAACCATTTAGTGTTTTGTAGGTAAGTAGCAGTAGTTTCTAGTAGATTAGAAATTTAACAGGTAGCCAGTGTAGGGATGATAAGCTTGGGGTTATATGGTAATATTTTCTTGACTTTGTGAGAACTCTGTCTGCTGCATTCTGGACAAACTGTAGCATGTTTATTAATGATGCAGGACATCCACCTAGTGATGCATTACAAAAGTCTAGTCTGGAGGTCATGAATGCATGGACGAGCTTCTCTGCATCAGATATAGACAACATGTTTCTTAGCTTAGCAATATTTCTAAGGTGGAAGAACGCTGTTTTTGTAACATGGTTGATATGATTTTTAAAAGACAAGTTGCTGTCTAAAATAACTCCCAGGTCTTTTTAATGTTGAACTAGTAGTTACAGAACATCTGTCTAAATGCAGGTTGAAATGCTGGAGCTCCTGTGTACTGGTTTTTGGGCCGATGAGCAAAATCTCTGTCTTATCAGAATTTAATAATAGAAAGTTATGAGTCATCCAGTCTTTTAATTCTTTAACACACTCAGTTATCCGAGCCGAATGAGCTGTATCGTCTGGTTTCGATGAGATTTATAGCTGGGTATCATCAGAATAACAGTGGAAGCTAATTCCATGCCTTCTAATAATATTTCGTAAGGGAAGCATGTATATTGTGAAAAGCAGGGGTCCTAGAACTGAACCTTGTGGCATCCCATAATTTACTTGCATTAACCTGGATAGCTCTCCATTTAATTCTACAAAATGGTAATGATCAGACAGGTGGGATTTAAACCATCTTAATGCCTGTCCCTGAATGCAAATGTAATTTTGTAAGCGATCTAGGAGATGCAGCCTTGGTCTGAAGCTAAAAACAGGTCATTAGTGATTTTTAACTAGAGCAGTTTCTGTGCTATGATGGGGCCTAAAACCTGACTGAAACTCTTCAAAGATATTGTTCCCTTGTAAGTAGGAACATAACTGGGCAAAGAAAATCTTTTAAAAAATTTTAGACATAAATGGGAGATTTCAAATGTGTCTGTAATTTGCTAGTGTGTTTGGATCCAAATTAGGTTTCTTAATGACCTGTTTCTTAATAACTTGAGGGGGTTCAGGGATGTGACCTAAAGATAGTGAGGAGTAAATAATATTCAGAAGAGTTTAAAAGCTGTATGTACACTTCTTTTTAAGTAGTTTAGTTGGAATGGGATCTAACAGACATGTTGTTGATTAGTTTTAAACATCATACAGCTCTTCCTGTCCTATACATGTAAATCAGTGTAGTTGTGGAGTTTTATGTAAGATTGGATAAGGAGATGCTGTCAGAGGTTGGACCTCCACAATTGTTTTTCTAATACTATTATTTTTTTCAGTGAAGAAATTCATAAAGTCCTCACTACTAAACTCGGAATGGAATAAATTTTTTAGATACCTGATTTGTTGTTAATTTAGCTACTGTACTGAAAAGGAACCTGGGATTGTTTTTGTTGTTTTTTATGAGTTTGGTCAGGTGCGCAGCATTTAGCGCCTGTCTGTAGCTAACCATACTGTCTTTATACCCAATTCTAAATACCTCTAATTTAGTTTTTCTCCATTTTCTTTCCAGATTACAGGCCGTTTTCTTGAGGGCATGCGTATGAATATTTTACCATGGTGCAGGTGTTTTTACTCTAACCTTTTATAACCGGATGGGGGAATCGGTGTCTAATGTGCTAGTGAGGGTAAGGTCTATGTTGTTAGCCATTTCATCAAGGTTGTTAGCATTTATGGGTTTAGTGAGAAATTGAGAGAAATCAGGCAGGTTATTTCTGAATCTGTCCTTAGTGGTTGAAAGAAGAGTCCTACTAAGTCGTGGTGAACGTGTGAAACATGGCTAATATGCTCTACCGGTAGTGTGTACAATATTAGGCAATGGTCTGTGATGTCATCACTCTGAGGTAAAATATCTATATAACATATATATATATATATATATATATATATATATATATATATATATATATATATATATATATATATATATATATGTGGCCGTTGCAATGATGCGCAGAAAACCAACAAATTGCCCGTACTTCATAAACCATTCCCTAAGCAATACCTTAGCTGTAGTGTCTGCCTTTTGGTCACGAGTAGGAAAGGCCTGGGTGAATTTTGTAAAGACATCTGTGACGACAAGAACATTCTCAAGTCCATCTAATGCTTGTTCCAGCAGAGTGAAGTCTACAGCAACTACTTCCAGTGGCCTAGAAGCTAAGAATGATTTAATCGGTGGATGGACCTTTGGTTGCGGCATTTTAGTTAACACACAACGCTGACAATCTTTAATCCACTGGGCAACATCATTGTGCATACCCACCCAAAAGCATCTGCTTCTCAGCAAGTGCAAGGTGCGCTCAATGCCTTGATGGCCCATAGAGTTGTGCACACACTCCAGAACTGGTTTCCTCAGGCTAGAAGGCAACAAGAGCTGATAACATTCCCCATCTACCACATCCCTAATCACTCGATACAGTAAACCCTGACGCTCCCTGATCCTATCCCAATGCTTCAACATGGACTGAACAGGTTTAGGCAGAGCAATGCGCTCCTTGCCATATGGTCTCTTCTTTTGCATCCACAACCTCCTAAATACACTAAGTACAGAATCCTGCTGTTGGAAGGCCCAAAGCTCATCAGTAGTATAACCTGGAAAAGTGGGTGTATTTTCTTGCCTCAGCCCATTAGGATCATCATATTTGGATTCCACCACCCGCATCTGCCTTACTTTACAGCTGTGTAGCCCAGCAGAAACAAGTGCGGGGTCTAGGGCTGTACCGCGTCTAATCAAACTACAAATTGACACACAACCATCATACTCCAAATCAACTGAGACAGGCTCTGGCTCCCCTGCAAATGGCTGCCTAGAGAGTGCATCGGCTACTACATTTTGATATCCTGGACGGTACTGGACATCAAAATCAAAAACAGACAGCTGTGAAACCCACCTCTGCTCAATTGCCCCAAGCTTGGCTGTTTTCAGATGGCACAAAGGGTTATTGTCGGTAATCACAGTGAACTTGGAACCCAATAAATATCCTCGGAATTTTTCGGCAATCGCCCACTTAAGAGCAAGAAGTTCAAGCTTCATGCTACTGTAGTTTCTATCATTCTTTTCGGCATCCCTTAGTCGTCTACTTGCAAAGGCAATCACCCGCTTGGTGTCTCCTTGCTGCTGGTACAGAACAGCACCGAGCCCTTGGCTGCTGGCGTCCGTCTCCACAATAAACGGTTTTGTAAAGTCAGCAAAACCTAGTATAGGTGCACATGTAAGCTTATCCTTGAGACTGTCAAAAGCAGCTTGGCATTCTTCAGTCCACAGACACCGCAGCAATTGATTTTACCACATCATGCAAGGGACCAGCTATTTTAGAGAACCCCTGAATGAATCGCCTATAGTAACTGCAGAACCCAAGGAATGATCTTAAATTCTTTAACGTAGTTGGAACCGGCCACTGCTTCACAACAGCTACCTTCAGAGGGTCTGTACTGATACCATCTGCAGATATCTGGTGTCCTAAAAACGCAACCTCTGACTAAAGAAAATGACATTTCTCCAGCTTTACCTTCAGACCAGTCTCTTGCAGCCGCGTCAACACAGTATCCAGTCTAGCCAAGTGCTCCTGAAATGTTGACGAATACACTAAAATATCATCTAGGTAGACCAGCAGAATCTGAAAGACTAGGTCATTCATGGTGGCTTGCATTAACCTCTGAAAGGTCGCAGGCCCATTGCAGACGCCAAACGGCATCCGTAAGTACTCATATAACCCAAAAGGGGTTGAAAATGCTGTTTTGTGCCGATCTCCTTCCTCCACCGCCACCTGATGGTATCCACTTGCTAAATCAATTGTAGAGAAATATCGTGCTCCCTGCAGAGCATCAAAGCTCTCATCTATGCGGGGTAAAGGAAATGCATCCCTTTTGGTCTTCTGATTTAGTTTCCGGTAATCTACACATAACCTAATGCTTCCATCTGTCTTACGCACTAGAACTATAGGTGATGCATAGGCACTGTTACTCTCCTGTATGACTCCCTTCCGTAACAAGTTGGAGATATGTTCCCTCACTTCACGGTACTGATTTGGTGGAATCCTACGATATGGCTGTGTAACAGGATCATCATCCGTCAAGCGAATCTCGTGCTTGACCTTATCAGTATACCCCAGGTCCTCATCCTCTACAGCAAATACATCAACGTACTTTGTTAATAATGACCTGAACTGAGCTTGCTCGTCCTCAGTACCAGCCACGTCAAGCTTATCCAAGATCGGCTGTAAACAGTTTCTATTAGACTCACCCTTTACATCTACAGTCACTTGTTCAGTGTCAGCTGAGATTCGCTGAAATTTCACTTCACAATGCTGTGAACTCTCTACACACCCTACTTTTGACAGGATACCCAGCCGTGTCCTAGGGGACAAGAACACATCCTCCGGAGAAAGATTTAAAATCTCAACAGGTATACAAACATTATTTGCATAAACAAGCGTGGGAATGACTACCAGACCCCCTGACAATGGAGTACTCAAAGGTTCTAACATGCTAAGCTGTCCAGTACCAAGATCTCTATTAGACGCCCTTGCCAAGATAGTCACTACTGACCCAGCAGGTATTCGCTCTGTCCGTTTCCCAGCGACCATTGCAACACAGGTCCTTTCAATAGTACACGTCTGTGCCTTCTGGAAAACATCCCTCCAATCAGAATCCACTTTTGCATCCAAGGTAGTATCAAATTCTGCATTGACCAGCTGCCTACAATGACTGATTATGTTCATGCCTATAATACATGGGAGTGATTTATCAGCGTTAACAATGTCTTTAACAACTAAGAAGCCGCAGTGCGGCATCTTAATTCCCATGGCCTCAACCTCTAACTCCAGGTAGCCAAGATAGGGTATGTCAAGCCCATTGGCAGCTGTGAGTTTTAGCCAGCCAGTGGTGGAGAGCATGTCACCATCTTCCCCACACAGATGGTTCCTAAAATATTGCTCAGTTATTGTGCTCACCTGACTTCCAGTGTCCAGCAGGCACTGGGTGGCAACACCACCAACCAAAAGCTCAACTACAGGACATGTACCTACAGCGCGTTGCATCAACCGGTCACAAGAGGGAGGAACATCCTCTAAGTCAGTTTGCCTTCCCCGAATTGCCCGACTTGCGACAATTGGGGGGGTCTCACTTCCCTGAGAGTCAGGGGGAACAGGCTGAGCGAAAGGGGTACTTGGCCTCTGAGTACAATTCTTTGCAACATGTCCAGCTACTTGACACCTAAAACATATTGGTAGTCCTTCCTCAGTGAATCTTGGTTGAGACTTGGGCCTGCTAATGTTTACCCTTGTGCTACCGCCTTGTGCAGTTAGATCTTTCACTGCTTGAGTCAGCTCACTAATTGCCCTGCCTTGCTCGGCTATGACCTTAAGTACGTCCTCTAAGGTAACATCTTTACGTTCATGCACCTGAAGTGCTGAACAATTTGCTAAACTACTACTATGTCGAGACTTATTTGCTGTGGTAGTAGTTGAGGGTTCCTCTAAGAACCACATCTGTGCTTTATCTCGGACATCAATCATAGTACACTCAGGGTGATTGCGAACAAATTTACGAAGTTCACGCTTAAGAGAAGGATCCCAGACCCCTTCTACAAACTGATCCCTCAATGCTACCTTCACATCAGCTACAGCTTCCGAAGAACATTTTAGAATCAGATTAAGTGCTTGCGACAATGCATGTGAGAACTCTCTGATGCTTTCCCTTTCTAACTGTTTGCGACTATAGAAACTGTGTAGGAGCTGAGGTGGACTACGCTTGTCTCCAAAGGCTTCTCTGAGATATACAAACAGTTCACGAACTCCATCATCATCAACACTGCGTAAGCGTACCTCTTCAAGGGCTGCCCCTCTTAACAGGGACATGACAACATCATACTGGTCATTATCAGACTGATGCCTAGCACGCAGTACGCGCTCGACCTCTTCTATAAAATCATCAACTGACCTGCCATCTTTCTCAATGTCACCACAGTAGGGTGAAATGTGCCTTTCTCTTGGGACATAAACATAAGACCTCTGATTCAATGCGGAAATTGCAACCATGGCTTCATCATGCCTATTCTGTAATTCCCTTATCTGTTCTGGCAAACTAGTTTCACTATGGTTATCATCTGGTTCCGACATAGTGAGATAAAAGTTCTTGAAAGACTTTAAGAAAAACTCTGAAAACGATAAAGACTCAACGTCCTTTTAATCAGACGTAGCAGTTCCTGCACAGTCTCTCTTTGGGCTGGTTGCTGCTGATCTCGGCTGGGCCTCAGTTACAGTCCTTGACGATCCACCGATGTCCCTTCACAACACCCGGTGTCTCTCTCTGCTTCACTTGAACTCCCAGCCTCTTCACCACCACCGTATTATTTACTGTACCTTATATTGCACACCTTCACCAAAAAAAAGTTTAAATCCCCTAACCACTTGGAATACCCCACTCCTGGTACCAAAATTTGTGGCCGTTGCAGAAAACCAACAAATTCCACTGGGGTTCTTTTATTCTAATTAACAATATATAAATATCCTGCTTGTTAATTTTTTATGTGGAAGAAGATAAATGAGGAGTTGAATGAAACAAAATTACAGGACAAATATTTTTTTAAACAAAAAAATATATCATAAAAATATAATAAAGTACTACCTGATATACACAATCAGTTTTTTTTTATATGGTGTGCAATATATAAAACAATAAACCAATATTTATCCAGTAAACAAAATACGGCAGTGGCAATTCTAAAAAAATGCCTTAAGATTACATCATTGACCAAACTAAGAAAAAGTAAATTACTCCTCCAAGATCCTATGGCATGGTCTACTTACTTTCCAAACGTAGCCTTCAGTGCTACTTATGCTCCGATAGGCCGAACACACCAAGAGAACTCGTATGGCTTGCACGTGCTACATAAATCAACACATTCATGAACGCTTAGAATTCTGAGATCTTTCTTAGAAATATTTGAAATACATCACATATATAATGCATTTTTAAACTAATATACACCTGAAACACTGACCTGATGCGTTAGCTCACACTATGCTATGTGTGATTTGACTAGGCCTATATCCCTATTAACTCCCCGATTTCCACTCTCAGGTGCACGCACATGCGATGACGTCACCAAGCATCTCTTAAAGAGCCCCTGTGTTCATTCTTACCAGGCAGGCATAATCTGTAGCACATAGAAATGAACGCACTTTAAACTACCACCCGGTTACATATATATATATATATATATATATATATATATATATATATATATATATATATATATATATATATATATATATATATATATATATATGTTTTGTTTAACCCCAAAAGAGTTTAATAAGTCCACAAATTATAGTCCTAGGGCATCGATTGCATCATCTACATGAATAATAAAATCTCCTACAAGCAGCCCTTTATCAAAATTGATCAAGAAATCTGAAATAAAACAAGCTAACTCTTGAAGAAAATCACCTTGGGGCCCTGGGGGGCTCTGTACACAGTGGCCAGAGCAATAGATAGTAGGGGTTTTCTATGTATGTCTTAAAGTACAACTTTAAGAATGAGAACTTCAAACGATTTAAACCTGAATCCTAATTTTTTAACTATAAACTATTGACACTTCTACTTTTGAAATCATTCTGCTTTACATTTTTTTTCACACCTCTTTAAAACCACACAGTACTGTTTATTATAGGCAAGCTCTAAGTAAGAACTTGAGATCTTGATGTTGGTTTTTACATATCAGAAGGCAATCTAATGTTATCCAGCTAGTAAGCTAACTTCAGTTATATGGTAGCTGAAAGATGTCCAGCTACATATTTTGCATAAAATATAATGCAACACCACACAACTTAAAATCACTATAGTCGCCTGCATTTTATTTTTATTTTTTTATGTATATATCATGGACAGTACAGTCAAGAACTGGTTTCTTACTAATTGCCTAGGTCTGTCTATGTCTGATGGTTAGGTAATGCCCACTAACAGTTCTAGCAGTTCCTTGTATACTAGACATACTAATCAAAGTATATGCCACTGTTCAAGAACCCATCTTGTATAATTTTTGTTTGTAGGTGGCTGTAATAATAATCATTATTTTATGAAGCACCTTTAAAAGTTACATCTCAAAGCACTTTACAAAGCATATAAATAGAGAATGCAATTAAAACATAAATAAATAATAAATAATCATAAATAATCATACATACATTACAAAAAAAATCCCTAAAAAGCTATCCTGATTTTAAGAGCAGATTTATGAACATTAAAGGATTCAGCCTGTCTAATCTCAATAGGAAAAGAATTCCAAAGTTTCGGTGCACAAGAAGAAAAGGCCCAGTCAACCAAAGAACATAAACAGGTAGGAGGAACAACAAAAAGACAGGAATAAGAGGTGATCACACCTTGAGTGTAAACAGTTAAAAGGTGTGACAATAATGTGGCACCATACCATGCCACATTAGATCAAGCCTTGTAGATCAGCATGAAACCTGACAGGGAGGCAGTCCAATGACTCTAAAACTGGTGAGACATACTCACCTGTCACGGTCTTTGTCACGATCTGAGCAGCTGAATTTTGTACAGCCTGCAGTTAGTTTAAAGTAGATTTAGAAACCCCTGCAAGCAAAGAATTATAGTAATCAATGCATAAAAAACAAAAGTATTAATAAATTTTTTAGCAACAGAAAAAGATAACATGGGATAAAAAATAATTCACAGTATTCTGAATGTGAGGATCGAATGTTAAATTAGTGACAAAAATCATCCCCAGATTTTTAAATTAATTTGATTGCAACTCTAGAGAAGAGGTTACACCTTTAGAGTTTTAGAACCAGCTTTATTAATTTGATGGTGTGAGCTGATAAGCATTAGCTATGCTTTATTAATATTGAGACAGAGGACATTTTAAGACATCCACATATTTATCTCAGAAATGCTCTGTCCAAGAAAGGCAAAATTATATATTGCAAAATTTGTACATATTTCCTTTTGGTCAGCTTTAAAGATCCCTTGATCTTAAGTTTAATTTCTGTGCAGATGGCAGATTTTGTATGAGTGTAAATCTGCCATCTGCATAGAAATGAAACTTAATATCCAGTGATCTTTATAGGAAATATCTTTGAAGCTGACCAAAAGGAAATATGTACATACTATAAAGCACTGGACTCAAAATGCTTTACCTTGTGGGACACCAAATAGTAAAAGACCTGCAGGGACTAGGTTCTGCTCTGGCCCCCGCTATATACTTTTAGCCAGTGTTGTGCTCGTTATTTACAAACACAAAACTGACTTAAACACAAAGTAATTTTAAAACACTTTTATTTAAGTCAGACCAACACAAACTGTATATATCACAAGGATTTCTAAAATAAATAACAAAACAAGCTAAATAATATATTCACAATCAAAAACTAAAGTGGCTTCTGCTGTTGTGTTGAGCTCTTAAAAATGTTCCTTTCACAGCTGAAGTATAAAAACTATCCACAATGTAGAACAGAACACCGGGTTAGCTTCTAGCTTCTAGCTTCGTCGAGGCGTGGAGTTTCTGAAGGAGCTTCGGCAGATTGGACTTGCTGTTTATCGCAGTAGATATGACCTTCGAACTAGGAAGACACAGCTTACATTTGACAGTTTTTGTCTTCATACTCAACTAAAGTAAAATAATGAGCATATTTCCACTTTGAGAAACTCATCTTGCTCTTGCCTCGACTCGCCATTACTGCTGCAGAGACCTGAATAAACGGAGACACGCCCACAGTGCGTTTTCTTCGTGTTTACAGAGGGTAATCCACCAATCCTACAGTGCGTCTTCTTCCTGTTTACAGTGGTTCATCCACCAATCCTACAATGCGACGCTGCTGTAAACAGGTTAGGTTGTAGTCTACACTTCAGCGGAAATTAATTAATTAAAAAAAGTAACGGGTAACGCACCATACGGTAACGGTAACGTAGTTACTTTATTTTTAAAAGTAACGCGTTACAGTATTTGTTACTGTCAAAAATAACGCTTTACGGGTAACAGCCTCTGTGTTGGAGCTTGCCATTCGTCCCTGACCTTCCCAGGCCTTTCTCGTCCCGCCCCATCAGCCCCAAGACCCAGTTTATTCCAATGTCTTTGGGCTTAGGGATTATGGCTATGGTGTCATGCCACAGGTTGAAGAGACGCTAGCACGCTATCTCTCCCCAGGTGTGGTATCTTCCCTAAAACCTTTAACATTACCTACTAAGCCCCTGCGCACTACCTCGGTGCTGGGTGAGGTTTATGCCTCAGCAGGTCAGGCCACTGGATGTCTGCACACAAAGTCAGTGCTGCAGGCATACCAAGCCGACTTGCTGCGGGAGCTGGATCTGATAGACCCCTTGGGTGGCCAGTCTTCTTTGTGGCCCGTAGGCCATTGGCCAGTCTATAGTTACCATAATAGGCACTGAGAGACATCTCTGGCTTACCTTGTCCGAAATACCGGACAGGGACAAGGTCGTGCTGCTGGACGCCGCAATTTCTCCTCCAGGCCTCAACAGCAGTTCCGATTTGGTAGTCGACAGGATTCGGGAGTCCAAGAGACAATCGTTCTTGTTCCAGCGGTATCTCCCATGCCGCTCTTAAAGGGCTGCATGGCGGGCGCAGCCCCAACCCCAACCCAGCACTTTGTACCGCCAATTGCAGACATGCAAGATGACCGGGGGGTGTGTAGCACCGCTTTTCTCGGTGCCCGTTTCCCCCCGAATCCCGCCAGCCCTAGAGCCATCTTAGGGCACTGCCTGGTTTTAGGCACACCAGAGTCTTCACGGGATTCTTTCCACCCTGGTGGGAAGTCAGCAGGCTCTGGTCATGAAACAGGAAGTAAACACTCTCCTGAGGAAGGAGACCATCGAGGTGTTCCCTCCATCAGAACGAGAGTCTGGGTTCTACAGCCAGTACTTCATAGTTCCGAAAAAGGATAGAGGGTTGCGTCCTATCTTAAATCTATGTCAGCTAAACCGCTCTCTCTTAAGACTCAGGTTCAAGATGCTGACCCTCAAGCAGGTCTTGCTTCAAATCAGATCCGAGGACTGGTTTGTTACGGTAGATCCAAAGAAAGCGTACTTTCATGTATTCATCCTACCTTCTCACAGGAAGTTCCTGAGGTTCGCTTTTGGGGCCGAAGCTTACCAGTACCAGGTTCTTCCATTTGGCCTTGCCATTTCACCCCGTACCTTCACAAAATGTGTGGATGTGGCTTTGGTTTCCCTGAGATCTCAGGGCATCCGCATCCTCAAATACATCGACGGTTGGTTGATTCTAGCTCAATCAGAGCAGTTGGCGGTCTGGCATCAAAATGTTGTTCTCGCCCACATGAAAGCGTTGGGGTTTCGGCTAAATGCCGGAAAAAGTGTGCTTTCTCCATTACAGAGAACCACCTATCTTGGTGTCATAAAAGATTCGACTACTTTGCGCACACAGCTTTCCCATGCCTGCATTGTTGCCATTCTTACAGCCGCCAGGAAGGTCAGAGAAGGGCAGCCTCTCACTGTCAAGCAGTTCCAGAAACTGCTAGGGCTTATTGCAGCTGCAGGCAGTGTAATTCCACTTGGCCTGCTGTACATGAGACCCCTTCAGGACCTGTGGGTTCTCACAGAGCTACAACCCTCTCCGCACCATCAATGTCATGTGGCGATGCCTACGTGCCTTAGATGTTTGGAGAGATCCCCGGTTCCTATCTCTAGGCCCCGTGCTGGGAGTCCCCGGTCGTCGCTTAATGCTAACGACGGATGCGTCCCTTACGGGGTGGGGACCGATCATGAGTGGTCGCTCCTTCCGAGGTCAAGTGGGAAGGGCCCCATCTACGCTGGCACATCAACTGCCTAGAGATGCTGGCCGTGCTTCTGCCACTGAAGCATTTCCTCTCACATCTCAGAGGTCACCATGTTTTGCAATACTGCGGTGTTCTCCTACATCAACCATCAAGGAGGTCTGCATTTGTGCCCCCTGTGCAGGCTGGCGCACCTCTCTTTGAAAGTTGGTCACATCCCGGGCCGGTTGAACAAGGCAGCAGACACCATGTCGAGGCAGGGGTTGAGGCCCTGATGTGGTGGAGCAGGTTTGGGAGAAATTTGGGAGAGCCCAGGTGGATCTGTTCACGTCTCAAGAGATGTCGCACTGTCTCCTCTGGTTCTCCCTTACTCCAGTCCCGCTGGGGCTGGACGCTATAGCTCAGGCGTGACTGAGGCTGCGTCTGTACGCCTTTTTCCCCGTCGCGCTGCTTCCAAAAGTTCTGGAGAGAGTTTGCTGGGATGGAGTCCGTCTCCTCCTAGTAGCTCCAAGGTGGCAGAACAAACCATGGTTCGCGGACCTGGTCTCTCTCCTCGAGCACCCTCTATTCCTCGGGGGAGGGATCTCCTTTTCCAGCTTGGGGGTGAAATATTTCAACCCTGTCCAGAGCTGTGGAGGCTGTGACTGTGGCCCCTGAGGAGGCACAGCTCTGAGGTTCTGGTCTCTACCACCTCGGTGGAGAGGTGGTCCCTTCCCATTCTTCACTCCAGAGCTCCCTCCATGAGGAGGTCATATGCCGCCAGGTGGCGTCTGTTCTGCTCGTGGTGTGAGCACCACCAGCTGGATCCAGTCCACTGCCCGGTTGGTTCAGTGCTGGATTTCCTCTAGGGACAGTTCACTAAGGGTGTGGCTTGCCAATATTCCATGTCTTTACTTTGAAGGTTGTGTTTCAAGGGTTAACACAATTGGACAGAAATAGTATGGTGTGAAATATACATTTTAATCTATTTAATCTAATCACTCTCCACTTTCCATCACTAAATGGCAGGTTTAAAAAAACATGCTAACTAACTGTAAAGGAGACATCCAGAATCAGAACTGATGATTATTAATTAATTTATTCACAGTTGAGAGGGATTATATATGCATAATATGGTCATATGTTTGTGGACTTTTATACACATGCAAAGTATTAATTAACTGAGTAAAACCATGGTCCATGTGCTATTCACAGTTTTCGAAAGGAAAAGGAATACAAAAGGAATTTGTAATTATTATTTTTTTATTGTTACAGTGAAAGGTGTTATTTTGTCTGATTCAGCTAGGAAGGGTGATATGTAGGTAGCTAGATTTAACATATGCTGTCTGTATTTGTCTCAAACAATTCTATCTTTATAGTTAATGTGTCAACCCCAACCTGCAGGTGTCTGCATTCTCCCTTTCACATGTATGTGTGTAGGTGTAGTACATTTACAGATTGTGGCTCTAGAGGTGTATTGAATATCCTTAAATAAAAATGACCTTTTTTTGTGAATCAGGATGTGTAGCATTTTGAAACATTTCCAAAGAAGCACAGAACCTCAAAATGAATCTGATAATAATAATAGAATTAGTAAGCAGTTAGATAATCCTTTTTTTTCATGAATATTTCATGAATCTACACTAATTAAAAAAATAGCCCATAATACAGTTTTATTTATAATAAATATAAAAAAGTATAAAAGCTTTGATACTCATTCATCTCTGCTGCTGTTAAAACACAAAATTTATTCAGTTGCCATAATCACATAATTGAAATATTAGTTGAATGGAGTCCCCCTGTGTACAATTAAATTGCCTTGTTATCTCAATATAAACACCTAAACAAACAGCATCTGGTTCTCCAGACCCACGTAAAGAGGACTTTGGGATTAAGGACAGTAAAACATCTGAAAGACGCACTGCTAATAGAGTGGCATCAACTCATGCAATTCTATATGTAGGTTATTTTCTTAATTGGGCAGATACAGTAGAGTTGTTACAAAAAATACCCTTAAAAAAAAACACTTTAAGCACCCCAATCTTCTTAAATACTTAGTAGCATAGTGTCTGTGAAGGAAAGTATTTAAATTATTTTAATGTTGAGCTAATAGAGAGATTCATAAAGAAAAAGGAATCAGAGAAGGTTTTTATTTTAATTAGCAGCGGAGTTCTCAGAAATTTCTCCTTGCCATAATGTATGATTTACAGAAGCTTTCAGGTCCCTTCCAATCTTTAAACAGCACCCAATCCACCATCCAAATATTTTTGTATAAAACTAATAGCAAATGAGTTTGAGTAGGAAGAGCATGTACCAAAAAAGCTAAAGCATTTGAATCCTACTACTAAGCTGAGGCTAGTGAAGAGGATGATGAAAATGATTGTTATATAAATAACTTCAAACAAAATATTTTTCCTGACTACTTCTGAGAATGCTTCTTGGTTCCATACAATGCTGGCATTTACACACTCTGGAATTACTGTCTCTAAATTTGGGATATCATGACATGCTGTTATTTGGGATAACTGGAAATGCTGTTATATGCTTTTAAGGGTGACCTATAGCACTAGAACATTGCTGTTACAGCATTTTGTGTGCATCAAATATGCTACTTATTTAATATTTTAGGTTCAAACAGTCATTTAAACGTATTTGGGATCTTAAAAACATTGATTTAAAAGCATGCAGCATTGTTTTTGTTAACACCACTATCACCTTGCTGAGCTTTAAAACATTTGACAAAGCATGAGTGCAGTTTAATTGAATGAAAGATTCATACATTTCGTATACTTCTAAATATTTGGATAGGCCTTAACTCCAGGAATATTCCTCCTTAGAACATTTAAAATCTGCTTGAACTAATGGCAAAAGATTCAGGGTGACTAATTTGTTGTTCATAGAAGCATTGACCTCTAAAGTCTGAAGAGCTCTGAATAAGTTTTAGTGTAGAAAACGAAAAACTAGGGCTTCTTTGTGCCTATATTTTATATATATCTGCTATATTTTTGTGTATAATTAGTTTGTAATGAACATAATTAGCACTATTAATATTACAATTACTGTTATGTAAGTCAGGCTCTGCCATTAGCAGCACCCTAACCTCCACCCACATGTCCCTGTCACTTAGTGGTAACAACAAAGAATTCCCATAAAAATATCCATCCCTAGCTTAGCACTCCACTTCAACTCCCAGCTCAACACACAGCCTTATCACTATGCTAATTGCTCATTTATGTATTCTCCAGTCATCCAGCCTGATTAAACAGGCACAGTTTCAAAGATTTTCGCAATGCCAAATTAAAGCTAACTGCAGTACTTTGTGTTGCTACTCGAGTAAAGAAAGTTTTGCATATACTGTGGGCTATTAGAGGTGTTTCTGGTCTGATGGATGTACTGAAATAATAGTTGAAAGCTTGGGGTCCTTGTCACTGCCTAAAGAGGAACCCTGTTTTAAAGCCTAAAGATCGATTTTGCTTTTTTGAAAGTGCAGGGTAATACTGAATTTAACAAGCTATGGAAGATTATGAGCAGGTGGATACATAGTATTATAGTAATCTAAGTTGAAGTATGAAGTAATCTAAGGAACTGAAACAATAGCCAAAATGTTAACAGAATATTCTGCATAGTATAGTGCAGTACAGTGTGTTAAACAGCAGTGCTCTTTCTTTACTTGAGTAATTTACTGATTGCACCAGTGATGTTTTATTTTTTTATTAATTTTTTTCTTGGTGATGGAGTTGGTGTTAAGTAACGAAGTGAAGTTCTAAGTATAGAGCTATACTTAGAACTTCACTTCGTTACTTAACACCAACTCCATCACTAAGAAAGCCCAGCAGCGTCCTGAGAAGTCTAAGGAAAGCTCATTTCTCTCCCCTCATCCTTATCACATTCTACAGAGGGACCATTGAGTGCATCTTGAGCAGCTGCATCGCTGCCTGGTTTGGGAACTGCACCGTCTCGGATTGCAAGAAACTACAGAAGATAGTGTGGACAGCTGAGATTATCGGAGTCTCTCTCTCCTCTATCACGGACATTTACACCACACACTGCATCCGCAAAGCCAACAGCATTGTGAACGACCCCACACACCAGTCACACACACTCTTCACCCTCCTGCCATTAGGAATGCGGTTTCGAAGCATTCGGGCCGTCACATCCAGACTGTGCAACAGTTTCTTCCCTCAAACCATCAGGCTTCTTAACACAAAACTGAACTAAAACTCACACACTCAACTGTGTGACTGATCTGTACAACCCAGACTCAACACACACTCGTATTCACTTCACACATCCATGTCTTCAGAACCACCCATATTATATCACTTAATTACTACAGACTGTTTACATGCTGGTTTTGCAAATCTTTTTGACTGCTGCTATTGCTTTTTTGCACAAACCATTTTGTTTACATTTTGTTTAATTACATGTACACTCATGTACTCAGTTCTTTTTTACACACCTTACTGTTTGCACCAGGTTGCACTTTATGTGGCAAGGACACTTACTAGTCTGTAGCCCTGTGTTTTCTGTTATGTAGCTTTATGCTGTAAATGAAGCACCAGGGTTCTGGAAGAACGTTGTTTCATTTCACTGTGTACTGCATCAGCTACATATGGTTGAAATGACAATAAAAAGCTTCTTTACTTGACTTGATTTAGGGTATTTTCTTGTACCACTAGAATCACTGCTTTATTTGCTACAACCAATTTTTTTTCATGTTCAACATAAAAAGACTACCCCCACAGAAATATTAAAAAAGAATTAATGACAATAGACTTAATTATTTTTAAGGCAAAATTAAATCAACTTTTACTGGTTAGACACAACGCCATACAGGACACCTTTTATGATGCCATACAGTGAAATGCCTTTTGTCTTTTCAGTGACATAATATATAAGATATACAGCAAATCATTACTGTATGTGGTTTATGTACGAACTTATATTGTATATGCAATATGTGCAGCAGTATGTGCAAGACTATGCTTTGCAACATCAAGCTGAGGTAGCTGCAGTGAAAGAGCTGACAATACAAAAAAATATTTATAAATATGGGATATGCCATGTGTATTGACAGCATTGTTCTATGTGTGGGTGTTTTTGTAGAGAAATGCAGGGTCTGTGTTTAAATGTCTATGCATAAATAGTCTTAGGTGTTGTTCTGCACTCCTTGTTGGCCTTCAGAGAACAGAAGCACTTCCCTGACCTCAGCAGAGAGAGAGGTCCTTCATTATCTTCCTGGCCTTGGTCCAGCTCCACTTGGTGCAGATAGACTTTAGGTCATGGAGCACAGCTGTTTGCACCAGCCTCTGGAGAGCTTGTTTATCCTACTTGATGTTGTTCCTGAACCTGGCTGTGATGCTCCCTGTCTGTGTACTCTCAATGGCACAGGGATATAAGTTCCTGAGCACCCTAGAAGGCAGTTTAAAGTCCCTAAGATGTTGCTAGGCCTTCTTCACCAGATTGTAAATGTGGTCAGGAACATGACTAGTCTTGTGTGACTATCCACTATCTCTACTGGAGCCTTCTTTATTCTGTGTGGTAGTTTCTATCATACCTTGTGCTAAATTTCATTATCTAATCTTTTGGTTTAATGAAGATTTCTGTTGAGGTTGTCATCATTTATCTCAATTAAAATATTTATAATATAATATAATTATCTAAATTTATAACAATTAAGAACAAACACCCAGTTGTGGATATTGAAGGTCATTTTGCCAACAGATGCACTGCACTATATAAAATGCACTTGCTCTACCTACGTTTTTGAACATGTGCATATACTGTATATGAAGTGTAAAATCTATAAACATTAACATTTCTTAACATAGAATTTTTGCTATTAGGATGTATTTTACACAATGTTGTATAATCTGCATTTAGTTAGTCATTTGACAATTACAAATAGTTAGTCATATATTACTATTAAGTTACTTTTAGCTCATTACAAATTGTTAAAAAAAAAAAAAAAAAAAAGTGATTATGAATGAATGAATCAGTTTCTTCCACAATGGAACAGCATTTCACATTTTTCTCTGCATTTCACTATAAAATGCATATCTCAACCAAAACCTGGTGTTTTCTTTTTTTCGCATTTTAGCTAAATTGACATTTTACAGAGGATTAAATAAATTTGGCTTTTCTTTAAGAACAGAATCAGATTTTTTATATGTGCATGCTCTTACCGCACCTGGCTGAGAATATGGGAAGCAGCACATATCACTTCTTAATTTAATCCTATTAGACATCTGCAAAGTGAAAAACCTTTGTCCAATCAACCATTAATAATAATATTCATAATATTAGTATTTACTAAGGAAAATCATGAAGTCTCACGAGATATATTTTGATATTTTGAGATATATACAACGTTAGTTTTGTAACTCTATATTTTTTAGGTTTTAGAAATAGATGATATACTGGAATAAGTTTAAGCCAAAACTGCACTTCATAGCACGAATCTTGCATTTTATAACATTTTACAACAGGAAACCATGCAAAGTGGAAGCTTGCCCTCTTTGACCACAGTGCAGCAGTGAACTTTGTGTCTTTCTGACAGTATTCCTCTTTAGGTTTCTGCACATTTCCTATTTATTTCCCTTTTGAATTATTTAAAATTACTATGGATTTTGAACTGGCATTTAGCTGTGACAGTACGACTAAACACAACAGTGGTGGAAGGAACAGAAAATGACCTTACTGCTCGACATAGTTTTAAACGTTGCTTACTCGGGGTGACCTGGATCAGTTGTTTAGGGAGAAGGGAAAGATTAAGGCTATATATAACTGGAGTAGATAACCCTCTGCTCTATAGCTACAACAAACTTAATCATTTTAATTTTGTTACGAAAAGAAAAGTTTCTTAGTCCTATTACTAAATGTGATATGCAGTGACTAAAGGTTCTGTTTAACACTAGAATTACTGACTTTTTTATTTTCTGGTGCACGTCCTGAGGTGTTAGTCACCCCCGCTGAGATTTTCACAGTTCTTCAGCTCGATTCTCCCCCTGCTTTTGTTGTGCAAACCACCCAACACCTGTGAGGCCTGGCACATTTGCATTTGTTTACTGAGACTGAGAGAGCTTAGTGAGTTCAGGAGACCCACGAGAGCTTGAATTTAGAGCTTGAACTAGCAGAGTTGTCTTCAGCTTTACTGTTCAATTCTGCATATCCTTGTAAAGGACCCTTAGTTGTCAGAGTTCCTCCAGAATGGCCTCCTTATCTTCACAGAGTTGCCAAATCTCCTGTAATGTCATAGGCAGCTTGTCATTGCTTGGTAAACTGTGTGTCTGCCTCTAGTGTAGCCTGGAGATACAGCCAGTTTTGATCTGTTCTCCCTCGAAATTGAAGCTCTCGTGGGTCTCCTGAACTCATTAGACTCTGAGGGAGATGGTGAACTACAGTGTTAACTATCAGTGGCCATTCGACATCGTGCAACCTGTCACCCAGCACTGACCATTCAGTGGTCACTCAGCAGTGGCCTTTCAGCAGTGGTCACTCAGCAGTGGCCTTTCAGCATGCATTCTGCATCACGCAACCTACTGAACAGCAGCTAAGACAGCAAGAATCACCTCATATGCAATCAGTTCTATACCCAGTAAAGTTGAGTGTTCTGAATCCTGTACCGTGTTTTGACTGACACACTGGGGTGAGTACAATCCCCTGATCAGCGCACACCAGATCCAAAATCCTAACATTTTGTCCTTCGAGCTGGATAGGAAACCGTCCTAACAATTGGTCGTGATTCTGTCAATTGTGACTGTGTATGTAAGGGAGTGGCATTGCATGACTACAGCACAGTGCTGTGCATAAAAGCAGACTGACCCAGGCATTTTTGAGAACGCACATCAGGATGGCCTCCGTATCACTGCCACGCAGGAAGAACCTCTCCACGCAACAGGCTTTGGCCTGGCTTCAGGAAACGGACGAAGCAGACTCTGATGGAGGAGAGATTTCATTTGTCCAGCAGGCCACTCTTTAGAAGAATCCTAAAAGGAAACGGAACAAGAACCCAACATGCCTCCACGGAAGATGCACCATGGTACTGGGAAGCCCTGTCTGAGCCAGATGGCAAAAGACGGCACTGTGTGGGTAGAGGAGGACATTGGAATGCCCAGTGCAGTAGCAAATCACTCGTGCTTTACTGCGCAAGCTGGACCCACAGAGTCTGCTAAGGTTTGTCATTGCCATAGTACATATGATATTTATATAAACCTATTTAGAGTGAGGGTTATGTAAATTTACCATTCTCTATTTGTTCATCTTCTGACAGCGTAAAATTACAAGCGTGCTCCAAAGCTTCCTTTGCCTGTTAGACATGGGAATGCTGCAGACCATCAGGGAGTTCACGGTCCATCAAGCCCGCAGAACAGAGCCGGACTGGAATTTGGCAATTCATGAACTGATGGCATTCATTTCAATTCTGTTTGTAAGAGCAATCATGTGTTCCATTGGTGCCATTGTGGATTGCTGGTCAGAAAGCTTTCTGGTGCCAGTAATCAAAGAGACAATGCCCCGAGATAGATTAATTACAATTATGCAACATCTTCGATTTGATGACAAGGACACGCGTGCAGAACGGGTGAAAACAGACACATTTGCTGCGATCTTCGACATCTGGACACGCTTCAACAAGAACTGTGCTGAGAGTTTCACTTCAGGAGAACACATGACCATAGATGAACAGCTGTTCCCTACCAAGGTTCGTTGTCCATTCACACAGTATATCGCAACCAAGCCAGACAAATGTGGGATCAAGTTCTGGATGGCCACCGATTTGGAGTTCAAATATGTCTGCAATGCACCTCCTTACTTGGGAAAGGACCCCAGTCGTCAGAAGGGAGAGAGGCTGGCAGAGACCATGGTCATGAATCTGATTGAGCCATTTTTGGATCATGGGAGAAATGTCACGATGGACAATTTCTTTACTTCACTGTCACTGTCGCACAGACTGCTGCAGCGGAAAACAACGCTACTGGGCACGGCGAATAAAGCCTGATCGTGAACTTCCTCAGCTTGCAAAAGACACTGCACGGCGAGAGGTATTCTCCACTTCAGTGCTTAGAAGTGGCAGTGTCTTCTTGACAATTTATTTACCTAAAAAAAAACAAGACTGTGTGTGTTCCATGCACCAAGTTCCATGCACCAAGATGTCACATGACGATCGGTGACAGCAGAAAGTGGCAACCCAACACGATAACAGACTATAACCACATGAACGTATGTGAATGTGTGTATAATTTTACACCGGTGCTACAATGTTTTCTGATGTGTATTATACAGGCCTATAGGAAAAAAGCACATATACTCATGACTCTCTCTCTCTCTGCAAATGTGCCAGGCCTCACAGGTAATTGGTGTGTTTGCACAACAAAAGCAGGAGAACAATGGAGCTGCAGGCCTGTGAAAATCTCAGCAGGGGTGCTACTAGGTGTGAGGTCCAGGGAATTTACGCAAATTTGCGCAGGTTTAGTAAAGCTAGTGTTAAAAAAACTGTGCCTATAAATGTCAGGATGCTTGATTATTAAAGTAAAGCCATTCATCACACTTCATGGGTCATTGAAGATTTTGTACAGCTGATAGGGTATGTAGCCAAACTACTTAGCCATGCTTATTTTCCTAAAATCACTTTATATGAGAACATTACTCATCTCGAAGCAAATGACAAGATAAAACTGAAACAACACACTTCTTTGCACTTTTGCAGAGTTCAGCAATGTTTTGCATAAAAGATTAACAGCATACTAATTCAATTAAGTTGATGTAAATGTGTGTGGACATGTTTAGGCTCTGGTAATTAATGGATGATGAGAACATTTTAAAACCAATGACCTTATAAGAATCAAGTCCATTGTCTCATTTGAACATAATAACCCATTGGATATTTACCCATCCCCTTGCTGTTATACACTTTCAATCTGTCTAATATATTCTTTGCAGATATATAAAAAAAAATATTTCTGCAATCTATGTTTTGTGCTAGAAACATTATCCTTAATGGGTTACCTTTTGACATAACCTACAAAAGTGGCTATATAGCAATATAAAATTTTATATAATAGAATGTTTTATTTATTCACAGTTTAATTCTTTCCCTCTTTGACCTACGAAAGCTAAAAATCATGCCAGGTGTTTATATATATATATATCAGAGCGTGGACAACGCAGGGGCGTTCCCATAGCGTTTTGACGCAGGGTCTCGTTCTCTCGGTGGATCTAGGGTTACGTTCGTAAACTAGAGACGATCTTAGTGCTGCAGTCGACACTATAGATCATGATCTCCTCCTAGATCGCTTACAAAATTATATTGGCATTCAGGGACAGGCATTGAGCTGGTTTAAATCCTACCTGTCCGATTGTTACCATTTTGTAGACTTAAATGGAGAGCTATCCAGATTAATGCTAGTAAATTATACTGTGCCACAAGGTTCAGTTCTAGGACCCCTGCTTTTCACAATATACATGCTTTCCTTACGAAATATTATTAGAAGGCATGAAATTAGCTTCCACTGTTATGCTGATGATACTCAGCTACATATCTCATCAAAACCAGGCTATACAGCTCAATTAGCTCGGTGTTAAACTAAGTGTGTTAAAGAATTAAAAGACTGGATGACGCATAACTTTCTACTATTAAATTCTGATAAGACGGAGATTTTGCTCATCGGCCCAAAAACCAGTACACAGAAGCTCCAGCATTTTAACCTGCATTTAGACGGATGTTCTGTAACTACGGTTCAACGGTAAAAAACCTGGGAGTTATTTTAGACAGCAACTTGTCTTTTAAAAATCATATCAACCAAGTTACAAAAACAGCCTCCTTTCACTTTAGAAATATTTCTAAGATTAGAAACATGTTACCTATATCTGATGCAGAGAAGCTCATCCATGCGTTTATGACCTCCAGAATAGACTATTGTAATGCATTACTAGGTGGATGTCCTGCATCATTAATAAACAAGCTTCAGTTAGTTCAGAATGCGGCAGCCAGTGTTTCCACAAGGTGAAGTAAATATGATCATATAACCCCAATTTTATCGTCCCTACACTGGCCACCTGTTAAGTTTCGAATCAACTACAAACTACTACTTCTTACTTATAAAACACTATCTGATCACATGCACATTATCAACTTGTGCTGTTAATATCATGAACAGCAGCTAAGCTAATTTATCTCCACTGCTTCTCTTTCTCTGGATCTTTCTGCTGGATCTATGATGATCACAAATGTTAAGCTATTTTATGAGTTGCTTAGTAGCTCCTAGTTTCATAACCATAATGACTGTATAAGACTGTAGAAAGAACATTACTTATAATCACACACTTTAGTGCTCATGTTAGTTCTCACTCTCCAGTGTTCTGTATTGTTTAAAGACTATAATCACACTCTTAATGTCACCCAAATGAGGATGGGTTCCCCTTTTTGAGTCTGGTTCCTCTCAAGGTTCTTCCTCATAACATCTAAGGGAGTTTTTCCTTGCCACAGGCTTGCTCATCAGGGATAAATGCACACTATTCACCTTGACTGTTGATTTCTGTAAAGCTGCTTTGAGACAATGTCAGTTGTGAAAAGCGCTATAGAAATAAACTTGACTTGACTTGACATATATATAAATAAATACATAATTTTTTGAACCACAATATGTTTTATAATTAATCAGACTCAAAATAATTTTTGTTTATGAGCATAGCCAGTGTGTTTGATATACATTACAAGGTTTAATGACAAATGCAAAATGCATATAAACACAAACCTTTCCAGGTTGTGTAGTTAAAGGCTGGTAAGCAGGTTATATTTTGTTTTGCCATGTTGTCTTCCTCCCTGAAGTCAAATGTAAACGCATTACACACTTCAAGCTTGGCACAGATGTACCTATTTCCATCTTTTAGTTGTTGTTTTTCTCAGTGAATGAATCCAATTGTGCAGCTGCCAAGATAAACAATAAAATATTATATTGATTTAATATTTCTGTTCTAGCTATTAAAATTCTCTTCTCAAACACACCTGTGCTTTTACTGTCACATTCTAGTGTTCACATAGCAACAAGAAAGTATCTCCTGTATAATACCGAATAAACTGAAGGACTCTTACATAGGACAAATTCAATCATTTAAATAAAATTATAATTTAGTATTAAAAAAAAACCCTGTTCATTTATATACAGCATTAAAATATATGGTACAAGGATTTATATAAATAGACATGATAAACATAATAGTACACAATGACATAAAACATTGTCATAAGCATTAATACACCTACATTACACACATAAATTGGCAGAAATCTAATAAATAAACAGGAATACAAAACATTCTACAAAAAGACTTGCTGAGCAACAAAAAATAAGTTGTGCCTTATGTAAAGGTCTTGCAGGGAATAGTGTAGAGTGGAGTTTTCTCTCAGTCTTTAAAAGAGGAGAAGCTATCACTGACTGCTGAAGAGCATTCCAGTCTTCTGTAGTTAATATAAGGTAGTGAGCAGATCAATATCAGATGAGTACAGGGAAATGGAGTGTATATTTGCGTGTTTAAAGCTGTGCTGTGAGTCCATAGGGAAGTGTGAGTAGGAATCAATACAAAATCCTTGCCCTATCATATTATTTTGTTGCTGAAAATGTATCCTGCCAAAAGTGATCTCTTACAGGATCTCTTCACCACCGTCCACAGGGAAACGTCTCTAGGTAACATATGTAACCCTAGTTCCCTGAGGGAATGAGACGCTGCGTCGAAACACTTTGGGAACATGCCTGAGTGTTCACACTCTGAAATAATGTGTGTAATCAGTCAAAAATTGGACGCTGGCCATCACCGCCGGAGTGACGTCACGACCAGGAAGTATAAAACACACATGGAGTGAGGCGAGCGCCAGCCAAGGAAGCGCTGCAGGGACACCGGCAGTGTGGCTTAGGGAACGAGTCTCCAATCACGCCAGACTGACCAGTCCCTGACTAATGTGTATAAGCATAGCTAGGTCGAAGGACAGAGGGGCCATGAGTGGCACTGCGGTCCAGGTTGTAGAACCGGACGAAGGACAGCGGGGTGGACCAGCCCGCAGCATTGCAAATGTTTTTGAGCGAGACAATTTCATGGAACAAATATTAAAATTTAGTTTGTAAATGTAGGTTAGTGCTTCTGTTAGTGTTTAGGCCAGCATAGAAGGCTTTGCTGGCCCTGACTGCCCACCACTGTCAGATAGTGTCTAAAGAAAATCAGTCTCTTACAACTGACCTCTCGTGTGCCTAGAGCTGGGGCTATACCCTGGCACAGCTCTAGGGACCTTGTGAGAGGTGGCAAGCCACCACAACTGCTAAATTCTTGGTTAAAAATAAAAATGAGAACCAGGGGTAATACAAGGGTCCCTAACACATGCCATTGGCAGAAAGACCTAAAAATATATATGGATATAAAAGACAAAAAATGTATATCTAAAAAATAGATATGTTAAATACAGTTTTTAAAAGCACCATATGAAAATATATACTGTAAACTGTATATGTTTATGCATATGATATGCATATGTTTATACATATGTATGCAAAGTAAAGTACGAAACCAGATATGTGTGCAATGATTGCACAGGGTGTGCGGTCCATAACAGCCATACCATACGGTGATGCAGTTGGTCTAAAAGCTCTCAATAGTGCAGCTGTAAAAGTTGTCATAGACCATGGGAAACATAACAAACTTCCTCAGCCTCCTAAGAAAATACTGCCACTGCTGAGTCTTCTTAACCACCTTTGTGGTGTTGCATCCAAGTGAGGTCATCACTAATATACACGGCTAAATATTTAAAGGTGCTCACGCTCTCCATTTCAAGGTCCCAAATGAACATTGGTCGATTAGGTCTTTCTCCTTTCTCATGTCCACTATTATCTCCTTTGTCTTATCTGTTTTGAAGGAGAGGTTATTATCCTCACACGTCTGTCCTATAGGCAGCTTCCCACCTATGATGCATCCTATTTCTGTAGTCTGGTCTAAAAACTTCAGAACAGGGTGTAGACGATAGGCCTGAGGACACATCTCTGTGAAGTGCCCATGTTTGTGATAATGCTAGCTGAGGCCCTATTTTAAATCCTGACAGACCGTGGGCCTGCCAGTCAGAAAGTTTAAAAGCCAGTCACAAAGTGTAGGGTGCAAGCCGAGTGTAGACGGTTAATGGGTGAGTTTGTTAGGGATGACTGTGTTAAAACTCTGAACTGTTGCCCACAAAGAGCCTTTTGATATTATTTTCCAGGTGTAAGATGGAATGATGGAGGGCAGCAGCAATAGCAGAAGATTTGCTGTGTCTCCTAGAGACAGGCAGTTACACTAGAGCTGGAGAGGGTCACAAAAGGTCCTTAACCCATCAGCAGAACCGGTTCCTGCTCCTTTGTGCAAGGAAGAACAGGATGAGCACTGCCAAAACCCTAAAATTGAAATCCAGCAGGCCACTGGTCTGAATGTTTCTGACCAAACAGTCAGAGACAGACTTCATGAGGGGGGCCTGAGTGCCCGATGTCCTTTAGTCTGGCATTGTATAGCTTGATTGGCATTGGCCATAGAACAATAGAATGGTGCACTGTGCTTTTCACAGATGAGAGCAGGTTTACCCTGAGGACATGTAACAGATGTCAAAGGGTCTGGAGAAGCCATGGAGAATGTTATGCTGCCTGTATCATTGTTCAGCACAGTTTTGGGTTTGTGACGATCTGGGGACTCATATCCTTGGCGGGACGCACAGACCTCTACAGGGTGGACAACGGCACCTGTACTGGCATTAGGTATCGGGATGAAATCCTTAGACCCATTGTCATACCCTATGCTGATGCAGTGGGACCTGGGTTTCACATGGTGCACAATAATGATTGGCCTCATGTGGTGAGAGTATGCAGGCAGTTCCTATAGGATAAAGGAATTGATTTAAAAGACTGTCTAGGATATCAGTGATGCCCTGGTTCAGATCTGAAAGGAGATACTCCATGACACCATTTGTCGTCTTATTAGGAGTATGCCCCGATGTTGTCATACAAACTACTGAGTACCATTTTGAGCTGCTGCAATGAAATTTCAGCAAAATAAACTAACCTGACACATAATTTTTCACTTAGATTTTTAGGTGTCTTTGATTTCAGCCCTCTGTAGGTTGATCATTTTTGTTTCCATAAAATGTGGCATTCTTTCGTTCTTTTATACTCAGTCCATATCAGTATAGGTATCTGGCATGATATTTTTTCTTAAGTTTTGGAATCATGTCCTGATTGAACCTCATTAAGATGCTGAGCAGGACCTTAAATGAGCTGTTAAATGTTTAAAAGGTGGCTGAAGTTAAGCAATTCTGCAAACACAAGTGGGACAAAATTCTCCTAAAGTTGACACAACCAGTTATTATGCCTGGTGGGCAGGATGTGGACAATTACCCTTTTCACACAAGCTTCTTTTTACTTCAATATATAAAATCATCATTTCAAGCTGTAGTATTTGTTTACTGAAGTTGTCCGTCATATTATTCGGGTGCATTTGTGATGTATCATGATGATGCAATACCCACTTTGAGATGTGCAAAAAAATTTTGTGTTAAATATAAGCAGTGTGGTGTGGTGTTAAAGTAAGTTTGATAAGTGACAGCAGCACTTAGTCATTGCATGTGTATGAGCACTGATGCATGTATGTGTGTGTGTGTGTGTGTGTGTGTGTGTGTGTGTGTGTGTGTGTGTGTGTGTGTGTGTGTGTGTGTGTGTGTGTGTGTGTGTGTGTGTATGACCAGGTGTCCGGTCCAGCTGTGTGCACTGAGGGTGTTAGAGTTGATAGGTGAGAGTGTAGGCAGGTTGTCCAAAAAGGGTATGATGGTTGCCTAAATTAGAATGTAACGCCCCTGGGGTAGAGTCTGTTTTCTAGTCTGCCAGTGTGACATGAATTCACCTGGTGCAGCTTTCAGATGGCAGAAGAGTGAAGAGATTGTGTCAGGGTAAGGTGGGTAGGATTTATGAAGGTCAGGGTTGCTATGGAGGCATCAGGTACTGCACATCCTCTTCATAATCTATAATTAAGATATAAGATATAATTTGTTATTATATTGTATATAGAATTAGCCCCATCACTGTGATGTCTCCTATGTATCTGATAATGGTGTTTCCATTGTAGGCAGGGATACAGTAATAAGAAAAAAATGGATGTACAGGAATAGGTTTAGCACATAGATCTTCTTTTAAGCACCAGTATGAGGGTGAATGGTTGGGGTGGACTGGAACTTGACTAACTGACAAATTTGTCAGGAGGTCCAGGATTCATCTACAGCCCATATTCTAAAGCTTGTAGACCAATTTACTAGGAATGATTGTATTGAGATTAACACTGCAGGATAGGAATCTCTCTCCATCGAGTTAAACATGCTTCTGAGGTACCAGCACTCTACAAATAATAATCTTCTTCTTCTTTCAGGTTCTCCCATAAAGGGTCTCCATAGCAGATCATCTGTCTCCATACCCCCTGTCCTCTACATCTGCCTTTTTTCAAACCAACTACCTGCATGTCTTCCCTCACCACATCCACAAACCTCCTCTTTGGCCTTCCTCTTTTCCTCCTTCCTGGCGACTCCATCCTCAGCATTTTTCTACCGATATACCCAATGTCCTTCCTCTGCACATGTCCAAACAATAAAAACCAATTAAATTAATTGAGACAAACATTTTCCATGGTTTAAATTTGATTAAGTTTGTATGTTAAGGGTTAAGGTTCAGTATATTTTAAATAAATTGTATGTAATTCATACTTTTAGGGCAATACGCATATCGCATTATCTTTAATTTGTACCTGGTACTCTACATGCTTACTAGTGTCTCTTTGACTTCTCTACTAGTCAAAGGAGCCTAGAGAGACCTCAGCTTCTCAGAAACAACAGAGGGCTTGCCTGGATAAGCAGCATTCAAATGCTTTTGTAGATGAGGGTTCAATCTAAATGCAAATGAACTCTACCAGAGTATGCTGTTTACAGACCTACCAAGCCACCTAGGACAACCTGTACAATCTTTATAATCATGGGACTGGAGACAATTAGCTGGATACGTCATTTCTCATTTACATGTTGGCATGTCATCTGTAAACTTAAAGAGTTTTACATGCAATGCTTGCTTTCAGAAATTGCACTAATATTTTGTATTTTTTGTGTGTGCTGATTAAAAGAAGAAAAAAAAACATACTGAAAGCTAAGCTGATGAATAAATACATATTAAACGGATTTCTTATATAAATTAAGCTTCAGACACACATGCTGGCAATTTTGTCTGATGCTTGGAAAAAAAGGTTTTATTTGGCTTTTATGTAGCTTAGTATTTATATTTTAATCAGGCACAGGAAGTTCCATCTGCTATAAATTTCTGTCAGTTTCTACAATCAAATATAATTTCTGTTTATGCTACAGCATTACTTATTTAAAATACTATAATGCTTTTGATAATGTCAACTTTAATTCAAGTGTATAGAAATCTATAAGACATGAACCATGGATGACAGCCTTGTTTTATGCACATTAAAAACATTTAGGATTTGACTGCAAAACCATTGCATTTGATGACTTGTTTTGCCTTCAGTAATATGATTTTAAGCAGGTTGGGAGATTAATTTAGTTTGTGCTTTTAAAAAACAATTCTTTGTGGTTCAGGAAATAGGTCTGGACCACATCGTCAGCAAAACCCAGGGGCTACACGAACACCTTGGAGAAACCCGTTGGTGAAGCAATGTAGTTAGCAAGGATTGGGAGTGGAGCAGCACCCTCAGCGGGCAGGGCAGACAGGAAAAGAGGATCTTGGCAGGTCAGAAGAGCGGGGCGACATTCGCAGTCAGGCAGGAAGGCTGAGGTTGGGCATCCCCCCCCCCCCCCCCAGCAGAGTTCAGGGGCCAGAGGGACAGTCGACTTAGGAGGTTATTTAAAACGTTTTGGTTTGCCAGAGATTGTTCATGACGCACACATAAATACTCAGTTCTCTGCTGGGGGCTGAGCTTCAAAATGTAGACTGTTTCAGTTGGGTACCTGAATTGCTGGTATGCGGCGGAGCAAGCTGAATGCGTCAATACTTCCGCTGGGTCCATCTTTTGCCCAGATTATTCTGTCAGGATTTCTTGCGAGACATGGTGCATGGCCAGAATATTCTGTCAGAAATCTTGCGGGTGACTAGGTGAGTGAGGACTGGATGGGAGGACCCAAATGCAGAATGCACCTGGTACGGAGTACGGAAAAAAGAGTATGGAAATAAAGACAAACAGGTAACTGAGCAATGGGGCAAGGCAAAAACACAGTCCAATAAACAGTCCAGGGTCAAAACACAAGCAAACAGGGTAATACAGGGAGAGACAAAACAAAACCAAAAACAATCCAAGATTTAGAGAGCTGGCAAACAGAACCATAAAGAGCAGACCACAACCAGAAGCATAAACAAAAAACCAGTCCAGAGTTAAAAACCAGAGCAGAGCAGAACAGGGGTCAAGAACAGGAGCAGGAGCAGGAGCAGGAACAGGAACAGGAATCCAAAGCAGACAGAGTGGCACGAATAATCCCATGGATTTTAGGAAGCCAGTGAGGTAATTTTGCCCCCAGCTAAAGTCTTTGGTGTCCTTAAATACCAGGAGGTGTAAAACGGGAAAAACGGCAAGATGGCTGCCAACCCGAAAGTGCGCACCGTGGAACCGAAAGATCCTGACAGAAATATTGCTAAGCTAAGAAACATGTTGTCTATATCTGATTCAGAGAAGTTAGTCCATGCATACATGACCTCCAGACTGGACTATTGTAATGCATTACTAGGTGGATGTCCTGCATCATTAATAAACAAGCTACAGTTAGTCCAGAATGCAGCAGCCAGAGTTCTAGGTATTAACAAGGAGAAATATAACAAGGAGAAATTAGAATTAGAAACATTTCTAATCAACTACAAACTATTGCTACTTAACAACAAAAAACCTTAAATGGTCTCATAACTCTGGACTTCTAGTAGTTCCTAAAATAGCGAAGTCCAATAAAGGTGGTAGAACATTTTTACATTTAGCTCCTAAACTTTGGAATAGTCTTCCTGTCAGTGTTCGGGTTTCAGACACATTCTCCCAGTTTAAGTGCAAATTAAAAATTTATCTTTTTAGCAAGGCCAACACATAACACATCACATATCATAACCTTGTGCTCCAGTACATCTGATCACATGCACATTATCCACTTTTGCTTGTTAATATTATGAACAGTAGCTATGCTAATTCCTCTCCACTGCTTCTGTTTCTCTACCCATCTCGAGGCATCCTGAGTTTGCGCCAGCTCCTGTCGTGTCTCACCTTATGAATATTGTAGACCTTTAAAAAAGTAAATGACGAGCCTGCAAACATCCAAAACCATCTAGAGATGTACAAGCGCCGGCTGGATTCCACCTCATGTAGAGTTTGGACATTGGACCTCTTTGAGTGTTAAAGGCTCTGGCATGGAGAAGCTAGTGTTGGATCTATGATGATCTCAAATGTTGAGCTATTTTATGAGTTGCTCAGTAGCTTCTGGTTCCATAACCTCAAATGACTGTATGAGACTGCGGAAAGGACATTACTCACAGTCTTACACTCCAGTGCTCATGTTAGTTCTCACTCTACAGTGTTTTGTATTGTTTAAAGACTATAATCACACTCTTAATACACACTTTCTTATCCTTACCCATCTTAAATCCTGTCTACCCCCTTCTCTGGACCCTCTTCGCCCGAATAGGTCAACGGAGGACACCATTACCAAAGTGCTTCATTCTACCCTGACTCCAGACCACATTTTTTCCTTCCAATTAACTTTCCATTAATGTGCTTGGATACTGCAACGCTGTGAACAGCCAGCTTCTTTAGCGATTACCTTTGGTTTCCTAGCCTCCATGTCCAGGGTGTCAATGATTATCGTCTGGACAACTAGATTTTTCCCCATGATTGTGTAACCTGAACCAGACACCATTTAATGGCTCAGGAAACATTTGCAGGTGTTTGAATTTAATTAACTAATTAGAGTGTGACACCAAGTCTCCAATATTGAACTTTTTCACAATATTAAAATTTTTTGAGAATTTTAAGTTTTTATTAGCTGTAAACCATAATAATCCAAAGATACAAGATGGCGCCGGTGAGGTCAGCTGCCATCACAACTGCTCCAGCTATGTTTTCTCTTTTTTTGTTTATTTTATATTTTTATTTACTTAGTTACCGTTCCATCTACACAAGATGGACATCATTAGATATGACATAGCCACTCTTATATCTATTGGTGTTATATCTATTGGTGGCCGTTTTTAAACCCAGACGTTTTTAAACAAAGGACGTGACCCTTACCGAACAGGCTGAGGGCACGCGCACACCGTGCTCCCTTACCTAGTATCCTGTTAGCCAATGTCCAGTCACTGAAAAACAAGCTCGACAACCTCAGGGCAAGGGTCAATTTCCAGAGGGACATTTGGGACTGCAACCTTCTCTGCTTCACCGAGACATGGCTGAACCCAGCGGTACCAGACCACACGAATTCAGCCGGCCGAGTTTTTCTCGGTTTACCGCATGGACGGAACACTGGAGTCGGGGAAGTCAAGAGGAGGTGGAGTGTGTCTGATGGTGAACAACCACTGGTGCGACAGCGTGAGCATCATTTTCCTTTCACGCTCCTACACACCAAATCTGGATCTACTGACCATCAAATGTCGGCCCTTTTATCTACCTCGGGAATTCAGCTCAGTCATAGTCTGTGCCGTTTATATTCCACCTCAAGCGGACACGGACACTGCATTATTAGACTTACACGAGACAATAACACTTCACCAAACACAGCATCGGGACGCTGCGCTCATTGTGGTGGGAGATTTTAACAGTGCCAACCTCAAGCTCGCACTACCGAACTTCCAGCAGCACATCACCTTCCCCACCAGGGGCGAAAGAACACTAGACCACTGCTACACACCATTCAGGAACAGCTACAAGGCACAATCACGTCCACCATTTGGGAAATCAGGCCATGCCGCCATCTTCCTCATGCCTGTTTACAAACAAAGGCTGAAACAGGAAGCCCCGGTTCAGAGGGAGGTTGCGCGCTGGACTGACCAATCGGTGGCTGCTCTGCAGGACGCTTTGGATGACGCAGACTGGGACATGTTCAGGAGCAGCTGTGATGACGTCAAAATGTTTACGGAAGTGGTTGTGGGATTCATCGGGAAACTAGCGGATGATACGGTGCAGAAAACCACCATCAGAACGTTTCCCAACCAGAAGCCGTGGGTGGATAAAACCATCCGCGACGCTCTGAAATCCCGCTCCGCTGCCTACAACACGAGGCTTGAGGATATGGACGATTACAAGGCTGCGTCTTACAGTGGTCGCAGAGTGGTGAAGGGTGCAAAGCAGCACTACGGAAAAAGAAAAAGAAGGCAGATAAATAAAGTATAAACTATATAAATATGAAATATAAAAAGATATATATGAGAAAAAAAGGCTTCCGCTCCCTGAGAGCGAACACAAAGAGAATGAGGGGGAGCTTCTTCCCGCAGGCCATTCGGAGTTTGAACCAGGAAAAACCCAGGATCTAGAACTGGTCCACTCGCTCCATCCTTTTTCTCTGCACATATTTTTCTTTCGCAATACGACACTTTAATCTCTGGACTGTCACTTTAACTCTGGACTTGCACAGCACAGTGCACTTTATACCACACCACACTGCACACGTTCACTTTAAGGACAATCACATCAACCACCTTAAATTTTTGCTGTTTTACTGTTTACTATCACAAGCATACCAAGCATACCTTGTATATACACTTTTTTTTTCTCATATATATCTTTTTATATTTTATATTTTATATAGTTTATACTTTATTTATCTGCCTTCTTTTTCTTGGTTTATTTTTCTCCCCACCCTATTCCCTCATGCCGGACCGTCATTTCACTTCATGTCGTACCCTGTATGTATGTGTATGTGACATACATTTTGATTTGATTTTAAAATAATAAACACTTGAAATATATCAGTCTGTGTGTGATAAGTCTATATAATATACGAGTTTTACATTTTGTATTGAATTACTAAATGAATCAACTTTTTAATGATATTTTAATTTAATAAGATGCACCTGTATATACAAAGGGCATCAAGGTAACAAGAAACATGTATTAGTGATTAGCATGTGACCAACTCATGTGAGTGTGCAGTGGCTTATGGGAAATGTAGTCCAGGGCATGTTAAAATGCTGCTGCTGCTACTACTACATCAGCTCGGACTTTTATTATATTTGTAAGTGGCTGTACATTGTCCTAAAAGGATCTTGATACTAATCATATAGCATATTCTATACCTTTTTTCCCCCTTTCTTTTATAGGAATTTAGGTGTTAGTGTTAAGATGGTTCTCTAGTGTTAAGTATATATACTTGTCTGTTATCTGCTATAAACTGAAGAAAAACATATGCACCATGCTGTGTGCTGTGTGATCCTTCCCTGATCAGAAAAGGCACCACGGGCATCATAGATTGCATGGAAAACCTCTCCAAGAATTAAGTTTTGTTTAAAAATCCAACCGGGTCAGTCTGAAAAAGAAAGCTTGAAATAATGGTCTCTTTGGTGGGATTCATAGTTTTGGCACAGATTGTATTCTTTGAACACAAACACAGTTACTTGGCAGATAAGACAAAAAACAAACAAAAAAAAAAACACTTGTCCACTTTTGGTTAACTACCCTGCATTTTAAATAAACTATTCTCTTTCCAAACCGTTTGGCCATTTTTTGTGTCTTTCATTTTTTTTTTGCTGGTGCATGTGCAGTAGAATCTGCTCGATCACAATGGAACTATGTACTGTAATGTACTATTCTGTTAGTTGGTGGGTAACAAATAAGAGAAATGTTTGATTGAAAGCCAACCTTTATTATCAAAAATAGATATGATATGAGTAAACCATATATTTAAAATTAAAATATGTAAACATGTCTCTGGCATTGTTTAGTGTTCCATTCCATTCCATATGAGGGTGTGGGCTTTATTCAGGTTGCGGGCCGTAGTTTTGGGACTACAAAGTCTATAAAGTAATTCCATCACCAACTTACAGTTTGTCATGTTTCTGAGAATCCATTAAGCATTGTCCTGACTCGAGTCTCATGTAGGATAATTTCATTTATGTAGGTTCAATAATAAACACAAAACTTTTGATGTGTTGCAGCTCACTTATTAATTTAAACATTTATTAGAAAATAACTCTAACCCGTCACAGAGAAAAAGATAGAAAATGACTTGTATAAAGTAATTTTCACGTTCCATAATTTCAACAGTATTATAATCATGATACAACAACCATCATTATTCTTGAGATTTTTTCAAGGTAAACCCTTTTAATGGTTGTCAAAATTGAATGCAAACCCAAAATTAAACCAAACCCAAAAGTACACCAACCCCAAAGTGAAAACCCATCTGTGACTGTACAGGTGTTACATTTCCCATTCTCCATGCACATACTGTAAAAAAAAAAAACAATAAGAATCATAAAAAAAAATTATAGACATTAAATGAGCGGCAATCAGAAAAAAACAGAAAAACCGTGTCTAGACAGAGAAACACCACAAGAAAGAATGTAAAGGCATGCCAAATCTATTTGGGAAAGGTGTGCACAACAGGCAGAGTGTGTACAGTGTTGAAGAGAAATATACTTAGAAAAAATCAGCAGCTACCACCTAGCATTCAAACTAATAATAGTTTTGTTTACAGACAGATGTACGCAGTGTACAGTGTACATACAGTGTAAGACACACTGCCACTTGACTCCCTGCATTTTTGGGGCATTAGCTTTATTGGTTGTTGCAGCAATTACCTGGAACCCAGCCACAGGATAAGAACCACACCTGTAATTAGGAACAAGGAGGCAGACAGGCACCTCTGTAGTCATAAAGGAAATAGATTATTATTTTTTTTATTATTATTATTGCTTCTGTTTATGATTTCGTCTTGCTATCAGAATATAAAAGCCTTTCCAAGTTTTAATGTTGTATTGATATTACTGTGTCTCTGACTAGCCACCAGTGGGCAAACTAACAACATGTTGGAAAGTTTACCATACTAATGAGAAGGTTGGGGCTTACAATAGAATAAAATTTATGTTTTATTAAAATCAGTTCTGTAGAAAGTCCCAGGAAATAAGGGTATGTCAAATGCATGGTTTGGCAAGTTTGCATAGGAAGAACTTGAGTGGACTGCAAAGAGCACTAATAAACCTTACTGAACACCTTTGGGATAAATTCAATTCAATTCAATTAATTTTTATTTGTATAGCGCTTTTAACAATGAATATTGTCTTAAAGCAGCTTTACACAGATAATGTAGTGATTAAAAGTGAATATGTTCTTTATAAGTAAGTTTGTCCCTGATGAGCAAGCCAGTGGCGATGTTAATAAACTGCAAATCCTTATAGCCATGCTTCAAAAACATTATTAAACATATTAAAAAACCCTTTACAGAAGAGTGGTGGTTTTTATAACAGCAAATACCCACCTATTAATTAACTCACCGCTTTGTAAAGCGTAACTCAGCTGAGTTACAACCACCAGGGCATAGTGGGACAATTATGTGCTTCCTCTGAGACATGTTATTCCAGCCTCCAGATATTTCAAAACTGCTGCTCGCTGCATCACAAGGCATTGCAAAACATTCAAAGGAAATGGCTAGCTGACCTATTTTGCATGCATATATTTACAAATGCTCTATTAGATTTTGATTAATAGAGTAGAGAAAATACCCCAGCATTCAAACTTTAAAAACTCAATTTGGGTAAGACAGAATTACTTTTACTAGGACCACATGCAGCTAGAAGTAAACTTTCCAATTATGTAGCATCTCTGCATGGTCTTTCCGTCTCAGTGTGTACAGCAGCCAAAGACCTTGGTGTAAATATTGACTTTAGTCTTTCCTGTGAATAACATTCCCAGAACAGCCTTCTCTCACCTTAGAAATATTGCTAAAATTAGAAATATAATTTTGTTACAGTATGCAGAAGAAATAATTAATGTTTTTGTTACATCTAGATTAGACTACTGTAATGCTTACTGTCTGAATGTAGCATTACGTGTCCTACTAGATCTAGAAAATATGACCACATCACCAATGTTTTATTCAGTCTACACTGGCTCTCAATCAAATCTCACATTGGTTATAAAAAAACCACTACTTACACAAAAAGCACTTAACAGTCTCTTGCCACAGTATCTGAATGAACTTCTGTCCCATGATGATCCCCGACACCTACTTAGATTAAAAAGTGCAGGCTATTTGTTGGTAACTCAAATAATGAAGACTACAGCAGTGGGCAGATCTTTCTCTTACAAAGCCCCACAGTTATGGAACAGCCTTCCAGGCAGTGTTCAGGACTCAGACACAGTCTGTGTTAAAGTTGAGGCTGAAAACATTTATTTAGTCAAGCCTTTTATCAGTAGGTTTTTTTAGGTAAAGGAGCAAATCTGGAGAAATCACGGATATAGAATGTTTGGTAAACTGGGATATTTGGATGCTGTCACAAACTCTCATGCGTTCACTCAGGTTTGTTGATGGTGGCGTGGTTGACCGTCTCTTACTCTGGAGATCCCTCGTGTTATCCCTCCCCTTTAGTTATGCTGCCAAAGCAAGTCTTGCCGGAGTCCCCAACAGCACAGTGTCCTTAACTTTTACACAACAATTAGGATACATAATAATCCATATCCTTCTCTCCCTGTCACCGCTCTTCTCTCTCTCTCTCTCTCTCTCTGTCTCTCTCTCTCTCTCTCTCTCTCTATCGGTCGAGTTAAACATGCTCCTGAGGTACCAGTGACCACTGTTCCTGCCCCTTTTCTCTTTCCCACTTCGTCTCGGCCTGCCTATAGATGGTATTCTCTTAGTTTGGAAGCCACTCTGTGCAGCTGAAGGTAAATTTCATTCGGGCACACTACAGTTCAATCAAGTGTTAACGCTGCTGTGGAGAAACACACTCAATAAACTGTTTTCTTTGCCATTAATACTAGCAGAGGCTAAAGGTGAGGAGCATGGAGTTAACTCCTAGCACCTGCACTTGCTCTGGTCTTTTTCGAAGTGAATCTGCACCTGCCAGGCCTTTATGTAAGTCCTAGCAGCATTCTTTACTATTGAGGACAAATTCTCACACATTGCTTGTAGTAGAAGATACCATACAATGGATTTCTAGGGGTTACATACAATTATACATCAGACATGTTTGCTTAATTTATAGTAAATAGATAGAAACTCAAACATGAACTTCAAGTCAAAACAGGACTTTTGAGGTTCTAAAATAAAAGAAAAAATTTCAAGTGGTAACTGCATTCCTTGTTGGACATACTCCCCTGCTACATTTATACACTTATCCCAGCGTTTACCTAAAGCCTGGAAAGATTTGGCATAGAAAGATTTGACTAATCCTAGGACATTCTGCTTCACTTCGTCATCAGGGAACCACCATGACCGGGATCGTCACTGACAGATTTACGACTATCTTTTACAAGGTCAAACTGCATCTCATTAGCATACTGTGCTTGAAGTCTTATGTAGATATCTGCCGCTTTGTTCACAAAAAACGTTGTCACCACACGCTGTTCCATGCACACTAACACTGTTGTCTTCCATCTTGATTATGGGTCTCTGGACCGGCCCACAACATGTGTTTTGACTATTAGTAATGGGACACACCAGCCACTTACTTCTGCATGGAATACCGCCATGCTAGCATCCATTTTTATACCTGTAAAATTAAAAGTCCCTTTTTGACTTAAACGCCCCGCATTTTATAAATAATTTTCAGGTTCTTTCCTGTGCAGGATAGTACAGATACAGTACTGTTAAGGTTTTATTTCTCTCCGACATGCCTATGTGCCATACGTTGTTGTCATCCATTGAAGATTACTACAAATATAACTTCTTTGTATTGTTTTATTTACTGTTTACATCTCAATGCACATCAGTGCTTGAGGGAGCAGCAACAGGTTCACTTGACTCTAGTCAAAATAAAAGTCCCATCAATTTACACATGCGCACAATGAACTATTGCACATTTTTGGGTATACAACAGTCAATATCATAATCTTACAAAAGAAAAATAATAATAATAATAATAGTAAGCAACATAATATAACATAACTGATGATAACATAACTCAACAAGTACAATCGTTTTGTTGTTAATATGAACCCAAGATTGTAAGAAACTCTGTGTGTAAATAAGTGTGGAAAGCAAGGAATAAAGCTTCCTTTAGTGCTGAGAATACCAAGCGTAGGCAGTGGAGTATGTAATATTAGTTGTTAGAGGAGTCACTAAGACAGCAGCATGCACCGCATCCAGTCCTTTCTTCTGGCACCTTGTAGGGACACTAGACTACACATTACACTAGACTGCAAAATGAATGAATGACAGTTTGCTCTGCTTTTACTCATTATCCAAGCTGCTCTTAGGTGCAGAATTGTGTCTACTACTGTTATACCCTGGCTCTGACTCACTCATTCTCTACCACACATAGGATCATACACATGCTTTCTCGTATCCTACAAGGGGAATTTTTATTACTGCAAGAAAAAGAGGTGTTGAGAAATGAGGTGAGATGATTCAACCCAAAAATCTGATGATGGCCTATTTATATAATCTCATTACACACCTTAGACATGTCAGAGAGGAAATATGAGGCACAAATTAGAGCAACTAGGGAATATCTGTGCCTGTGGTCTGACACAAAGCAGCTGGTAGGTCTGATGGCTTAGTATTAATTTTTATAACCCAAATGGGTATGCCATAAGTTTTTATGCGTAACACTTTATTTTAGGAATCCAAAATTAGCCAGTAATTAATGACTAATAACTGCTTTTGTTAATGACTAGTTATGGCTGTGTATGCTATCCCAAACTATTTATAAGGCCTTTATTGGTTATTCTCTTATTTTTGTCTTATTGTCCCTTTACACTTGTTTCTGTCATAACGATGACCTTATTTTTATATTTTATATTTAATATTTATTTCATACTTTTGAGTTACACATTAGTGTACTAGGAACTTTAAAAGTTTATATTTTGCCTTATACAAGCTACTAGTACCTTTTATTCTTAACTAACAAGATCATCGTTATGACAAACAAGTGTAAAGGGTTAGAAGGCCAAAATAAGAGAATAACCAATAAAGGCCTTATAAATAGTTTGTAATAGCATGCACACCCATAACTAGTCATTAACAAAAGCAGTTATTAGTAACTAATTGCTGGCTAATTTCTGAACCCTAAAATAAAGTGTTACATTTTCTGCTTCAAGACACACAAACTAGTACATGACGGTTTTGGGACATCTTCCCCACATATTCAGAGCAACTTGGGAACAGCGCTAGTGCTACAAATGTGTGCGAGGAATGAAGGGGGCTGCCTGGTGCTTTTGCTTTTACACAAGTTGTGAGTCATTGCGTGGTATATTGGTATATTTTGTGCATATTTCTAGCAGCACAGTGCTTGCAGAAAATGGCAAAATTTAGGTACAATTGCGGTTTGTATGCAGTCCACTGGTGCCTCTCGCTTCAGGCAAGGTAAAAATGCTACACTTGGCAGAGAATAAAAGAGAATGAGGTAACATGCAGAAGCAGCACAAACATCACTTCTGCCTTAGTAACACTGATTAAAACACTACATTACTACATTACAATACTACTTATTATCATTGAGCAATGACTAAGTTACTTCTCTTTTTACGTTTTGGCAGAAGAACAGATCCATGTTCTTCCAATCATGTTAAGAAATGTAGAATATGAATCCATAAAAAAAATGTAAAAAATCTTATGTTGTAGTGTAAACAATGAGTGTTAAAACCCAAACTGTTAACGCAAACTTGGAGACTAATGATGAAAGCCACGTTTACTAGGGCTTTTAAACATTTCTAAAGAACAGTGAATGACCTCTAATAATATGTTCATGTTTCACATTTCCTCTGTGTTTTTCTATTCAGGTCACTGCCCATGAGAACTTGCACTTTATTGACAGAAGCACTATGCTACATTAACCCTGGAGAATGTCTCTAGGTTATAGATGTAACCCTGGTTCCCTGAGGGAACGAGTTGTTCATGCTCTGAATCATGTGTAAAATCTGGCCAATAGGCAAGTCGTGACGGCATCGATTGGCGACATCACGCAAACCAGGAAGCTACAAAATGGCGGAGCGATGGTAGCAAGGTGAAGCTAAGCGCTTACAGGGATGCAGGGAGTATGGCCTGAGACGCAGCGTCTTGTTTCCTCAGGGAACCAGGGTTACATCCGTTACCCGTTTTCGAGCTGCATCGAAACGCTTTGGGATATACCATCGCACCATACTGACCAGTCCTTGCCTAGAGTGTCTGGGCAACACCAGCGTGCAGGACAGAGGAGCCGGGAGTGGCTCTGATGTCAAGGTCGTAAAACCTAACAAAGGTTAATGGGGTGGACCAACCAGCAGCATCACATATGTCAAGCAGGGGCACCCCTGAGGGCCAGGCTGTAGAGGCCACCATACTCTGGGTCGAATGAGCCTTGACTCTAAACGGAGTGGACCAGAGGACTCGTAACCAACCGAAACTGCAGAGTCTGCTTATTGGCAGGAAAACCTTTCCTATGAGGGCCATAGCAGACAAACAGCTGCTCTGACCTCCTCCAAGGACTCGTCCTGTGGAGGTATGTATCCAGTGCTCACACTGGACACAGTCGATTCTGCTTCTTCTGGTCTGGAACTAGGAAGTAGGAGGAGGGCAGAATGGTACATACCCAGCTCTAGGTTAGAGGAACGCACTGGCCATGCCAGGGGTAAACTCCAGGAGAGACAGGGTCACAGACAAGGTGTGTAGGTCCCCGAGCCTTTTAAGGGAGGATATCGCCCAAAGAAAGGTGGTCTTAACCGACAGGTACCTTAGGGCCTCTGCCAAAGGCTTGAAAGGGGCCTCAGACAGAGCCGCCAGCACGACAGCCAAATCCCACACAGGCACTTTGGATCGCATCCTGGGCCTCAGCCTCAGGGTGCCGCGCAAGAAACGCATCACGAGAGGGCGTTTCCCAGCGGGAAACTCGTGATGCTCACACAACATGGAGAACAGCTGCCATCTAGCAGCATATGACCTCCTCATGGAGGGAGCTCTGGAATGGAAGATGGTCTCAACTACCTCAGTAGAGAGACCAGATGCTAGAAGCCATGCCCCCTCAGGGGCCATAGCCATAGGAATTTCCCAAAAAGGTCCCTCGAGCAGGTCCGCAAACCATGGTCTGCCTGGCCAATGGGGTGCCACCAGAAGGAGACGTACTCCATTCTGGCGGATCCTCTCCAGAACTCCCGGGAGCAGCACCACGGGAGGGAAGGCGTACAGACGAAGCCTCGGACATGTCTGCACCATGGCGTCCAGCCCCAGTGGGGCTGGGGGAGTGAGAGAGAACCAGAGGGGACAGTGCATGGTCTCCCAGATCGCAAACAGATCTACCTAGGCTCTGTGAAAGCTCTGCCATACCTGCTTTACCACCTCAGGGTGGAGCCTCCATTCTCCGGGCCTCGGCCCTTGCCTCGAAAGGGTGTCGGCTCTCCAATTCAACCAGCCCAGGATGTGAACGGCTCTCAGCGAGAGGAGTTTTCCTTTGGACCACAGGAGCTGTACGGACAAGCCTGTACAGGGGGTGAGACCAAAGATGGTTGATGTATGAGACCACCGACGTGTTGTGCACACGGACCAGCACGTGGTGACCCCTCAGGTCCCGGAGGACGTTTCGGAGTTAACTCCTTAACATTGTCAGCCCCAGAGTTAAAACCCTCGTTCAACTCTCGCAGCAGGTCGGTTTGGTTTGCCTGCAACACACTTATCGTGTGGAGGCAGCCCACGGCCTGGCCTGCAGCTGCGTAAGCCTTACCTACTATGGCCGAAGTAACTTTCAACAACCTAGAAGCCAATACCGGAGCCTTCAGTGACGCAACACCTGGGGAGATATAGCTAGCTATCGTATCCTCAACTCTGGGCATCTCCCCATAGCCACAATTTTTAAACCTAATAATATCCGCGTACAGCGAACCTTGCGGGGAGAAAGATGTGGTCTCCCACCTCGGTGTGCAGGTATGGGAAAAATGGTAGGCCCCGGGATGCAGGAAACACTTATCCAGCTTGCTGGGAACGTGCTGCTGCTGCTTCTTACCCGGCCAAGCTATCTACAGCTTGGACACGGCTCACGTCACTAACTCCAGGAGCTCCTCAAACAGCGTCATCTGTGAGGAGTCCACAGGCTCGCTGATGTGACACTCACAAAATGAGTTTTGTTGAAATGATTACTTTTATGTCCTTCTACTGCAATGCTTATTTATTTTATCCTGATGCATATAATTTAATGCTAACGAGAGACTTTGAAAAAAACACATGGAGACATATATTTCATTTAACGGACACAGGGGGGCAGTAACAACGAGCGCCGCGTCACAATTAGCGATGCGCAGAGCAAGACGAGCTCATAATCCGAGTGACTGGAGTATGAGCAACAGTTGTCCTGCTTTGCTGATTTCTTTGTATTATTTGTAATATTTTCAGGTCAGTTCCACACCTTTTTTTGTGATTACAAATGTTTACAAACTAATATGGATCCCCAGTGATTTGTGTTCCATGAGTGAAAATTATGTTAAATGTGAAAGTTAAATTTAATAGCACGCGGTTAAGAAAATGGCGGCCGGCGGCCGCATGTTGCTTATTTTATATGTTTCTTATGGCTCTGAGGCATTTATGTATTATTTTAGTGTGTGTTGAAAACAGTTCTGTTTGTGACACAATGTTGTAAAAAGGTAAAAGGTTAATACTACAAATATACAGGTGCAGTTCATAGCACTGAACGCTAAGTTATTAGACAGCTAAATTTATTTTTCAGGTTTATGTTCTTATAGTGTAAATGTAATACTGCACATGAGGGTTATTCTGTTGTATAAAGTGTTGTATAAGGCGAACACCTAAAATGTAAAGTTATTACAAAATTACTCTTTTGATAAGAGGATAAAGAGGAAAGATGTCTAAGCGAATGGGTAAATATGATTGATGTTAGACTAAAATTAGGACTTAAAGGGAGTATGTTTATTTTTGGTTTCATATTAATGTTAACAAGTTGATGTCTGTAAAATGTGTGATGATACATTTATGTGGAAACAGAACTTGAAAGACTATTTAAATGTCATGTTATCCAAATGTGGATATAACCTGTGTTTCAATGTGGAACAGACAAAGAACAGAAGATAATTCATTAATGCAGATACAAAGTTAATAATAAAGATAATCCGAGTGACTGGAGTATGAGCAACAGTTGTCCTGCTTCGCTGATTTCTTTGTATTATTTGTAATATTTTCAGAGCACTCCGATCAGAGGATTATACAAATATATCTGCCAGTGGGGACCTAGTCGGGACCCGCTACAGATTCTTGGGGGCTCGTCCGGGATTCTTCGGCACCACCTAGTGGATCGGGAGCCGAATGATGACAACGCTGACCTGCAATTAGCCCTGTCCAGCAGTGGGGACTGCGATCGTGGACGAGTGGAGGCCTGTGATCTAAAGCCGACTGCACCATCACCGAACCGTGTTGCCAGCCGTGGGGGAGACGAGAAGCCATCATGTCGAGCGGGGGGAGGAAGAGCCTAGTGTGGGACATTAGGAAGAGACTACTCACCCTGACAGCTGAAGAGCTTCTTCGGGTCGCCAGAGCGGTAAACCCAGTGTTGGACGTGGACCAGTTAGAGCTTGTGGAGAAAGATCAGGAGGAATGCTATGATCACATCAACTCGTTCATGCACAGTAAGCAGTTACTTGAAGCAGAGGATGAGGGAATGGTTCAGTTGTTGATGTTAAAAGATGCTATTGATGATATAGTAAAATGTCGTGATGTTATGTCATTTCAAAATGTAAAGGGTGATTCTGAGTTACATACTGGGCAGGGTGGTGATAAGTTTGACAATTTAGTTGATTTTGCTGAAGGTTCTGTTACTATCCAAACACCCCCTGAACACACCACAGACACACACCCGCAGAGTCGACACACATCCACTTTAGTCACTACTACATCCCCTAGTGGTATTGTCGAACCAGATTTAGGCTTGGCTAAGGTTACAATGTTAAATGTACCTGACACATCGAACACTGACTTGCTTAGGGCGCTCGCTAGCTACGAGGAGCTTAGCAAGAAACTCATAAAGTGTATGCCAGCACATGCTATACCGTTGCAGATGCATATGTCCTCTTCACAGACACAGACGCCCTCATCCTCAGTCCTGTTGAGGCAGCCAGACAGGAACCCCCTGGGTGAGCATGCCCCTCAGTCAGCTCGTGAGGGGATGGTGTCCTTAAGGGAACTCAGTTACCTTCCACGGAGAGAGTTCAAAGTGCAAGGCGGGCAGATTGGTGATCAATCCTCAGATATCAGCTACAATAATGTCTGTAGACAAATTGATGATGGAGTCAAAGAAGGATTCTCCGACTCAGAGATTGTTCGTGGTGTGCTTAAGATAATAAGACCAGGCATATTTAAAGAGATGTTGATAAACAAAGACGACATGGCAGTGATTGAACTCAAGGGATTTCTCCAAACTCATCTAAGAGAAAAAAACAGCACAGAGCTATTCCAAGAGTTGATGTGTACGAAACAAGATGAAAATGAGACACCACAACAATTTCTCTATCGTTTGATAGGCTTAAAACAACGTATCCTACTGACATCAAAACTGGCTGACACTAACATTAAATACTCTCCAGCTACAGTGCAAGATGTTTTTCTACATACAGTGTACCAAGGCTTTGGACACAAACACACTGACATCCGCAGAGAGCTCAAACCTCTGTTGACAACCAGTGGGGTCACTGATGAGATGATTCTGCGCCATGTGATGAAAATTACCAGTGAAGAAAATGAGAGAATGAAAAGACTTGGTGGACGCAGACAGATGGTAACAAATGCACACAGCGCACAGCTCGAGTCAGATGTGGTAAAGACACCTAGCATAAAGGCAGAGAGTTTAGGGTCCAAGTCAAAGCAGACAAAACCCGATCCTCTGAGCGACCTTACGGCCAAAGTAGAGGAGCTTACCAGACTAGTACAGACTATGCAAAAACAAAACCAACAACAGTTAACACACAATGGGCATCAGTACAGTCAAAATAGGACACACTCTAAACGTGGAAGGCCCTATGGTTGTCCAAGCTGCGTGGAACAAGACAGACAAGACTGTAAACACTGTTTCACATGTGGGGAAGAAGGACACCGTGCAGCAGGCTGTCTACAGCGTCCAAAGAAACAGGGAAACTCCAACCGGGCACTGGAGAGGAAAATCTAGTGGCCGGGTCTAAAAGTAAGTCCCAACCAGAAGGTGAGGTCAATGAGGACACAGCACACTTACCCTCACCCTTAACGACAAGCACGCTAAGCCACTGTAACCAAGTAGCTCAAGTCCCTCCCCAGTCACCACGTGCAGCTAAAGCTAGAGCAGTTGCTAACCTGATCGGGAAAAAGGCTCTAGTTCAGAGTTATTTAAATGGCTTAGCAGTCACTTCTCTGCTCGACTCTGGGTCCCAAGTCAGCATAGTCAGTCGTGCCTGGAAACAAGAGTACCTACCTGACCTCAATATTCACTCAGTTTCTGAGATCTTAGGAGAGGAGGAACTGAAAGTTATCGCTGCAAACGGTAGTCTCATTCCCTATGATGGGTGGGTAGCTATTACAGTGAACTTGCCAGGGAATTTGGACCCCAACCTGTCCATTAGTGTTCCATTTCTTATCAGCAGCTACCCCATGGATAAACCATTGATTGGTTTTAACGTTTTGGAAATGTTAGTTTGTGGAAAACCAGAGAGACTAGTGCCAATACTTGCTAGCCTTCTTAGCAATGCCATATCTGTTCCCAAAGAAACAGCTGAAGCTCTAGTTAACTTTATTCATACAGCCAAGCCAGTTACGCAGCAGGGACGATTAAGAACAGGTGCCAAGGATATCGTGCTCCCAGCTGGTCAAGTGTTGTGGGTGAGGTGTCGTGTTCCGTCGAACATGGATACTTCTACCCAATTAGTGTTGTTCGAGACAGATGAAGACAGCCTACCGTCTGGACAGTGGGATGCAGGGCCAGGCTTGTTTGAAATACAGAACCCAACAAAGCCCTATGTCACCATTCCAGTTGGTAATAACACCAATCATGACATCACAATACACCCAAAAACAGCTCTATGGATTCTGCAGCTTGTTGAAAATGTTGTGGAGGCAGATATCCTGGACAAAACACAACCTTCAGCGACTGTCAGTCAGGTAACCACCACTCAGGACAGCAACTCAGACCCACCTCTATGGGACCCACCTGTAAACCTCGACCACCTGGAGGAAGAACAGCAAGAGGCTGCTAGAAAGATGCTTCATGAGGAGTCAAACGCCTTTGCGAAGGATGGAAATGACCTTGGCTGTATTCACAATCTACAAATGGTGATTAACCTCAGCGACGATGTTCCTGTGCAGAGAGCGTACACATCCATTCCCAGACCACTGTTTAAGGAAGTGAAAGATTACATTCAAGATCTTCTTATCAAAGGTTGGATAGTGAAATCGAAGTCCGCCTATTCTGCCCCAGTTGTATGTGTACGAAAGAAGGATGGCACTCTTCGTCTTTGCATAGACTATCGTCTGCTAAATCAAAAAACCGTACCTGACAGACATCCACTGCCGCGAATACAGGATTTGCTCGACACGCTAGGCGGGTACTCAATGTTCAGCATACTGGACCAAGGTAAAGCTTACCACCAGGGGTTTGTGGCAAAAGGGTCACGCCATCTCACCGCCTTCATCACTCCCTGGGGTCTTTACGAATGGGTACGAATTCCTTTTGGACTTTCTAATGCACCTGCAGCTTTTCAGAGGAGCATGGAGGAGATGTTGGGTTCCCTAAGAGATGAGTACTGCATCCCGTACCTGGATGACCTACTGTGCTACTCCAGATCTTTCAGTGACCGCGTGGAGGTGATTCGCAAGGTCCTCCAAGCACTACAACATCATGGAGTGAAGCTACGGGCAGAAAATGTGAGATGTTTCAGAAGGAGGTTCGCTATGTCGGACGCTTGGTGTCGGCTGAGGGAGTTCGAATTGACCCCAAAGATCTAGAGGCAGTGATGGCTCTAAAAACCAAAACGCCCCAAACAGTTGGCGACCTCCGAAGGATTCTTGGCTTCCTGAGCTATTACCGTTCCTACATACAGGATTTCGCTAAAATAGCAAAGCCATTGTATGAGTTGCTCCAAGTTAAGTCCTCCATAACGCAACCCCTTCCACGCCCATGCAAGTCCAAGGGTCCACAGCTCCCGTCCAAAACACCCATCATATGGAAGACTGATCACCAAAGTACCTTGGAAAGGCTTGTCAATATGCTTACCAATCCCCCAGTCCTTGCATACCCCAACTTCGAGGAGCCATTCGTTCTACACACGGATGCATCAGAGAAAGGGCTCGGAGCAATCCTTTATCAGCGACAGTGCGAAAAAATGCGTGTCATTGGATATGGATCGCGAACTCTGACACCGGCCGAGAGAAACTACCGGCTCCACAGCGGAAAACTCGAGTTCCTTGCTCTCAAGTGGGCAGTGTGCGAGAAATTTAGAGACTACCTCTTCTATGCTCCGCATTTCACCATCTACACTGATAACAATCCGCTGACTTATGTCATGAGCACTGCGAAACTCAATGCAGTTGGACATCGCTGGGTTGGAGAATTGTCAGAGTTCCACTTCAGCATCAAATACAGGCCTGGGAAAAACAATATAGATGCCGACACACTCTCACGTATCCCTCTCGATATCGACAACTATGTGGCAAAATGCACGGAGGAACTGTCTCAGGATGTGCTGCATGCGACTTGGGAAGGGAGTAGAGCGGCCCAGAAGAAGGATGTAGCATGGATAGCTGCACTTTACACCTCCTCTGCTGATGTGCTATCTCAGCCTCATTCACTCTTGCCCGAAATAAGCCGCGAAGAGTTGGCAAAAGCCCAACGTGAGGACCCTGGGATAGGGGAAATAATAACATTGAAAGAGGTAAATAATGTTCTCACAGATGAGGTCAGAAGGTCAGTGAGTGGGCTCACTCGCAAGCTCCTTCATGAGTGGAATCAACTACATTTGGAAAATGGAGTTCTGTACCGCCAAACACCAGAAAGAAAACAGTTAGTCCTACCAACCAAGTACCGGTCAGTTGCTTTAAAACATCTCCATGACAACATGGGACATGTTGGCACAGAACGTGTGCTCCATCTCGCCAGAGAACGTTTCTATTGGCCGCAGATGAAGAGATGCATAGAGGAGTATGTCACAAGAAAATGCAGTTGCATAAAACAGAAGAAACCCACTACCCACATCCGTGCGCCAATGGGTGGTCTGACTTCTGCTTCCCCTCTTGATCTGGTCTGCATAGACTACTTACATCTGGAGAAAAGCAAAGGGGGCTATGAATATATTCTGGTAGTGATAGACCATTTTACCAGGTTTGCTCAGGCTTACCCAACCAAAAATAAATCAGGACAAACGGCAGCTGAACGGATATACAACGATTACATACCTCGTCTGGGTTATCCAAACCGTCTCCAACATGATCAAGGACGCGAGTTTGAGAACAGCCTTTTTCGCACCCTTGGGCGCCTGTCAGGGGTTGGACACTCACGAACATCTCCGTATCACCCACAATGTAATCCTGCTGAGCGGTTTAACCGCACACTGTTGCAAATGTTACGGACACTGACAGACAGAGAAAAGGAGAGATGGAAAGAACATTTGCCGCAAATGATACACGCTTATAACTGTACTCGCCACGAGTCCACCGGATACTCCCCTCATTATCTGATGTATGGGCAACACCCCCGTCTCCTCAAGTTGGACATACTAGATCCGTGACCTCAGGGAGAGAGCAAAGTCCAGTGTCAAAGTCATCTCCTACAACAGTGCCTGTTCTGACCCCAAAGAAACCAACCATGACCCAGAAAGAATGTCCAGATACATTACTGACTGAGGAAAGAGAACCGATGGACACATACTTACCAGATGGACGAGAGACACCGGAAAGAGACTATACAAACACGGGTGAAACAAACCTACCTGAAAGTGAGCACAAACGAAACAACACTTAAAAAGAGGATAGGCAAAGTTTGATGGATAGAGAAGTGGAATTAGTAGGAGAGGAATCACAGGCAAAGGAACAACCTAATGTCATTTATCCCCCTCCGCCAGGAGAGGATGAGCAAAATGAACATGATGAACAAGTACAGGAGAAAAGACTAAGTTACCCCTCTATGACGACTTGGCCTGCAGAAGGTACTCACAGAGAGGTTAGGAGGTCTGCCAGGGAGAGAAGGCCGAAGCCAGTGTTCACTTATGAATCATTGGGCCAACCTTCAACACAGACACATGTAGATTCTATTTCCTCACAGATTACCTCACTTCCCCTAACATGCATGCCACACATAGCCAGACAGTTTATTCTGCCTATGCCTTACGTACCACAGATGTACAGGCCTTACACATATTACATGCCGGTCACCACACAAGTTTATTAGAAAAAAAAAAAGAGGTTTTTTTTTGTTGTTGTGACAAATGTTGGGAGCCATTTTTGTTTGTCGGGGTGGATGTGACACTCACAAAATGAGTTTTGTTGAAATGATTACTTTTATGTCCTTCTACTGCAATGCTTATTTATTTTATCCTGATGCATATAATTTAATGCTAACGAGAGACTTTGAAAAAAACACATGGAGACATATATTTCATTTAACGGACACAGGGGGGCAGTAACAACGAGCGCCGCGTCACAATTAGCGATGCGCAGAGCAAGACGAGCTCATAATCCGAGTGACTGGAGTATGAGCAACAGTTGTCCTGCTTTGCTGATTTCTTTGTATTATTTGTAATATTTTCAGGTCAGTTCCACACCTTTTTTTGTGATTACAAATGTTTACAAACTAATATGGATCCCCAGTGATTTGTGTTCCATGAGTGAAAATTATGTTAAATGTGAAAGTTAAATTTAATAGCACGCGGTTAAGAAAATGGCGGCCGGCGGCCGCATGTTGCTTATTTTATATGTTTCTTATGGCTCTGAGGCATTTATGTATTATTTTAGTGTGTGTTGAAAACAGTTTTGTTTGTGACACAATGTTGTAAAAAGGTAAAAGGTTAATACTACAAATATACAGGTGCAGTTCATAGCACTGAACGCTAAGTTATTAGACAGCTAAATTTATTTTTCAGGTTTATGTTCTTATAGTGTAAATGTAATACTGCACATGAGGGTTATTCTGTTGTATAAAGTGTTGTATAAGGCGAACACCTAAAATGTAAAGTTATTACAAAATTACTCTTTTGATAAGAGGATAAAGAGGAAAGATGTCTAAGCGAATGGGTAAATATGATTGATGTTAGACTAAAATTAGGACTTAAAGGGAGTATGTTTATTTTTGGTTTCATATTAATGTTAACAAGTTGATGTCTGTAAAATGTGTGATGATACATTTATGTGGAAACAGAACTTGAAAGACTATTTAAATGTCATGTTATCCAAATGTGGATATAACCTGTGTTTCAATGTGGAACAGACAAAGAACAGAAGATAATTCATTAATGCAGATACAAAGTTAATAATAAAGATAATCCGAGTGACTGGAGTATGAGCAACAGTTGTCCTGCTTCGCTGATTTCTTTGTATTATTTGTAATATTTTCAGAGCACTCCGATCAGAGGATTATACAAATATATCTGCCAGTGGGGACCTAGTCGGGACCCGCTACACTAGCGTCCAAAAACTCTTCCTCCTCAGAGTAAGAAAACTCCGATCTCCGAGAGAGAGCCGATTGAGTATGCTCCACTCCCAAACAAACAACGCACAGCTCATGATTATCACCTCCTGTGATAACCGGGGCAAGGAGGGACACACATGCGAAAGACTGTCTGTTTAGCCATGTTGCACAGATTAACACAAAAAGAGCTTACCTGAACAGCAGAAGCTAATGTAGCTTCTTGGTTTGCGCAACGATGCCGGCCGATGACGTCACGACTTGCCTATTGGCCGGATTTTACACATAATTCAGAGCGTGAACAACGCGGGGACATTCCCAAAGCATTTAGACGCAGCTCGAGTTCTTTTAAGGGAACCAGATATATTACTTTTAGTTATTCAGTGGCATATTCAAATGCATGCAAACAGTCTGAACATGAACCTAATAAACTACAGGAAAAAATTTTATCTTTATGCCTACATCCACAATGAACCCATTGCTTTAAATAAGATTTGATTCACTAGTTAAAAAACATTTGCACTCTAGTGGGTACAATCGAAACTACAGACCTTTACTGTTTTCTCAAGAGACTCTAACTTCTAAAACTTTTAATCAAGTCTCCATAAAGTCTCTTTAATCAAGTGTCTATACACATGGGTAACAACAATAAAAAAAAATGGCTTATGTGCCCAACTGGGGTGAGATCTGGTGTCTGTGACTAATGATTAACTACAGGTTTTTTTGGAAATTGACATCCATCTGTACATACTGTATATGTAGAATGCTGTGATATTTTTATAGCATTTCTACAACCTGGAAAAGCTTTCTTGTCTTGATAATGTAATGGAAACAGCTCTGACAAACACCCATCCATGTTTGAATCTTTATTTCCAAAGACCTTTTCTTGCTGTTTTTTGTTTTGTTTTGTTTTTTCTTTGGAAATCACTTATGCCTCCCACACCTACTTACAGGTTATTGCCATTATATCCAGAGAGGCCTTTGTTATCCTGAAATTGGATGACTGCCATTCACTATTGGCATGTAATCCACCACATTGCAGCTGATCCAGAACAGAGCAGCACAATTTGTTCCCTAATTATTTACATTTACATTTACAATTCAATTCAGTTTTATTGACATTGTCCCTAAGCAGTTTTACAAATATAAATATGTTAAGAATGTGGAATGCATAAGTTTAGTGCCTATAAGTTTGTTCATTATAAGTTTGTCTCTAAAGAGTAAGTCAGTGGTGACTGAGGCAAGGTAAAGCTCCCTTAAATAGCTTGATAGCATGAAACCTTGAGAGGAACCAGATTCAAATGGGGAACCCATCCTCATCTGGGTGGCACCGAATGCCCATTCAATACAGTTCTATCATTGTTGATGTGTGTTGTTCATGGATGGGTGCATAATTGATTCATGTGGTTCTGAGGCATTGTGGCAGACTGTTAATATTTATTACAGACCAAATCCATCCTCAAAGTTCTTGAGTTGCTCAGTAACTTTATGGATCTTTAGGCTATTTATGTGAAACCAGCTGAGTGTCTCCAGCTGTCAAGAACCCAATCTAGAGGTAGGGCATTGGAATGAACCAGGCAGATCCCAAGAAAAGAAAGGGACAGAAACACAGAAGCACGGGAACTTTAGGATCATGTTTAACTTGACAAAGAGTGAGTGAGAGGGGCAGAGAGGAAGAGAAAGAGAGAGAGAGAGAGAGAGAGAGAGAGAGAGAGAGAGAGAGAGAGAGAGAGAGAGAAGAGGGGAAACAGGGGGAGAGAAATATGGATTGGTATGTAAAACACTGCTGCTTGCCTCCAAATCCATAAGTCTACCAGCCTCTACTAAGCTGAAGGCACTCATCAACCCCGCACTATGCACAATGTTCTAGTACAGTCCACTTGACCCAGCAGTCCAAAAGGCATAAGCAAGATAAGCATCAAACATTTTAACTGTACTGGTGCTCTGGCAGTGGAATACAATTTTCCCAGCTAAACAATTGTTTTACTGTCTGTCTTCAAAAACAAAGACAAAAGACTAAAATCTACTCTTCAGTAAAAACTGGGCAAATGACTGTATGCTTTCTGGCTCTGGTCATTTCTTTCTAACTGAGTTTTAATTTGATGCAATTCCTAGACACAGGAAATTACAAAACACACTTATAAGTCAGTCTGGATGAGTACATCTGCCTAAACCTGTAAATTTAATTATTTCATTTTAGTCTTTTTTTATTTACTGTTTTTTTTTTTGTTGTTGTAAGGATTAGAACATGACATCACTATTGATGTATGCCATATATAAGCTGACTGAATAATACAGGACACTATGAGCCTTAATTTCTAACAATGGTAACAAACAGCAGCCAGCCTGAAGAGTTCAGTTTTAGTGCATTCCGGAAGATGAACTGAGATGTACAATCGGGAGGTGAAGGACAGTAAACCTGCAGCACTGGCTGTGCATAAACATGAGATGTATGCTCATTCTGCCACAAGGGTGTTAGTAAAGCCAGGTACTGATGTAGGTGAGGTGAGCAGCCTGGGGTGCAGTTGGCATTCTATTTTATCACAAAGGTGTTTAATAGGGTTGAGTTCAGAGCTCTATAGCACTAACATATTTGGATATCCTAGTTCAAGTAAACAGTAGATTTAATGCTACACCTTCAAAGAAGTCCTATACAATTTGGTGACACCAAATCTGTGCTAAGAGTTTGGGAAAGACCCAAATATGGCTAGAAAACTCAAGTGTCCCAATGCTTTTGTCCATATTCTCTAGTGTAATTTTAATACTACCAGCTTTTTATTTGATTACTTCAATGTTCTTGGCCGCAGTCGGGTATTTTCCTGGTTATAATTATTTATATAACACTAGTTGTCCTTAATAATCTTAATAATCTCATTTGATGGAATCAGTTTACACCTGCTGTAGGTCCAGGACAACCAGTGATACAATACTGTACATTTAGCACACAGTGTTTACATACTTTATGTTCGTTTAATTTACACAGTTAAAAGACACCGTACAAAACAACACCTGAGAGTAAGGAATGTTACATTCAAGTGACCCAAAGCATTTCAGTTAGGTCACAGATCAGCTTCAGGTGGAGTTAGAGGAAAGTTCATCTGTCATTTATAACAACAGATGTAATACAAAGATTATGTATGTTTGTACTTCCTCAACACAAATGATAGTGGCTTTATCTTGTTGTTTTATCCGGTTTACTTTAAATAATGCGGTGCCTTGCAAAAGTTTCTACCCCCCTTGGTGTTTTCATATTTTTGTTACATTCTAAAGTAGATATTGAAATGGATTTATTTGGTTTTTGTACTATTAAGTTTACAAAGCATGATTAACACATTGAAGGTACAAAATATAATTTAAAATGAATAAACAACGATATATATATATATATAAGCAAAAAAAAAATCTATTGCTCCAAGTCAGTACTAAGCCATGTGCTACTGCACTTACTGCTACTTGAAACTGCTACACTCAAAAACTCAAAAACAATTTATACAGGAACTTAAATTTTTGGCCAGCGTAAATGAGATATGTACGGAAGCGCATTGCATTCACAAAGAAAAAAGAAATCACAGAACGGATCTCATAATTATGACTTACTATCTCATAATTATGACTTACCATCTCATAATTATGACTTACTAACTCATAATTATGACTTAGTATCTCATAATTATGAGATCCTGATCTGATTCTTCATAGTGGATTATGTAAATTGTATGTACAATATAAAAAATCATTACTAGTTTGAATACATAATACGTTGTGATAATTATTATTGGTATAAAATTACCCTGTCTTGTTGCATTTGGTCAATATTTTCTTCAGGAACACCCCTCTTACGAAGAAAATCCCACAGACCAGCATCCTCATTAGTACGTTGCTGATGTGGAGATTGAGCTGTCATTTCCTCCATTTCCAGTTGCAGTAAACACACTTAAAATAAAAAGGATAACAGTTACAGTTACTCTGACAGCACTTGAATGTTATCTCCATTACATTCAATAAGTAAATTTTTTTTTCATAAAGAGAGCATTATTACGAACAACATATAAATATTAAAACAGAAATATAAAAAATTTACAATAAACTGGTCAAATATAAAGCTTACAAAACAGAAAGAATGAACAAACCAAACAGACAGAACAAATGTAGGCATTGATATATGGGGAACATTTTAGCAATGTTTTGCAAATCCATCGCACTATAAGCAATTTGGATACGCCAATTAACCGAATCTTTGGACTGTGGAAGGAAACCGGAGTACCTGGAGGAAACCAACCAAGCATGGGGGGAAACATACAAACTCCAAACACACAGACCACGAGGCAGGAATCAAACCCAGACCCTGGAGGTGCGAGGCCACAGTGCTAAGCATTAAGCCACCATTATTTATTTCAGTTTAGAACTGCTGTGTATCGGGAGTCTTTTTTCCAAGTCATCCTCCAGAATTATTATTTTTTGGTTGGTATGATTGATTGATTAATTGATTAATTGAGCAGCAAATGACTGCAAATCAATTCCTGCAATATCTATCCGTTATCGCCCAAATGAGGATGGGTTCCCTGTTGAGTCTGGTTTCTCTCAAGGTTTCTTCCTATTGCCATCTCAGGGAGTTTTTTATTGCCACTGTAGACCCCGGCTTGTTCACAAACTAAAATTTTTACATATTACAATTTCCTTATTTTTATTATGTGAGGACAGTGACATATCTCTTTTTATTATAAAGTTAATTATTGTGATTAAATCTGTGAAGGCACAATAAGTTTAAATTGCTAAAAAGTTAAATGGATAGGTCCACTTTTCACATTATTAATTGTAGTAATTAGCACAGCCCAGCAGCCCACTGAATAACTCCAACTTTTATAATGTTGACAGTGGACAGTCAGAATGTGTAACATATATTAGTAGTCAATGTTAAAATATAATAATAATAATAATAATAATAATAATAATAATAATAATAATAATAATAATAATATTTTATGCCCTTTATCTATAACGTGAAGCAAGTCTTACCGTAGCTAAATTAATTAGCAGGAGGGGCAGGTCAGCGAGGAAATGTCCAGTAACTAATTAAACTAAAATACAGTCATCAAGCTAAACCAGATGATAGCTGCTACATCTCCATAGCGCTTCCGAGCAAAGAATGCATCAACGTCAGATCCGGTGTTATGCGCTAAAATGCTTCCCTGCCAAAGACTGCCCCAACTTATCTCATAATTATGAGAAACTAAGTCATAATTATGAGATACTAAGTCATAATTATGAGTTAGTAAGTCATAATTATGAGTTAGTAAGTCATAATTATTAGTAAGTAAGTCATAATTATGAGATCAGGATCTCATAATTATGAGATAGTAAGTCATAATTATGAGATAGTAAGTCATAATTATGAGATTCATTCTGTGAATTTTTTTTTCTTTGTGAATGCAATGCACTTTCGTAGATAAGCTACATGTAGAACTGATTTATTTTTTTTTTTACATCGAAATCATTCAATATTGAGGCTTGATTATTATATTTGGGCACATCGACTAGAGACAGTTCAATAACTCAGAGCCCCATGGGCTGATGGAGGAAAGTCAAGATGGCAACTTGCCATATTACCAGGAGAAACACCACCCAATGCAATAAGTAAAAAGGAAAGATTTATTAACTAGCTAGCGAGCATATACTTACTCACGTTTAATGGAAGCTAGTGGTGCAACAGTATCTTTTGCAGTTATCACAGTTTGATAAATGTTAGCTACAGTGCTTAAGGTTTTACACTTATAAATATTATAAATAGTCTATATATTATATTTAATATTACTGGTACATCAGCAAACACTGCTACCTCTTACATTTTTCTGAAAAGGTTACAAACAAGTCTTTCTTAGCTCTCAGATTTCCCTTAAATGCCTTCAAGGAAACTCCATGCATGCATTTATAACAGACTGTCTTGGACATGGAACTCTTTCATAGAAGCCAGACCTGTGGAGACCCGAAGATACTGTTGAGGCCTGCACAGTTTCTGCTATTTACACTTTCATGTGCACTCCAGAAGGACGTTCTGTTCTCAGTAAAGTCTGCGTTGTGCAATATGATCTGTATATACAGATATATATATATATATACACACACAAACCCAATTCTAAAAAAGTTGGGACACTGTACAAATTGTGAATAAAAACAGAATGCAATGATGTGGAAGTTTAAAATTTTAATATGTTATTCAGAATACAACTTAGATGACATATCAAATGTTTAAACTGAGAAAATGTATCATTGTAATGGAAAAATAAGTTGATTTATATTTTATGGCATCAACATATCTCAAAAAATTTGGGACAAGGCCATGTTTACCACTGTGCGGCATCCCCTCTTCTTTTTATAACAGTCTGCAAACATCTGGGGACTGAGGAGACAAGTTGCTTAAGTTTAGGAATAGGAATGTTGTCCCATTTTTGTCTAATACAGGCTTCTAGTTGTTCAACTGTCTTAGGTCTTCTTTGTCGCATCTTCCTCTTTATGATGCACCAAATGTTTTCTATGGGTGAAAGATCTGGAATGCAGGCTGGCCATTTCAGTACCTTCTTCTACGCAGCCATGATGTTGTAATTGATGCAGTATGTGGTCTGGCATTGTCATGTTGGAAAATGCAAGGTCTTCCCTGAAAGACCTCTAGAATAGACTACTGTAATGCATTACTAGGTGGATGTCCTGCATCATTAATAAACAAGCTTCAGTTAGTTCAGAATGCCGCAGCAAGAGTTCTTACTAGGTCAAGAAAATACGATCATATAACCCCAATCTTATCGTCCCTACATTGGCTTCCTATTAAGTTTCGAATAGACTACAAACTACTGCTACTCACTTATAAAGCACTAAATGGTTTGGCTCCCATGTATCTATCCAGTCTCTTAACACGCTACAATCCGTCACGCTCCCTGAGATCTCAAAACTCTGGGCTTCTAGTAGTTCCTAGAATAGCAAAGTCCACTAAAGGCGGTAGAGCATTTTCACATTTAGCTCCTAAACTCTGGAATAGTCTTCCTGACAGTGTTCGGGGTTCAGATACACTCTCCCAGTTTAAGTGCAGATTAAAAACATATCTTTTTAGCAAAGCCTACACATAACACACATCACACACATCACATCACAACCTTGTGCTCCAGAACATCTGATCACATGCACATTATCAACTTGTGCTGTTAATATCATGAACAGCAGCTACGCTAATTCCTCTTCACTGCTTCTCTTTCTCTCCCCATCCCGAGGCTTCCTGAGGTTTGGCCAGCTCCAGTCACGTCCCACCTCGTGAAGATTATGGACCTATGGATGATCATGGAGAAGTAGATGCCGAGTGTTTAAAGGCCCTGGCATGGAGAAGCTGATGCTGGATCTATGATGATCACAAATTGTTCTGTATTGTTGAAAGATTTATGACCAAACTTTTGATGTCACCCATATGAGGATGGGTTCCCCTTTGAGTCTGGTTCCTCTCAAGGTTTCTTCCTCATATCATCTAAGGGAGTTTTTCCTTGCCACTGTCGCCACGGCTGCTCATCAGGGACAAACGCACACCATTCACCTTCACTGTTGTTTTCTGTAAAGCTGCTTTGAGACAATGTCTGTTGTGAAAAGCGCTATACAAATAAACTTGACTTGACTTGACTTGACTTGAAAGAGACGACGTCTGGATGGGAGCATATGTTGAACTTGGATATACATTTCAGCATTGATGGTGCCTTTTCCAATGTGTAAGCTGCCCATGCCACACCCACTCATGCAACCCCATACCATCAGAGATGCAGGCTTCTGAACTGAACACTGATAACAACTTGGGTTGTCCTTATCCTCTTTAGTCCGGATGACATGGCGTTTCAGTTTTTCAAAAATAACTTAATTGTCAAGAAATTGTTGTCTAATAAAAAGCAACAGCCTGAGGTTCGAAGCTGCTTTATGGTTAATCTATTGCTGACAATAAGTTCTATCATGGCCATTGGGAGTCATCATGCTGGTGTCTGTAATGTTGTCTGTAAACAGTTGTCAACAAAACAAAGCATCTGCACCTGGTGTCTAAGCACATTCTGGCATCTATATAAGGTGTGGGTTGTCATTAGATTTGTCTGCTTCTTTAGAGACAAGACATACAGTACAACAGAGATCTGAAGGTGCAAGTCTAATAAATTAATCATTTCAAAGTTTGACATTAAGATTATGGCATTATTCGCTGACTTATCCTTGCATTATTTAGGTTTTTCAAGTGAGCTTGAAATAAGAGAGGTATACGAAATTTACTTGTTTAACCTGTAACCTGACAGACAGACATATACGACTATATAGATATATAGGAAAGGTTCAAATATGAAATATCAAGGACATAATGCTTATAATTTTATTACAAATACATAAATACTATTGCCATCATAACTACTTCAATATGGACTGACAAATACTGTAACTTATAAAACTATTTCTGAATGGAACATTTTGGATTAAGTGGCCATTTACAATGTTCATGTAAAAAAATATTTATACACTATTATTATACATTTATCATGAAATCAGGTTACACAAAGTATTACTCCAGAGGACCATGTAGGAGTCTAATGTGAGTATTATAGGCCACATCAAACAAAACCAAACACTTACTTGGGCTGAATCATTGCTTGGTGTAATCTAAACTGTTATCCTATTCCCTCACTCCACCCAACTCTATTCTTTCAAATGCAGACACGTTTCATAATCCTGACTGCCTGGTGATCTGACATTCCATAACCTTTGGAGATAAGCCTATTTACACTCTGTGTGTGTGTGTGTGTGTGTGTGTGTGTGTGTGTGTGTGTGTGTGTGTGTGTGTGTGTGTGTGTGTGTGCGTGTGTGTTCAGTCACGTGTCTCCTGCTCCATCCAAAAGTGTATAAAGTTTCTGCTTTCTGTCTATTTGCTCAGATTCGAGCCAGCAGAGCATTTGAACAGAGAGTGACAATGAAGGTCTGGTTTCTGCTGTTTCTGCTGCTGCCACTTTGCCTTACTACAGGTAATCATAACTTTTTCTATCTTATATTATGGATGTAATTAAGGATTTTTAGTATTAGTAATGAACAAAAACATTTAGGATTTTTTCCAAACATTTTTCAACGACAACAAAAATCATTGTTACTATGATACCTGTTTCTGATAATATTTTTTTGCTTAAAACTGAAATGTTTAATAAAAACTTTAATTTAACAAAACTATTAATGTATTTAACAAGCACATAGGAAGAAAATGTAGCATATTTTGTAATAAAACAAGATGAATGATTTCTTTTTCAACCACTTTTCAGATTTTTCATAAATAATAAAGTAAACTTTTCTTTATTTTCTGAGGTTTTGTATCTATTTAGGAACAGTGAAAACATGATAATTCTGTGCTTTCGTGGTCTCCAACAGTTCTAAATATTTTTGTACAGATTTAAAAGCTATTAAAAATATTAAGGCTGTTTTTCTGAAAACCTTTCAACAAATGGTTTACTGTCATGGTGTTTGGTATGTATGTGTTTGAGAAAGACACTCAATAATTACAACAGTATGAAAATCTGGTTGATATCAAAATCATGCTGACCTGCATAACAGGCAAAATCTTATGTTATGTTATGTTATGTTATGTTATGTTATGTTATGTTATGTTATGTTATGTTATGTTATGTTATGTTATGTTATGTTATGTTATGTTATGATGTTGTCTGAATCCATTAGCAACAGGCAGGCAATTCAAATGTTTTGTTTTTTTCTGGAGAGTCATGAGTGTGATTCATCATTCTAAATGATTGCTCTATAGGTGTTGCAGCACAATTTAAAATTGAATGCTATGGAGAGGATTTCCTAATGGTGAGGAACATGGTCCTGCATTGTTCAAGCAAGGTTCAGCAGGCATGTTACACCAGATGTAAGCAGCACTGTAATTTTCATTAAGCCTAAATGATGAATGTGTGATCTCTAAAACACCAGGGCATTTTATTACAGCAGAGATTTTACAGTCTACATACAACAGTGTTCAAATAGGTATTAAAAAGTGTGAACAAATATTAATTACATTCTGTTTGACTTTGTTTAAGAAATATTTAATTTGTAGAAACTTTTATTAATAATGGGCAAGAATTCTATAAAATGTAAAACATAATTATTTTATTGATTCCAACATAGATGTTGGTGTGCAGAAAGCAGAAAGTATGAATTAAGCATCATTCAGTCTATCAAGGCTTCAAATCATTTTATTTCTGGATATTTTCTCTTTAGCATCTGGAGAGAAGGGCTGCATTCGAACAGAATTCTGTAAGAGACCTGGCTGGACCTGCTGCAACACAAACCTCTGCAATGACAAACCCAGAGAGAGCAAGACTGACATCAAGAGTTAAATAAATTAAAAAAAAATAAACAAACGAACATAATACTTTTTTATTTCATCAGTTCATCTCTTATCTTTTTTATCTTAAAAAAAAGAAATCTTTTATAGATTGAGGTAATAAAGATTTCCTATATTGTGCATCAAAAGTCTTCCACTAAAATTTTTTTTTAAAGTCCAGTTTTATAAATTTCATTTTATTATTAACACTTTTTCATAATTGTGCTTCATGTTTACCAATTTTGACTCCTGCCTAAGGTCTCAATGAATGATTTGACTTTGGCACAAAGTGAATACAACAGTGAAGTGAATTCTAATAATAAAATTTAAATAAACATCTCTGTCTATTTTATTCGTTTTATATATATATATATATATATATATATATATATATATATATATATATATATATATATATATATATATATATATATAATTTTATTATTATTATTATTATTACAGCCACATTGTTTCATTTGTTTTACTTGCTTTGCTACCAAGATCTGGTTTTACCAACTTTATCATACAACTACTATACATACATACAACTATATTTAGTAAATGATTTAGTTTAGTGGGATGAACTGAATTTCAAGGTCAGAAAGAAATCTCCAATTAGTTTAAAACAAACTTTCTATAGGCATGGCAATGTATACTATGTGAATGTTTGGATCTAAAAACTCTGGGCCAATACAGAAAAAAGTTTAAAATCTAGTGTCCAAAAGTTTCCAAAATGCAGTAAACTTGTGTAGCTTAGCACTATTTCCGCATCATTTAATTCAATTCAGTTCAGTTTTATTTGTATTGACATTTTCTAAAAGCTGCTTTACAGATATACAGGTTACATTTACAGCTTATATAATATGATTTTTTTTTGTTATTGCTTATAAGTTTGTTTATTATAAGTCTTCTCCTGGTCCCCTGGTGGTCTAGTGGTTAGGATGCGGCGCTCTCACCGCTGCGGCCTGGGTTCGATCCCCGGGTCCGGGAACCAACCCCAGCCACTCTTAATGCCGGTCTCAAGCCCGGATAAATGGGGAGGGTTGCGTTAGGAAGGGCATCCAGCGTAAAAACATGTGCAAAATTAAACATGTGGAGGATCTGCTGTGGTGACCCCTAACAGGAGAAGCCGAAAGAAATGATGATTATAAGTCTACTCCTAATGAGCCAGACAGTGGGAAGGAAAAACTCTCTGAGGAAGAAACTCACTGATTAAGAAACTTATTTAGTAACATTTTCCTGGCAGGAAAACATAAAGGATTCTGAAAATTCTGAAAGTTTTAAACAGGGTGACATCCCAATAATCTATAAAAAAAACAAGGCATATTTTCACAGGGCCATACACATCGAATTGTCATGAATAGATCAAGTATTAGTAGAAATAAATACTACTTTGGGCTTTGGGTCCACAAGTTTTTTACTTACACTATTTGGCCAAATGGATGTGAACACCAGACCATGACATCCTGTGATTTGTGAATCCTCAGTGTGTGAAGGTGTGGAGGATATGACGGGGTTTTAGAGCCATATGTCATGCCATAATTTGTAAAAATCAAAGATTACGATTAAAGTCATAGCATTTAAGTATCAAATCTAATTATGAAAAAGTAAAGTTGAAATATTTTGAGAAAAAAAGTCATAGCTATACAAGATTAAAGTGCTAATATTTAGAGAAAAATCACAGAATTGTGAGAAGCTGTTTTGTAAAAAATGGTTGTGGAGGATTTGGTTAAATCCTAATTTCGGTTATGATTTTGGAATAAGGAAATTCTCTGTCTTTTGGTGCATCAGCACAGAGTTAAAACCAATCAATGGACACTGCACCAGTTATGTAGGAAATGTAATTTATTCAGAAGAAAAAAAATTCAAAAGGAAATTGCCTCTTTTGTGCACTCTCAAATAGTGACCAGTGTTCGAGTCCCAGCATATCAATGGTTTCATCTGCATGCCTCTGAATTTATTCTTGTATTGCTACAAACCTTTTCGCTAAATATTACGGATTTATTTTTCTTATTTTTTTTTTACGTCAAATTGAAACGCACTCGTAGAAGGAAGACTTGGGAAGATTTTTTTTACTGAGCTCCAAGCTAACATTTATTCATGTTGCTTTTCATTGCACTTTAAAAAACAAAAACAAAAAAAAACACTCAACAGAAACTGTTTCATTCTGAACTCGCAGCTTTTGCTCTGTCAAGTACATGCTGAGTGTGTGTGTGTTTGTGTCTCACAAGCTCTGCCAAGTGGTATCACACTCTGTCTTTCTCCTTTGCCAGTTATGGGAGTCACTGCCAGTTCGACCCACCTCCTCTCTGTCCACAGCTGACGCTCGACCATGCCCCTGCCGCCAATTACCCCCACCACCAGATTTTGGCAAAGGAGAGGTCCGGCCTACAGCTGACGCCTGGCAGACGAGGTAATCCTCCACCACCATCTGCGCCCCCAGTCTGTAACCCAACTTCAGTCTGTAAGACTCAAGGGCCAGTTAAAAATGAATGATTCCTGCATTGACATCCTTGATATGATAGAGACTTTGGAGCATAGCACGATCAGGACAGAGCACAGTAAAAGGGTGCAAATTACATTATTAAAAACGATGTACAAATAAAATTTAAGGTGCATGCACCTGCCCATGGTCCATTGGTCCAGTTTGCCCCAATTAATTTGGAACTCATTGATTACTTACGTACATGTTGACGTACAGGTTTATTTAATGTGCATTGAATCCATACACATGTCCTCATAGTTGACTTTACCATGTGACGTCAAAATATTATTATAAACAAGCTTCTGTATTAGGCATTTGATTAAAGCAATGTTCAAGCAGTCCATTCGTCATTCTGCAAATTAATTTTATCTTTAATAACTTGAAAAATTTTTGTGACATGAATGTATGGCCATGATCAAAACTTTTTTTTTAAATCCCTGCTTGGAGTGCCTCTAATAGCACAGATATAGGTCTCAAGTATTGTGTTGCACCAAACACGTAAAAAAAACACATACTTCTTGATATCCTTACATGTGCCTTGCATGTGACTCCAGTACGTTTTTCTAGTCAGCACTGTGCCTTTCCACACTGTGCTACTTCAGTGCCCACCCACAAACATTTCGCTTAGTAATGTCTAAAATTTTGGCTAATGTCTGTCCAGAGTTGATGCCGGACCTTTTCTGCCACACTACTGTAAAGAGAGTGGTTAAAACATTATATAAAGTGTGTGCATGTGGGTAGTGTTTGAAAGTAAACTTGGGGCTAATGGGCCTTATTTGATGTTGATATGCTGTATCTGCATAAGTAAATGCTCTTAGCATTTTGCTACACTCTAGCTATGTAAGTTCATTTGCTTTAGAAAATTCCTAATCACTGTTATTTGAATGTACATGTTGTGAATTCTCTCCCTTTTGGGGCAAGTGGTGGGTGTGCAGCATCCCTGGTGGCAATGTATCTAATGAAAAGGTTCGGGCGAACTGAGCATTGTGCATAGGCAGCGACTATGTGATCTTCATTTTGGTTACAGGATGTTAACTATATTTAGCAGGCCGCTAGCATAGCTGCTCTTTAACAGTGCTGCTCATGCCAAACAGGTTTATTCTGTCGCTGTGTCACATTTTGTGCAGTGTTATATTATTAGTACTATATCTACTGTGACGTAAACAAGTGATTGTATTAAGCATAAATTTCTTCATAATTAAGTGCATTATGCAATTTGTTGTCTTGGCTACTTCTTGATATTTGAGACCAATGCTTCTTGTTTGGAGATATATTGTACCAGTAGGCTAATGTTTGTGCTGGACTTGTCATGTTATGGTGTTATTTGTGTAATAAGCAGTTCTTTCCTTTACTTTGATTCCTAGAAACTACCTCATGCACATGACCCTGTGTGTAGTGTTATTCTTGTGCAATGAGCAAAATACTATCTGATGACTCCCTGACAACTCCCTGACCAGAGTTCTACGGCGGTCAATAACATAATCACCAGTATCAGTGGGCAATCCGTAACAGTGGTCCTTTGAGCCGGATTCATTGATTACCACAGTGACTACCAAAGTGCAGCAATTGCTACAGGCTCCCATGCCAGCCTATCAACACCACAACGTGCCTTACGTCCATTTACCAGTTGCACTTTGTTTACAAGGGCATGGCACAGCTCCACCCCTAGCCACCCCTTGCTTACAGCCATTCAGCCAGACTCTGAAGCACCCAGAATATTTGATGCCTCACCGCCCTTTGCATGCTGCGCCCCAGCCAAAGATTCCAGATTTTGTTAACAACAGTGAGAGGGAGCAAACTAGAACTAACCCTAACCCTAGAACCTACTTGAACCTCATGCAGAGCTGGACGATTTATAAGTACCACATTTTGCTGGAACACCTCAAACTACCTAAAGCCCAGATGATTGGTTCAGCCTGTCACCATCATCCATATCCATATTCAGCAACTATGCAGGCTCTCTGACTACAATATGGCAAGGCCTATCTGTTGGCCCAGGGTGAGATTGCAGCGATCCTTACAGCACCAGAGGTAAAACCAAGCATGGACTTCGCAGGATGGCTTCATGTCAAGGCAACAGAGACTCATGTCAAGGCAACAGAGACTCTCTAGCAGGTTGCAATGCTATAAGTACGAGAGATCTGCAATCATAGAGAGAAGAGAAGATTGGATCAAAACCAGAAAAACCAGAGCATAGCCATGTATTATGGTGCAGCACCCCCAGAGGCCAAAACCTACCCCAGTCCATAGGTATTACGTTAGAAAGCCACACCCAGAGTCAACTGCCTTTTTTGTGTGGTAGTAAAGAGCATTTCTTCACTCGATACAGCAGTATAAAAGGGCAGTCAGTGACAGACCTTAGTAAGTGAATTTCAGATGGTAAGCGCTGCTGAGGATGTGTTCATTTACACACACCTAAGGCTTGCAATCTAAAGAAACCCTGCAGTGATTGTGGTGGGATTCACCTCCATGTACTTCATGGTGTGGCTTAAAGTCACGCAACCCATACATCATCAGTTATCTCAGAGAGCCGCTTCTACCTTTACAACATTGCACCACCCTTCTTCTATGGAAACTGGGTGCACCGAAACCTGAAGGGTCCATGCACCACATCCAAAGAACTGACCATCAGAGCTGCCTATCAGGTGTTGGCATCCCAGTATGATCCACTGGGATTCATGCTACCATTAACCACCAGAGCGAAAGTATTCATTCAGCAGTTAAGGGGTAAAAAAAAAAATAGAGATTAGGATGACCTAGATCAACCGCCAAACCTTGAGACCACCTGGACCAACCGGGAGAGCGAACTTGCACATCTCAATAAGGTATCAGTTTCTTGCTGTTACTTATCAGCCTCCCGTCTGCAGCGGTGCAGCCCAGTTCTCTCCACGTGTTCTGTGATGCCTTTTCTGAGGCATCACAGAGTTCATGCCACGCCTGGAGCCAAAGCCGTGAGGCTGAATGCTCTCCATCGGTCAGACAATGCTATGGACAGACTGTTTTGGAGTGGATTCAATTAGACTCCTGCTGGTACAAGGTGTTTGTGGGGACACAAGTCTCTGAAATACAGGAACTGATGGACCACTAGTCTGTCAGAACATTGTTGATCAATTCTCATCTCCCAACACTCCAGACTCGACAGAAGTGGCATAAAGCTTTACCAAGCTTGGAAGTAGATTTGGTTGTACTAATAGTGGACCCACAACTCCCAAGAGCTTAGTAGCCCATAGGGAAAGTCCAGAAGACATTGATTAAAAAATATTACTATTAATAAAAATGTTACTCTAAGTAAATTAAACCCCTAGTCTTTTATTATTTCCTATGTATGAAAGATCAGATAGTGTAGGCTCTTTGCTGGTACCTTGAATACCTTGAGTTTATTTTCTTGCAAAAAAACTAAAAAAAGTATATCGGTTCAGTCAAGACTTTGGTTAATTGTTTATGCTTAGGCAAAGGCACAAATTTAGAGGGTTCATGGGCCTAGAGAGTTGTGCTAATTAAATTTTTGTCAGCTCTGGCTTGTTCATACATTTGTACATTCTATTTCAGATTTATATCCGAATTTCTGTAAAGCTTCTTTGTTACAATATCCTGTCCAAACATTACATAATTAACAGGACATTTATATGTAACATTACCATAAAAAAAAAAAACCTGTGTGCAGAATAATTTTTATTTAATCAATTCAATATTGATAAATAAACTAGGGAGTAAGAACTGTTTTAATTACGTTGAGCTCCTTTACATCAGAAAAATGTCCTAGGGGCCATGTAATGGTAGGAGTAAAAAACAAAACCAAGACTATTTGTTGGTTCTGTGTATGAGCTCTATTATGTGTTTATTTGCCTGCGCTAAGAGAGAACCTCAGTGCACAGATTTTGGTATGTTTATTTATGCTGTACATGTGCATACAGTTTTGCTGAGTCAGTATGGCTTTGGCCCCCAGTAAACTCTGGTTCATTTTCAGCATGTGCTCTACTGAAATCGGGTTAAATTCCCATTGCACTACTTATCCACTGTGGTTTTGTTTATTTAAAGTAAAAACTAAGAATGATTTGGACAGCAAATTATTGTAACAGATGTATAAATTAAAGCATATTTAAACACATGCACATACAGTAGTGCCACATATGACATTAACAATGTGCAAAGCTTACAATTTTAGATCTGCTGATCTAAGCAGCAGGTAGCGTTAACGCCTTACAGCTCCAGGAGACCTGATTTGAGCTGGAGCTGGGTTTGCTGTGTATGTGGCATTTCTTTGGAGTTTATCTATCAACCAGTTACATGGTGCCATCTTGTGGCATGTAAAAAGAGGAAACTGCTTTTTACATAACAAAATAAAGTAACTATTATTGATGGCTTGCGTGCCTTAGGCTGGCCTCAATAAAAGGACTCTCTAAAATGTGCAGTTTTCTCACACAGCACAATGCCACAGATGTCGCAAGTTTTGAGGGAGCGTGCAATCGGAATGCTGACTGCAGGAATGTCCACCAGAGCTGTTGCCCGTGAACTGAATGCTCATTTCTTTATCATAAGCCGTCTCCAATGGCATTTCGGAGAATTTGGCAGTACATCCAACTGGCATTACAACTGCAGACGACATGTAACCACACCAGCTGAGGACCTCCACATCCAGCATCTTCACCACTAAGATTGTCTAAGACCAGCCACCCGGACAACTGCTGCATTAACCGGTTTGGACAACCAAAACATTTCTGCTCAAACGATCAGAAAAAATCTCAGGGAAGCTCATCTGCATGATCTCGTCGTCCTCATCGGGGTCTCAACCTGACTGCAGTTCATCGTCGTAACTGACTTGATTGGTCTCCGCCTCATGAACCGGAAGGGGCAAGTGCACCAAATTTAACCGCTGCCAGGCTGTAGAAGGACAACGCTGAGGCGGCGCAGCCCAGCATGGAGGACAAGGAGGCATAGCGTCCTGAAGAGACACGGTGGGAGCTCAATTAGAGTGCCAGCTCCTCAATCTGTTCAAGGCTGGGTGCCTAAAAAAGGCTGCTGGGAGGACGGTGTGGTGGAAAACCTTTGGTTACCAACTAATTTTATTAACACTTTCTGAACGTTTTATAAAGTAACATGTTTATTCACGATGAACTTTCTTTACTCAGATATAAAAGAAATAATAAAACACCAAAAAATAATTTTAATCACGAAACATTTGTTTTACAAGTCCCATATCAAGCAATAGAGCAACAAATTTCTTTTAGCTTGCATAACATTATAATTTATAGTATGTAGTTTATCAAAACGTGTGTAGCAACAAAACAATTACAACCAAACTTGTCTAGTTGGATTGTAGTTAAACTGGCATTTATTGATTTGGTTAACTTTAATTTAGGTGATGTCATAAAGGTTTTCTGTGATTGTACTGAAATTATATTGCAGTACAATCACATATATACAAGTATATATACAAGTATAAACAAGTATATACAGTATATATACTTATATACATGTATATACAAGTATATATATACAAGTATACTAGTATATATACTAGTATATATACAAGTTTGCTGATGACACGACCGTGGTGGGTCTAATCAGCAAGAACGACGAGTCAGCATACAGAGAGGAGGTGCAACGGTTTACTGCCTGGTGTGGAGCAAACAACCTGTCTCTGAACGTGGACAAAACGAAAGAGATGGTTGTGGACTTCAGGAGAGCACAGAGCGACCATTCTCCACTGATTATTGATGGATCCTCAGTGGAGATTGTCAAGAGCACCCAATTCCTTGGTGTTTGTCTGGCGGACAACCTTACCTGGTCACTCAACACCAGCTCCATCACCAAGAAAGCCCAGCAGCGTCTCTACTTCCTGCCCATCTCCCTCCCCCCATCCTCACCATGTTCTACAGAGGGACCATTAAGAGCATCTTGAACAGCTGCATCACTTCCTGGTTTGGGAACTGCACCGTCTCGGACCGCAAGACCCTACAGAGGATAGTGAGGACAGCTGAGAAGATCATCGGAGTCTCTCTCCCCTCTATTATGCACATTTACACCACACACTGCATCCGCAAAGCAAACAGCATTGTGGATGACCACACACACCCATCACACACACTTTTCACACTCCTGCCATCAGGAAAACGGTTCCGAAGCATTCGGGCCGCCACATCAAGACTGTGTAACAGCTTTTTCCCGCAAGCCATCAGGCTACTTAATACACAGAACTGAAGGGATCTCACACACACACACACACACACACACACACACACACACACACACACACACACACACACACACTCAAATGTGTGTTATCAAACTGTACAACCTGGACTTGACACTTAACACACACTCATCACTCATCTCAATCCATTTCACTATCATCTATTTATTATTATTTATATTTGACTGTACTATACTCTTTAACTGCTGCACCTTTCACTGTATTACTGTTTACATGCTTTTTTGCACCTTCGACGTTGTTATATTATACTACACTGTTTACATGCTGTCTTCTGCACATCTTGACTGCTGCTGTATTTCTGCACTACACTGTGTTCTTATATTCACTCCCGGGTATAGTTTCTACAGTTCACAGTACTGTATAACCAAGTATACAGTAGGTTTACTGGTCGGTGCCGTCTTGGTTTTGTGTCTTGTCTTGTGTTGTCTGTCTGTACTGTTTTTTGTCTGCACTGTTTGCACCAGGTTGCACTCGATGCAATTTATGTAGCTTGTGTTGTGTTGTAGGTTTATGTTATTGTTTAGTGTAGCACCAGGGTTCCGGAGGAACGTCGTCTCGTTTTTACTGTGTACCACTGTGTATAGTAGAAATGATAATAAAAGCCTCTTGACTTGACTTGAAAAGGTCCTGAACTGAGTTCAGTAAGGAGAATCTTCTGTGCATCTTAAAATCTAATTTTAATGATATATACTTTAATGATATAATGTTGTGTGTATCTTATGGCTACAATTAGCCAAGGAGTATTATAGTTCTTCTTTCTGAGAGTTTGATAGATTGCGCACAATGACATTTATTTAATTGTGCAATTAATGCATTTAGGGTGATATTTCAATGGAGCTCCCAGAAATGTATTTCAATTTGTGGACTGCCCTGAGAATGTTTCGTACTCATCCAGTGACGGTAGCTGAAGCAGAGAGGATCTTTTCAAAGCTGACACTAATGAATAGGAGAGACGTTGGGTCATGGCGTGGTTCACCAGGGTGTCATTGAAGCTAAAACCGCCATTGCCAGTTGGTGGTATCTACTTAGCACCAACATACAGTTCAGCATCAGTTTAACATCAAGCAGAACATTTTGGGAGGAATAAATGATGGAAGCATGATTAGCACAATTGTTTTTTTTTTTTTTTTTTTTTTTTTTAAAGGAGATTTTGGGCTCATGATAATTTATCATGAGCCCAAGAAGAGTCTTTTTGAAGAGTCTTTTTTACATGAACGGAGTTGATTAAGTAAGTCTTGTGATAAAAATGATATAAATGAGCATTATAGCCAGTATTTAAATACTTAAGTACATTTGAAGGCAAACACTTTTGTACTTTTACTCAAGTCAAAGTTTAAAGGTAGCACTTTTACTTTAAAATAAAATAAATGAATAAAACCAGATGTCTTTCCTGTTCTGTCTCCAGGAAGATGCAGCTCTACCTCTGCCATGTTAATCTGTATGCTATTTGACTCTCAGGACACGTCTCGGTCTCCGTAGTTCTGCAATAAGTCATATTCACGTAGCAGCAGCGTTGCTGAGAGAACGCGCTTGAGAAATCGTTTAGCAATGCGGAATTAATCTACTTATCAAATACGGTTCACAAGTTATTGGTTACTTTCTTAATAATAAAAGTATTGCATAGGTACTACTAATTATATATAAATACTGATGCAAATATCTTAAAAATTATGCATTAATGTTTTTGATTTTATATATAATATTATATTATATATATATATATATATATATATATATATATATATATATATATATATATATATATATATATATATATATATATATGTACTATTTGTTGGTTACAAAAAAAAAACAAAAAAAACAACAAAAAAAAAAACCACCATTTTAAAATGAATGTTTATTTTCTAAAATCTTTAGTATTTTTCTGCCCATTGACAGGAATGCATGAAAGACATATTGGCTCAAACAATGTTACAAGGGAGAAGAAGAAAAAAAATAATTCATATTTGTTTACATAATTTCCATGATCACTGCTGCAACCAACTTTATCATGTTTGTCACAAAGCTTTAATATAAACACCGGCTCCTTTCCCCACCCACTTATCCAATGCAAATTTTTCTTATCAAGCAAACTGGCAATTGGGAAAGCATTCTGGGATTTTTTTTTCCAGGGTTTCTAGTTGAAGATCCAGACCATTCCAGAAGTTTTTTTTTTCCACTCCAGTTTTGCATTTTCTCACTCTTTCCCTGTTCCTCTCCACCATTTATTAATTTTTTTAAATATGTGTAGAAACACTGCAGCCCATTGAAAAAAAAATCAGGCTGATTACTGAACCTGCCCAATAACATGAAAAATGTATCCACAGTTCCATTTCAACGATATAAAAAGTACTTCTGGATATCCTACCCACTGTTATCAAACAATACACACAAAAAACACTATTTATTAACCATACCATATTCCACACTCTCCCAAAGAAATCACATAGCAAGGCCACTCGTGACATTCAAAAAACATTCCTAAAGAAGCCCCTTATTTACACACCAATATCAGGCAACAGTCTTCTGAATGTCACCTTCATTGGATGTAAAAGACGATAAGTGAGTTCCTAGAGGCAAAATGTAGCCAAAGAACTTCTAAATGTCCAAGAAGCACATCCACTTGACATACTGCTTTCTAACTGAAGATTCAAGCTCTTGCCCTGATGTCTGGGTTTTCGTTGCGGTTTTGCAGCATGGGTGATTACAAAACATTCAAAAAGGCTTTGATGAACATGTACAAGTTATTGTACAGGACACATTCCCACAGAGTTATATACATACAGAGGAACTATTATATACACATAGTATCCACATGTGAATGTACAAATGGTGTCTGGAAATGGCAGCCTGTGAAATCCCTGAAACTAGCCTGAATCAACTGGTCACAAAGACCAAGGGCATGTTGTGTGTGTGAAAATTCGCTGTCTTCATTCTTTCTTTCTTTCTTTTTTTTTTTCTTTTTTTTTTTTTTTTTAAGAAGCTGATCAACACAGAGGCAAAGATAGGAGAGGAAGGTGACCAGGTCTGACCCTGAGCAAAGAAACAGTGCCATTTTGCACTAAAGCTAAGTATTACAGCAAAAGCAGGTTTAGATCTGTCTACAGACATCAAACATTCTCCAAAAACACCAAAACGATCACTGAAAAAAATTATGCTATCAATCCAAAAAGGCCTTAGAATCCAAAGGGTTAGAAAAAAAAACTGCAGACCAGCTGGAGATGAGAGGCTGTAGTAACAGCGTTGCTGCAGCGATACACCACACTGCATGACTCAGTAGGCATATAATCACCTTTACATTCCATCTATTAAACGTCTAATGCCAGAAAATGGCTTTCTTAAATGTGCACATCACCTACAACTAGACCAGGATCAAATAACACACAGCTTGATAGACTGAATCCTTTCATGTAAAAAATAAACGATTCCCATAAAAACACAGCAGAAGTTAATCACTCACATCCCATAACCTTTATGAAACCCTCCTCATGTATTTGATCAATGCTTCCTAATGCCTTCATTATTCTTACAGTTTAACCAGAAATCATGCATTACCACTAGACGTCATGCCTTTATACACTAGCTTTTTCTATACTACACCTTTCATCTATCCCTTTCAACACATCGCAATGCTGCAAGTGTACAGAAGATGTCGCCAGCAACACATCCGAGATCAGGTTGCCTTTTTTTTTTTTTTTTTTTTTAATAGATTTTTGTAATAAAACGTGTAGGCTTTGATAATGTTTATCAACACACACTTATCTTCTCTCTTTCACTGAAGTGCATATATAAAATGTAAAAGAATAAGCTGTGCAACATGGAGAGATGGACCAGATGTTTTTTTTTTTTTTTTTTTTTTTTTTTACTTTAAGCTGTAATGTGTAGGAGGTTATAAATTGGATCTTATATAAACAGGATCTTATAGCAAAAAATTACGATAATATAAGGAGGCAGTAATGTCATGACATTATAACAGGAACTAGAAGTGAATATACTGGTATACAGTTAACAGTATACAGTATTAACAGTAAGCAGGAAGTTATAAGAGTGAGCATGAATAAGCAGGAAAATAGAGTGGCTAGGATAATTGAGTGAAGCTAGAGGTTATAAGCAATAGTAGGAGTTTATAAACTTGAGCAGGAGGATAAATGTGAGCAGGAGGTTATATGAGTGAGCTGGAGGCTATAATAGTGAGCAGGTTATATGAGTGAGCAGGTTATCATAGTGAACAGAAATCAGCAGGAGGTTATAATAGTGAGCAGAAGGTTATAATAGTGAGCAGGAACATAAAAAGAGTGAGTTATAATAGTAAGCAAAAGTGAGGATGATAGCATTTTGCATAGCCTAAATAAATAACAAAAGGGAGAAATTGAGTGCATGTTAAAAACTGGTCTAGATTTAGGATCGCTTTAGTCAAGTCAAGTCAAGTCAAGTTTATTTGTATAGCGCTTTTCACAACAGACATTGTCTCAAAGCAGCTTTACAGAAAACAACAGTGAAGGTGAATGGTGTGCGTTTGTCCCTGATGAGCAGCCGTGGCGACAGTGGCAAGGAAAAACTCCCTTAGATGATATGAGGAAGAAACCTTGAGAGGAACCAGACTCAAAGGGGAACCCATCCTCATATGGGTGACATCAAAAGTTTGGTCATAAATCTTTCAACAATACAGAACAATTTGTGATCATCATAGATCCAGCATCAGCTTCTCCATGCCAGGGCCTTTAAACACTCGGCATCTACTTCTCCATGATCATCCATAGGTCCATAATCTTCACGAGGTGGGACGTGACTGGAGCTGGCCAAACCTCAGGAAGCCTCGGGATGGGGAGAGAAAGAGAAGCAGTGGAGAGGAATTAGCGTAGCTGCTGTTCATGATATTAACAGCACAAGTTGATAATGTGCATGTGATCAGATGTTCTGGAGCACAAGGTTGTGATGTGATGTGCGTGATGTGTGTTATGTGTAGGCTTTGCTAAAAAGATATGTTTTTAATCTACACTTAAACTGGGAGAGTGTATCTGAACCCCGAACACTGTCAGGAAGACTATTCCAGAGTTTAGGAGCTAAATGTGAAAATGCTCTACCGCCTTTAGTGGACTTTGCTATTCTAGGAACTACTAGAAGCCCAGAGTTTTGAGATCTCAGGGAGCGTGACGGATTGTAGCGTGTTAAGAGACTGGATAGATACATGGGAGCCAAACCATTTAGTGCTTTATAAGTGAGTAGCAGTAGTTTGTAGTCTATTCGAAACTTAATAGGAAGCCAATGTAGGGACGATAAGATTGGGGTTATATGATCGTATTTTCTTGAGAAAGATGATTGTTGAAATGTTGGAGGCACCTTCTGTAGTATTTGGTGTATCATTCTTTAGAAATCATAAATATCACATCTCCATCTAACTGGGAAAAAAAAAAAAAAAAAAAACCTTTAGAGTGAAGCCGCTGTGTTACTGCTGACTGGCTCTTCTGTGGTGCAGCTCATGTTTCAAACGCATAAAACTTTGTTCAGTCTTTTCCCTCCGTTAGCCGAGTATCGCAATGCATTGCTGAAGTGGTGAAAAACACTCTGAGAAAGAAGAACAAGAACAGATCTCTCGATCACATTCTGACTAGAATAGTGACCTAAATGAGTGATCCTGAGTTCCCTGGGAAGGAGGAAAGAAAGGTGTACAAACACCTCCTTTTGGAATGAAAGATGTGGAAAAATAAAACAAAACTCATACATCTGCACGTGATCTCAAACACACACACAATCACACACATTTAAGACTCATTCATCTACTTTCAAGATAAAAAACAAATCAGTCCAATGAACAAAATGAAGAGGGAAAAAGTCTGAAAATGAATCTATTTGAAAGGAAAGAGAACAGCATTTAGAATAGAGGCAAAAAAACAAAAAGGGCTGTTTGAATACTAGGAGGTTAGATCAAGAAAAAAAAAACTATGTCTTAATGGCGATGCATGCTGAAGACATTCAGACAGCCTGCTGATCTGGTGTGCATGCGCTGTGCTGGGCAGAGCTTCAGAGACACAGGAGCAAATGTCCAGAAGAAAACTGGCTTTGAACAAACTGCAGCCCCAGAATAAACTGTATGTGTGTGTGGATATACGAGTGTGTGTTTGTGATAATACGTACACTAATAATATGCCTAGCTGATCCTTAACATTAATTATTAGCATCATGCCATGCTGCAAATCTGTCCACAATTGATGCTAACTTGCGCAGAAGAAGCTAATGAGCTCTGCGAGAGTCTGTTCAATGAGTCAGTGAACTGCCTGGCATTTTTTTTATATTCTTGGCTCAGGTTAAGATGCTATGGCAGGCATTTCACAAAAAAAAAAAAAAAAAAAAAAAAAAAAAAAAACGTTTGAAACTTCTCATTATTCACAAAAGAGAGTAATGAATTAGTTTAAAATTCTTAACATTCGCCTATATTTGATTTTCAGCTATATTTTGCATTGATACTGGCTAATATTTGATTTTATGTTAAGGTTGTCCAATGATATATTAAATTACCTTTTTTTAGTATGTGCATCCACTTAATAATGTGTGTGTGTGTGTGTGTGTGTGTGTGTGTGTGTGTGTGTGTGTGTGTGTGTGTGTGTGTGTGTGTTGGAGTAATCCTCATGTTTTGCTGTAGTGTTTGTGTGTATCAGCGTATCCAGGCATGCTAGTGTCCATTTCCAACAGCTTTTCCTCAAAGCATAATTCCTCCTGGGCAAAACAACTGCGATACTTCATTCATTTTTGCCCTCTTTGTTCGTCCTCACGAACTAACGACATACAAACACACACGTTGAAAGAAAAAGAAAGAACCTGAAAAGATGAAAATCGAAGGAGCCCCTTGTGCATGCACTACGACCATTCACGGCAAGCCTGGTGCCTCTGGGTGGAGCACGCAAGTGGAAACGAGGGATAATTACCCCCTCGGCCACCATTTTTTTTGTTTTGTTTTGTTTAAGAGGGTGGAGTGAAGGGTGCTCCCTCATCGCTAGGTGTGGCCGTGTCATCACTTGGTTCCAGGCTGTCCTTTTGGCTCACAGTGCTATCGGAAGTGGGTGTGGGCTCGTCCTGTGAAGGAGGAGTTTCGTTGCCTTCTTGCTGTCCGTTAGGGGTGGCTTCCAGGGTGTCAGTGGGTGTCGGGGGTGGTGTATTGGAATCTGGTTCCATTCGGGTGATTGACAGAGAGGTTGGTACGGCAGTCACGGGGGCCTGGACTCCTGTGCTTGAGTTGTGCAGGGGATCGCTCATGCCCAGGCAGCGCCACTGCATGATGCTGGTGTCCTTGCCGCCGGTCGACACCAGGTGTCTGTCGTTATGCATGAAGCTAACGTTGGTCACGTGACTACTGTGAGCACTGTACTTATGACTGGGGGCCTGTGAACAAAATAAAATACAATGTCCACTTTATTAGGAACAATAATGCTTATTCTTTTTGTTATCCAATCAGCTGGTAGAAATGTAATAGTGCTATCAAAGGCACTGGAGGCTTTCATAATTTTTTCTGCATGTGCACAACATGGTAACACAGGGTGAAGAGGGGAATATACACAGATAGTAGCGTGCACAAACTTTGCGTGGAAAGCCGAACAAAACGGGTATGGAAATGTGTGTACGCCACTTTCCACGCACAGCTTGTGCACGCTATCTCTGTTGCCAATTCCCCTTCTCAACCTTTGTTGCCACGTTTATAAATAAGACCCCAGAGTAGTCCAGAGATTAGCGGGTGGTGCATCTGTAATAGTCCATGGGAAAACGCAGTGCTTTGTGTGTAGTTAAATGAACTAAAGGAAGCATTAGGGCAAATCATTTGTATTTAAATTACTTGAGTTACTCGAAGGAATTTGCACATGCACTTTATGTAGCTTTATGTTGTGTGTAGTAGCTCTATGTTGTTTAGTGTAGCACCAGGGTTCTGGAGGAACATTAACTTAACTTGAATCGTTTCAGCCCTAGTCACAATTTGTAAACATTTTCACTCCCAGGGATCTTTGTTCCACTAATTCTGGTCTATTGGTTGTTCCTTCTACACTAGGGGTGACTTCTTACACTCCTAAATTTTGGAATTCTCTTCCCACTGGTAAACACACGCTAAATCTCTTTGGGTTTATAAAGATGCTCTTAAAACTTATTTCTTTACGATAGCTCTTAGGTGATGCATGTATAAGGTTTATCTTGTTTTTATATGTAAAACGCTTTGAGAGGAGACTTTTAAACGCACTGTATAAAATAAAGATTATTGTTATTAATCTTCGTAGAGCCTGTGCCTACTTAGGCCTCATCATAAAATTGGCATATACTGTAATACAATGGCGAACGCACTTCCTAGGTTGGGATCTCATTAAAGCTATTAAAAAAAAAATGTTTATATACTATTGATAGTGGTACACCTATAGTAGTCTTTTAGTAAAGGTTCTGGATCTTTTCAGGATGCTGACACTGACCTTAGGTCTGGAACAGGGATACTGGAACAGGTGCACCTTGCAGAAATCATCAGCCAGAGCAATGACTTTCCTGTTTTGAGATCTGACCAGAGCGTTGATGTCTGTTCCATCTGATCCCTCTGGCCACACTCCTGTTCCACAACAAACACAAAACATGGCCATAGGGTCCGAATCGATCACTGATTATCACATGAGGGGAGACTTCTTATTTACACTCTGATATACTAAATCCCACATACTCTAATTATTCAAGTTTATACGATGAGCTTTGCATTTAAACTTCTGGGCAAAATTGAATAAATAAACTTTTAATGGCCTGAACAACAAATTATGAGTCAGGGAAATGAGCAAGAATGAGACATCAGCACTTCTGAGAGCTCATGTGCCTCTGAGAGCTCAATCATTCGCGGTGAATTGTTCTAGTGATACGCTAGAAACAGAGAAATGCACATTGTCCACATATAAGCCAAACATTTCAGATGGTTATGTGCCACACCTGACCAATCCACTAATATTTCACTAGTGTTTTTTTGACCAATTATTTTATTATTAAGATTATTCAGAGCTTAATATTTTACAATTTTGGACTTGGTCTACTTTCTATTTTTTGCCCAGAAGTGTAGCGTGTAGACATTACTGTCTCTATTAGGTTTACTGGCTGATTCAGCTCTCTGTGTATGTGTGTATGTGTTTCTGCTTTGGTCATTGCTGTAATGTAGTCAAGAGATCAACAAGGCTGGTCAAATCTTACATGGACCAAAAGTAATAGGACACCTGATTTTACTAGCCAAACGTGGTTCTTCCCCAAACTATTACCATTAAGGCATACAAATGCGTAGGACGCTCTTGGATGCGGTATCATTAAAATCTCCCTTCATTTAAACTAAAAGTTTCAAATCTGTTCCAGCATAACAGTGTCCTTTAACACAAAGCCAGCTGCATAAAAATATGCTTTACATGGGTTAGAGTGATCAATTCTGTTGGCCTTCTCTGACCTCAACACTATTGAACATCTTTGGGATGAATGTGAATGCACCCCAGGTCTCCTCACCTCACCTACATCAGTACCTGACTTTTCTAATGCACAAATCTCCACAAGCACACTCTAAAACATAGTGGAGTATAGTTTAATAATCCGGAAATTACGGTACTCCGGACCCTAAAGCATGTAAACTCGTGATACTGACCAAAGACGTGGAATCCCAGCACGCACGTGTACGTGGCCCAGTCGATATCCTTACAATCGGAGCGATTACGAATCAGCTTACAGCCATTTGGAATGTCCCCTAAAGGAAAAACAGGATCGAGAGAATGAGGGTGAGAGCGAGAGAGAATTTTGTTGCACTTACTGAGTGCAATATATTAAATTGTTAAGTAAATTTACATTCATTAAAGACATTTTATTTGATCTGGTGTGTGTGACAGACTTGTCTCTTTTTGTTTATGGTATATCTATATATGTGTGTGTGTGTGTGTGTGTGTGTGTGTGTGTGTGTGTGTGTGTGCGTGTGTGCGTGCGTGTGTTCTTGTTGCTGCACACTTACAGTAAAGGATTTCATAGTCTCCTGAGTTGGACATAATGAACTTGTTGTCAGGGGACCAGTCAAGATGCGTAATGTAGCTGGAATGTCCCTATAAAAAAAAAAAAAAAAAAAAAAAAAAAAGGTAAAACATTATTTTTGTGAGAAACAAGAGTAAACATACCCAATGGCAATAGAATTGAACGATATATGTGAATAAATCTAAAACAAAATGTTAATTCAGGTTATCAGCTGCTGTCCATCTGCTCTTAAAGTCAATTTCCGCTGCTTCCTGCTTTTTTTCAAGACCAATTAGATTAAAGAAACTGATAAGTTGCATACAACCCAAACAAAAAGCCAGTGACCAATCAAGTCAGAGTCAGTTATTCCCTAGGGCCTGCCAGCACACCACAGGGCCACAAACACACACTGTGTAGAGTGTGGAATGCTTTACACAAGCAGTTTAAATGAACAATATTTAATGTAATCAGTTTCAGGGCAAATGCACAATTAAAGCACAACAGTAGAACAATCAATAGGTAGCATGAAATAAAAGTGTATTCTTGCTATCAGATGTGTTTTTCAGTTTAATATATTTAACAAGCTGATGTTATACATAATCATGTTTCTTTTGTATTATAGTTTTTTCTACCATTATTTACAATGAAGGTATTGAGACAAATAATACTGGATAATATTTCTGATATGGGAATTGAGTTAATAATTTTGAAATAAAAAAAATAAATAAATAATAATAAAAAAAATTACAGAATGGTCTACTATGGAAGTCCTAAGAGGCCATGCTTTAACATTTTTCTTTCTTGCTTTCTCGTGATTACAACTTAATTTTCTCCTGATCTCAACATAAACATTGTTTCCTTGTGATCAGTACGTAAATCAAATGTTAGTTAAAATTAATTAAAAACTCAAATTTGCATCTTTCATGCATCATTCGGTAGCCATGCAGAAGTCCCAGTCCCTCAAGTTGGCATTGAAATTGACTACAGGTTCAGGGTTGATATTTTGTCTTTAATGATAACGTTTCAGACCTCACAGCCACCTTCTCCAGTGTCGGTCACGTATGGAGTCCCTGATCAAAGTAAAAGCAAATGCAATCATCCATGATGCTGCGATGATGCTGCCTCTGGAACATGCTGGAATACACGGATAATTAAGTACTGATCGTGAGAAAATTATGTTTGTTATGGCTTGATCAGGAGAAAATTAAGTTGTGATAATGGGAAAACAAGAAAGAAGAATATAATTCATGGCCTCTTAGGACTTCCGTAGTCTATATATTAATAAATTACTTTGTTATTAAATAATACTCATTTGCCTAGCTTGCCTACATTGACATGTACTAGATAAAACAACAGCAATTCAATTTATTGTGCCACATGTTTAGTAGAAGCCTTTACAAATAAAACACCTAATACTAAAATTCTCTACAGTATTATGCACAAGTTGCTAGGTACTTTATTGGGAACTCAAGCTAAGGTATAGCTTTTCAAGAATCAACAGCAGTCTCTATAGAACACGTCTGTGATACTATTCAGACAACGTGCTCCAAGTGAGGCTCAGCTCTGGCTCCATTCCTGCTGGAGCACACTGGCAAATGCATTCTGTAAGGAAAAACACAGCTGCATCTGCAGTATAGGGTGGTGGAACGTTTGCTTCTTAAAAAGGCTTAGCACACAACTAATTTCATTTTTAGTAAATCATATTGATATACTAATTTTTCAGGCAGCCAACTATTAGAAATGTTTGAGTCCTGACAGACAGGCAGGCTCTCATCCCAGAACCTCTCATTCCCAATTGAGGATGATAATCTTGATTTGTTTTTCCCAAACTCTTTGATGCCCTTGAATAGGGTTTTGTTCCCATTTTCTAACGTAAATATTCACACATGCCATCTTTCCAGGCCTGGGGCAAAGGCTGCCGGAGTCACGTTCTCCTACACACACCCCCACCCACTTCATACAGTACATGCATACTCGCCCATGAAGCTGCACCACGCATTGAACTGAGTGTATGCACAAAAACAAAGCAAGCAGCCCATCAATCATCACATATGCCACCCCACATCACCAACGTCAGCCTGCTGGAAACCACAACACTTCATCTTTCCCGGCTTGGCTCTCATCCACAGACATGTCCACTCGCTTCCCAGCCCCCACCCCAAAGTCCCAGACACTGCTTTATTTTGCAGCTGTTGTGCAGCTGTGCAAAGTCCTCCATTTGTATACTGAACTCGCTTGATGTGTGTATACAGCCTCTGGTGTGAATAAAGCCACAAGCTGACCTCGCCGGATTGCTTCTCTATTATCCACTGTGGCTCGTGTTCCTCTCGGTCTCGTGCAAATTCTTGCTGTTTTGCTGTCAATAACCACATCTGCAAACTCCCATCCAACATCAGCACAGCATCCATGTACAGACTAGCAGATATTCGCACAAGAACGTGAGCATAACCATAACCTGCATTTTAGGACGGTTACTTGAATTGGTAATTCAATTCATTTTAATTAAGTTTTATTTGCAGAGCGCTTTTCAAAATGGACATTGTATTACAGTAGCTTTACACAGATAAAGAGGTTATAAAGGAGGATGGGTTCCCTCTTGAGTCTGGTTCCTCTCAATGTTTCTTCCTTATGCCATCTTTGGGAGTTTTTCCATGCCACAGTCGCCACCGGCTTGCTCATCAGGGACAAACTTACACTTATAAAGAACATATTTATTTTTTATCACCACATTATCTGTGTAAAGCTGCTTTGAGACAATGTTCATTGTTAAAAGCGCTATACAAATAAAAATGAATTGAATTGAATAAAGTTGGAATGTATACATATATATTTACTGCCTATAATTTTGTTCCTTATAAGTTTATCCCTATCACTATAATAAAAACCTTTAAAGGGACTAGACTCATAAGAGAACCCATTTTTATCTGGGTGGCACCGAATTTCCATTCATTATAATGAAATGGAATTAAGGAAGCACCGTTCCGACAAGGAGCATCTACATCAAACAAACAATGGAAACGATTAACATATTCCATATAATACCACATACATAGATTCTCTTTTATATGTTATTTTATCAATTGTATAAATATATTTATTAATATAATTAATATAGTTATTTCATTTAGCACATTTTCATGATTCAGAACTTTTTTATCCAGTATCCATTTTAAAAACTATTGGTTGATCAATCCCTTATCAGCGAGTATGATCCAACCTTGCTCTTGATATTGGTAAAATCCAATATGGGTCGACCTCTAATTCTTTAATTATTCATTTGTATGCATTACATAACTTCAAAATTATATGTCTAATGTGAAGCAGGGTATAAAAAAAATAAAACTTGATCCTGTTTGGAGGCATAATCAAATTTTAGTCAGTTTTTTAAATCATATCTGATTTTGCTGGTCATAAATTATGCTGGACTTAAAACTACATAAAATCCAATTTGGAAAAAGTGTTATATCTGGACTTTTTTTTTTCTTTTTTTTGTGTTTATTTGAGCTGTTTGTCTCCTTAATTTCTCCACAGGACATTATGTGCAAGGTTAGATATTATGTGCAAAAAACTAGAGAAAAGGCTGGCAGAACAAGGAAAGAAAAACAAGTCGAACAGAGGTGGGATTCATAACGCTCCGGCGAGTTCCAGCCCAGTGAGATGTGAAGCAGGTCACGGCCGATCCAGTATCACGCTCCATAAACACTCACCACAAGCGTGTCTCTACTGACCTTAACAAAGCTGCTAATAACTTCTGTAGTACACTCCACATATCTGACTTACTGACATCTACAGCAACACCACAGCTTTATTCCTTCGTCTCATGAGACATGAAGTTATATTTCGAGCAGTCCTTTTTGAATGCAGTAAAGATTCGGACTCTCTCTCCACCCTTCTCTCGTGCACACACACTCGCATTTCTACCCTCGCATTAACCTGTCAGATGTTACAACACCTAAGGGGGAAATACACTTACAGGCAGCTGACCTCGGTAAAGTCCCATGGCGGGAAAAAATGGACACATAAAAACATTTAAACACACCTAAAGGTTGTGCTGACTTGCACAACCAGAGCTTCTAAATCATGACAGTCATCTAAATTCCTCTCTTCAGCAGTGTGAGAAAGACACCGAGATGAATTCGCATTAACATGGGACTTACAGAGCATTTCCCGTATCTGCTGTACTTGCGTCCGTTATCCGACACTGTGTAGAGGTAAATGAAGTTATCATGTGATCCCACTGCCAGCAGTGTACCATCTGGGAGCAAAAAGAAAGAAACAAAGTGAGAGAGAGAAAAGAATAAAAAAGGTTCTTTACATATCAATTATAAAAAAAGATTATACAATGGGTGTTTAAGAGATTTTCTCTATTAGTCAGGTGTATGTAAGGTATTGAATAATTTTCTGTAACAGCATGGTTCACAATAAACATAAAAAAATGTAATCCTAATCCTAATAAAAATATTAATAATTAGCACAAACTATACAGAATTATATATACCCACCCAACATTTCCATCCCTACACAATGATCTAAGAGACCCAAACCCGTTCCACCAAGACAATGTCTCTAGCCACAAAGCCAGCTCCATGAAGATATGGGTTACATGGGTTAGATTAAAAGTAATCCTGAGTGGACTGCTAAAGAGTTTAGATGGTGTTTAACCCTACTGAAAACCTTTGGGATGAATGTGAACGCTGACTGCACCCCAGGCCTCCTCACATCACATGAATCAGTACCTGACTTTACTAACACCATTGTGGCTGAATAAACACAAATCTCCACAAACACACTCCAAAATCTAGTGAAACATCTGAGAAAGAGTGGAGGTTAATAAATCAGCAAACGGGGACTAGGAATAGGATGTTCAAGAGCACATGCAAATGTCATGGTCAGGTGTCTGTATGTCTGTCGATCTCTCTTTCTGTATACAAACATACACAAATCTTATATAATATACACACACACACACACACACACACACACACACACACACACACACACACACACACACACACACACATATACATACAAACACACACACCCACACCGTATTTTTCAGACTATAAGCCGCTACTTTTTTCCCACGTTTTGAACCCCGCGGCTTAAACAACAAAGCGGCTTATTTAAGAATTTTTCCTGGGTTTTTCAACAAACTTCAAGCCAAAAAACCCGAACAGAAACGAAAAAAAAACGCACCTCACTTGTGTTCTGAGCTGCATGGCATCGGGAGAAAAAACTTTTTTTTTTAAAACGCACGACGATGCCAAAAGATAGAAAGAGAGAAATGGTTGTGAAAGGAAGGAGGAAGACAGTAAACAATGACTTTCTTGGTAGGCTACTGTTCAGATACAAGCCGTTGTAGCGCGTTGAGTCTGGGTGATGGAAGAGCTCACTAACTCCAGTTGCAACAGAAATTATATAAGCGCACACAGGTTTCCAAAACTCATGCTTTTTTAATTTTTCTTGGCAACATCGTTATGGGTTAGTCAAAGAAACGTAAAAATAAGCATCAGAAAATAATAAACACATAATCCTCGCTCTTGCACACATGCAGTAATAGCAGAAAAATGCAGTGTTAGGCTATTCCCAAAATACCACTATGCTCCTAAAGGAAGCGCAACATATTTCACCCGTTACACCGTGTGTAACGTGTCTTTCGTTAGAGCCTGTGTAAAGTTCATTAGTGTAGACATATAGACTGCGGCTTATAGACAGGGCTTATTTATGTTCAAAATAAAAATATTTGTAAAATTCAGTATAGTCCGGAAATTACGGTATATATATATATATATATATATATATATATATATATATATATATATATATATATATATATATATATAAAATATATAAAATTACTGCTTTACTGATGCTGTGCATTTATTCCGACTTCTTTCCAAATCCAGTGAGCGAGCTCATTCTTTACGAAGTCACTCACCCACAGTGTAGCGCATCACTGACAGTTGTTCATTGCCGTCTGTGTGGATGGCCACCAGGTCCCTAGTCTCAGCATCTAGAACGTACCACCTGCACACATGCGCAAAAAAACATAGGGTAATGACTGGCTTATTGGAAACATAATACATACAAGCACAAAATATCAAAATATCAGCAATGCAGAAGCTGCAGCAGAGATGCATAAATGCTGACTTACTTCCCTGAATGAGTGCCAATAGCAACCACAGCACCACTAGGGTGGAAGTCTGCGCAGTGTCCGTGTTCCTGCCAAACATTATACAAATCACCATTACTACACTCATCATCTATATCAATATTGTCAAAATCAAGACATGGACATTTAGAAAAAAAATGGCCTGTAACTACTCAAACGGTTCCATATACAACACACTCATCTCACAGTACCAAAATGCTGGTTAAAATAAATCTGACACGTATCTGTTATTTCGAATGCAGTCAGAACTGTAGCAAAAGAAATATTCATTGGGTTAGGGTTAGGGAGCTTTTTAGCATGATTCACTGCTTGACTTCAATTAAAAAAAAAAAAGTGTGTGACCCAGTGTGAAAACCACAAATATGTAGGAAACGGAAACGTTTATGGAGCACAAAGACAATGGGGATGGGACACAAAGGACAAAGAAACTCTTTACAAGCCTATATTATTTTTTATATTATGATATATCACCATTCGTGTCACCCAATGTTAAAAAAATAAACGGCCGACAGCTTATGGCCCTTCAAGGCCACACAATTTTTATGATATGGGCAAGCAGAATTTGAGTTTGTTACTCAAACTATGAACAAAAGTTCATTGCACATTTAGTGCCCCATTTCACATTTAGTGCCTATTCACTCTACTGGAAAGATGTTCTGCTACATTTGTGGAGATTTGTGCTCATTCAACTATAAGGGCATTAGTAAAATCAGCTGATGCAGGGTAAGGAGTCCTGGGGTGCTATCAGAGGTCCAAGATCTTCCACTCCAACCCATGTAAAGCCTATGTTGGATTTGTGCACAGGACCACTGTAATGCTGGAGCAAGTGTGGGTCTCCTAGTTCAAGTGAAGGGAAAATGTAATGCTGCCAATTCCAAAAAAAATTGTGTGCCTCCAATTTTGTGGTTTGTGGAGGAACCGGAGTTTGGATATGGAACCAGATATAGCAGCTATATCAGAGGAACTAGATAAGGCTGAAAATATCAGATTTTCACAGTACTTTTGTGCATATAGTGTATATGTTGAACGGATTATCATAATTATTATAATGATTCTAAATGTGTTTTCAAATTCAGGCTCTTCACATAGTGTATGATTGGGAGGGTATTTGTGTGTATGTGTGTGTTTTCTTACTTCCAGCAATCTGGTCCATTCCAGTGAATGGTCCACTGAGTTCCACAGACACACCTGCCTATCCTGTGCACAGGTGAGGAACAAGTCTTTAAACGGATGAGAGGCCAGACCCCACAGCTCATCTGTGTGACCCTATTGGACAAGAGAGAGAAAGAAAGAGGAAGAGAGAGACAAACAGAGAGAGAGAGACAGGTTGGACAATGCTGCTGTGATTGTATGTGTTTAGAACAAACACCTGACAAATGGTAATATTCTATGCATTTTAGAAAAAGCATCTAAAGTGAATTCTTTCTATCCTTCCATATGAGGTGGAAAGGAAAAACCGTCCAGCTTTGAGCGAGTGTGTGGAATTTTTTTCTCCAGTCTGTTTACACTAGTACAAAATAGCTGGCAAAAAAGTCTGTGTCAAAGCGTGGCCAATGTGCTGTGGAAAATCACAGAGCGAATGCTGCTGAGGTGGATATGAGCTTCTGATTCATATCAGTCTGCTCAAAGAATCTTCGATCCTCACTCTCAGCCTGGATATCTGAAGCAGCTGTTTATGTGGCATATTCCATGATCTTTTGAAGTTTTTTAACTGCATCCATTCAAATTTGAAATGAAAAAATAAAAAAATAAACACAATATGGTCAAAAGTATGTAGAAACTTTGGCCTTCTCTAAACTTTTGCCACCAAGTTGGAGGCACATGACTGTCTATGATGATCGCCCTTTACAAGAGCCGGTTTTAAACATTTGGAGGCCCTAAGCCAGGGGTCGGCTACCCGCGGAGCTGCATGTGGCTCTTTCATCCCTCTGCTGCTGCTCCCTGTGGCTTAAAACTTATTTTATTTTAGTTTGTTAGCTTTTTACGTTATTCGACATTTTAAGATAATGGTGATCTTGTGACTTTAAAATAAAACGTATTTTCTGTCGCTCAAATTAAGCGCCACACCCACCAACACCCACCGGTACACAATTTATTGAGCTATTTCGTTGACAAGGCCTGGCAACCATGGATAAATTGCCTATTATATTGCAAATATATATTTTACATTGTTCATTGGAATAATTCTTTTTTATTCTGGTTGACAGCTGACTGCACGCTCTAGTACACACCATAAAAAGATGAGAGCACACAGAAGCAGACTGCATTTTTGGTTTGCAACAGGTGGATAATTTGAGTTTGGCTTTTTATTTCATAAATAAGAAGAGGACTCAAATAGACATTGAGTATTTTATTTAAAAGTAAGCTTCAACCCAGTGTCTTTTATTTCCGAGCTCAAAATGTTTTTGTTGCATGCAGAAATAAAATTTTGTTTTCTCTGTAGCAGTTCATTGATTTCATAATTGCAACACACTATAGCTTTTTTAACCATAGCATAAACGTTATCTTCATTTTAGATGTCAAAAGTGTTTTGTGGCTCTCAGTGTTTTTTTTTTTACTTTTTCAGTGGAGATCATGTCCAGGTGAGACCTGCGATGTTGTATGGATTAGAGACAGTGGCATTGAGTAAAAGACAGGAGGTGGAGCTGAAGGTAGCAGAGCTAAAGATGTTGAGATTTTTATTTGGAGTGACGAGGATGGATTATAAATGAATTTATTAGAGGGACAGCGCATGTAGGACGTTTTGGAGACAAAGTGAGGGAGGTGGATCTGGATCAGCTTTTCTTCGTTGGCCATTGACACTTGTTTAAAACAAGTAATATCATTAGCTACACTGTAAAATAATTTTTTTCAATTGTTTCCTAATTACTTTTAAATGCTAACTTTAGTAAGTTTTATATATATATATATATATATATATATATATATATATATATATATATATATATATATATATATATATATATATATAAAATATAAAAATATATAAAAAGAAAATTTTATATATATATATATATACAGTGGGTACGGAAAGTATTCAGACCCCCTTAAATTTTTCACTCTTTTTTATTTTGCAGCCATTTGCTAAAATCATTTAAGTTCATTTCTTTTCCTAATTAATGTACACATAGCACCCTATATTGACAGAAAAACACAGAATTGTTGACACTGTTGCAGATTTATTAAAAAAGAAAAACTAAAATATCACATGGTCCTAAGTATTCAGACCCTTTGCTCAGTATTTAGTAGAAGCCCCCTTTTGATCTAATACAGCCAGGAGTCTTTTTTGGAAAGATGCAACAAGTCTTTCACACCTGGATTTGGGGATCCTCTGCCATTCCTCCTTGCAGATCCTCTTCAGTTCTGTCAGGTTGGACGGTAAACGTTGGTGGACAGCTATTTTTAGGTCTCTCCAGAGATGCTCAATTGGGTTTAAGTCATTGCTCTGGCTGAGCCATTCAAGAACAGTCACGGAGTTGTTGTGAAGCCACTCCATCGTTATTTTAGCTGTGTGCTTAGGGTCATTGTCTTGTTGGAAGGTAAACCTTCAGCCCAGTCTGAGGTCCAAAGCACTCTGGAGAAGGTTTTTGTCCAGGATATCCCTGTGCTTGGCCGCATTCATCTTTCCCTTGATTGCAACCAGTCGTCCTGTCCCTACAGCTGTAAAACACCCCCACAGCATGATGCTGCCACCACCATGCTTCATTGTTGAGACTGTACTGGACAGGTGATGAGCAGTGCCTGGTTTTCTCCACACATACCGCTTAGAATTAAGGCCAAAAAGTTCTATCTTGGTCTCATCAGACCAGAGAATCTTATTTCTCACCATCTTGGAGAACTCCATGCGGGTTTTCATGTGTCCTGCACTGAGGAGAGGCTTCCGTCGGGCCACTCTGCTATAAAGCCCCACTGGTGAAGGGCTGCAGTGATGGTTGACTTTCTACAACTTTCTCCCATCTCCCGACTGCATCTCTGGAGCTCAGCCACAGTGATCTTTGGGTTCTTCTTTACCTCTCTCACCAAGGCTCTTCTCCCCCGATAGCTCAGTTTGGCCGGACGGCCAGCTCTAGGAATGGTTCTGGTCGTCCCAAACGTCTTCCATTTGAGGATTATGGAGGCCACTGTGCTCTTAGGAACCTTAAGTGCAGCAAATATTTTTTTGGAACCTTGGCCAGATCTGTGCCTTGCCACAGTTCTGTCTCTGAGCTCTTCAGGCAGTTCCTTTGACATTAATTATTCTCATTTGCTCTGACATGCATTGTGATCTGTAAGGTCTTATATAAACAGGTGTGTGGCTTTCCTAATCAAGTCCAATCAGTATAATCAAAAATTTCTGGACTCAAATGAAGGTGTAGAACCATCTCAAGGATGATCAGAAGAAATGGAGAGCACCTGAGTTAAATATATGAGTGTCACAGCAAAGGGTCTGAATACTTAGGATCATGTGATATTTCAGTTTTTCTTTTTTAATAAATCTGCAAAAAGGTCAACAATTCTGTGTTTTTCTGTCAGTATGGGGTGCTATGTGAACATTCATGAGGAAAAGAAATGAACTTAAATGATTTTAACAAATGGCTGCAATGTAACAAAAAGTAAAAAATTTAAGGGGGTCTGAATACTTTCCGTACCCACTGTATATATATATATTTTTTTTTTTTTTTTTTTTTGCCTACTCTATACAGTAAAATGGGGAGTAAAATGTTACATTTCTAGCTGGATTTTGACATAGTTTCCCCCCTCCTATGCATAGTCATATTATCTACTGCATAATAAAACCCTAAATATGCACTATATAACCAAATCAACAGTGGAAGTGAAAGAGACAAACTACTAAGCCAAAAGAATAGTTAACTTCTCAATTGTAGTTGTATGTGTAAATTGTATTATTTCAGTAAATACAGCAGCACAATTCATTGGAAAATACTAAAAAGAATAAATATGAAGTAGGCTATTATGATAATGTAAACATTAAGATATACAGTTGAGGTCATTTTTTGAAATAATAAACAATGCTCTAGCCCAGCTTACTGAATTGAAACTTTTATTTGCTGTTAATAATAATCCACCTTCGAATGGCGCTGACGCGAATTGGAAGCCGGCTCTGCCCTTCACGAGGACAAAGGATTTCTTCCAAGCTGTAGCACTGCACCTGTGCATAAAGCAAGCTTCACGAAGAAATGGTTTTGCCAAAGACTGTTTGGAAACATTTAAGTGGTCTGCATTCGAGAACTCTGACCTCAACCGCACTAAAAACCTGTGGGATGAAGTGGAACATTGACTGTGCACAAGACCTTATTGTCCAACATCAGTGCCTGACCTCACTAACGCTCTTGTGGCAGAATTAGCACATCCCTACAGCTAAATTCCAAACTCAAGGAGAAAAGGTTTCCTAAAAAAATGGAGCCTCTAATTAATACAAGCTGTGCAGTAATGCCCATGTTTTCGAAATAGATGGGTAAAAAGCTCTGGTTGTAATGGTCATGTGTCCGCATACTTTTGGCCATACCGTGTATATTGAAAACTGTTTTGGGGCTTTGGAATCCTTGAAATGTCAATTTAAATTTATATATATATATATATATATATATATATATATATATATATATATATATATATATATATATATATATATATATAGATATAGATATAGAACGTTTGGACACACCTTCTCGTTCAAAGAGTTTTCTTTATTTTCATGACTATGAAAATTGTAGAGTCACACTGAAGGCATCAAGGGCTATTTGACCAAGAAGGAGAGTGATTGGGTGCTGCGCCAGATGACCTGGCCTCCACAGTCACCGGACCTGAACCCAATCGAGATGGTTTAGGGGTGAGCTGGACCGCAGAGTGAAGGCAAAAGGGCCAACAAGTGCCAAGCATCTCTCGGGGAACTCCTTCAAGACTGTTGAAAGACCATTTCAGGTGACTACCATTTGAAGCTCATCAAGAGAATGCCAAGAGTGTGCAAAGCAGTAATCAAAACAAAAGGTGGCTACTTTGAAGAACCTAGAATATGACATTTTTCAGTTTCATTTTTCAGCACACTTTTTTGTTATGTATATAATTCCATATATAATTCAACATGTGTTAATTCATAGTTTTGATGCCTTCAGTGAGAATCTACAATTTTCATAGTCATGAAAATAAAGAAAACTCTTTGAATGAGAAGGTGTGTCCAAACTTTTGGTCTGTACTATATATATATATATATATATATATATATATATATATATATATATATATATATATATATATATATATATATATATACACATACACACATACACACATACACACATACACACATACACACATACACACATACACACATACACACACACACACACAAATAAAGCAGTGATGCCTCACCTGCACCTCGACCTGAAAACCATCATTAAAAGTGCCCCTTAGGATAAAGTTGCGTGAAGTGCCCACGAGGAACTGCTCGCCCTTCCCCTCTGCCACGGCTCGGATGGTTCCGTATTGATCTGGAACCTGAATGAAGACAGGCAGAATGCAAACCATTTCGCTTTTCAATGTTTATTAACATTCGGTGAAGACTAACAAAATAACAGAACCACAAATATTTATACAGAGCCCTGAAAGCATGTCTTTGAATTTATTTATTTTTTTTCTTTCTTTTTTTTTTTATTTAAGAAATGGCTGTGCTGGTGTGTCTGCGCGAGAACATCAGGATGTAGTTATTAATCAGAGAGCCGTCTAAAATTGCTAATGATCTTCACGTGTGTGTGTGTTGGCTGCGATTTAGAACGGGCGTACTGTATGATGGCATGCGTGTCTGTCTTGTGACCCACCTCGATGTCTCTCTCTTGATTCAGATCATGGTCCCACAGGATGATCTTGTGGTCTTTACCTCCTCCAGTCAGTAGCGTGCCATTCCTCAGTTGGCACAGAGTAAACACACTGCCATCGTGGGCCTTGATTTGACGGCTGATCTGAAATGCTCCAGAGAGAAAGAGAGAGACGAGAAACAGAAATAATCCGTAAACACGAGCATCAGTTCTGCCTGAGGAGCAGAAGAGTGTTTAGTTTTAGTTGAGAAGAAGAGTTCACCACATGAGAAGAGACAGAGTGAGAAACAGTAACTGGGAAAAAATGAAGAAAAAAAATTGTAAATTGGATGAAAGACAGGATCACAGTCTGGTCTGAAAGTTAGGTTGAAAGCATGAAGGAAATCTGATGATTGCTTAGAGGGTGAATTCTGGGAATGAAGTACCACACATTTTTTTCATAGCTTATGTGGTTTGTGCAGCCTGACACTGATACTGCTTTTAGCTCTCAGTGTTTCTCTCTCTCTCGCTCGCTCACTCTCTCTTTTACACATATCCTTAAATGTATCATTTGATTTTAGTGACCAAAATATATAGAGAAATATTTTTTTTCAGTTCAGGGCCAAATGGCTTGCTTCTATGCAGCTCAATGGAAAGGTTTTCTACTAACTACACTAACACAACCTGCAGGGGGTGCTGTGTTAAAATACACAATGTCCCACTATGCAGGGGGGGCACATCGAAGCATGATTAATGTTTAAATCTTGGCAGCAGGCCTCACTGCAATTCTGCTGATCCAGTTCTGCAGCATGCCTCCAAAAACTATTAGTGCATTACAGGAAGACAGGGACCTGCAAACACACTCACACCCAAACAGTCACATGCGCTGGGTAATTACTTTGCTGTGTGGAAGAGAGAGAGAGAGAGAGAGAGAGAGAGAGAGAGAGAGAGAGAGAGAGCGCGAGAGAGAGAGAGAGAGAGAGAGAGAGAGAGAGAGAGAGCGCGAGAGAGAGAGAGAGAGAGAGAGAGAGAGAGAGAGAGAGATAGAGAGAGAGACTCTCGGTCAGACCGTGACAGAGAAAAGGCAATACCTTTAAGTCCTTTTCCAGGTGGAGGATCTGCTGTGCTGCGGGTCCAAATAAGCAGGACGCCTCCTGAGTCTCCGGTCATAATGTCTCCATTATTGAGGAAGGCCAGACACTGTACAAACTTGGGCTTTTCATATTTCTAAATAACAAAAAAAAAATAAATAAATCTTACACTTAAGTTTCAAAACTTAAAACATTCTAAAAATCAACATTGAAATTTATGTCTCTAAGTATTAGCGATAAGAGAGCTTATGTGTTCTAGTGTCCCAGGGTGTCAGGTCTAAGCAATATTTGAATTTCTTTGTGGTGTGTGTGCATTTCTAATTAGTTATTTTGAAAAAAACTAGACTCACTTGTTGTATTATTCGAGTTTGAAATCTTTTCTGAAAAGACTATGTGAAATTCACTAGGCATCACAATAGGGGTGACCCCGAATAGTCGAGGATTCGATGCTTCGATAGGACGAGCCTGATTCGACTACCAATCGCACAGTCGAATCTTCAAAGAGGTGTTATGAAACGAGGATCATTCCAATTTAATTATATGGGTCTGCTTTCACACAGAACTATCAGTTGTCTCTCAATAAGTTATTATACAGTGTAATATGATAATGCTGTAAATAAAAATGTGAATAATAAATAAATATTTTTAATGTGGGTTAATAAAGCCCATATGAGCGACACAGCAGCATCTTGGCGGCAGGGGTTTCAATATTTATCAATGTCCGGGAGATTCTGTAAAGGTATATTCTGTTCTAATTCAATTCTGTAAATTATTTTTTTTTTGTTTTTCGGTGCACTGATGTTGTGCTGTACTGTACTTAATACTGTTGATTTAATTTGATTTCCCGACACGTGAAATGCAAATCCTGTCGTTGATGTGGCCTTTCTGCACTTATTTTAATTTTTTATTTATTGATCAAAAATGTTTCAAATCTTCAGCTAAATCTGCGTGTGACGTTCCGCACATCGTGGCTTTAAAATGTTATGAGGAATCGGTTTACGAGTGTTTATCCGCATTGCCTTTTATTTCAGCTTTTAAAAGATTAAAAAGGCATTCTCAGTTTCTCCTATCACTTGACAGGCAGTTTTGGTCACTTTAGTAAAAAGATGTTTGTGTGTGCTGTGTGTAAAAGAAAATAAATGTTGTCTTACAGATTGTTGACTACTTGGTGTCTACTATTGACACCAGTAAATCTTAACTAATATAAGAACGTTTTATAATTGCATGCTGCAACTTGAATGCCACTCAAATTTATTGGTGAGCTGGCACTACTATCTTTAAAACTTCAGCAACCATGTTTCTCTGTATGGCACAGAGTCATTAGATGAAACAGAAAACCTCATTCTAGCTCATATCTCGATAAATTGCACAGTGTGTATTTGCATCTGTGTTGCATTCAATGCCCCATGTTAACACTAAATCATATAAAAGCCCAGACTTGTGCAATCTGCTAAAATCTGTTTTTCAAGAGCATGATTAACTGAGCAAGTATAAGTCTGCACGTGTATGTCTAAATACACGTGTCCTCACCCCGAAGATGCCCTGCTTGCGAGCCAGAGAGTTGCCACTCCACGTCCAGAAAAAGATGTGCGACTTGCCGCAGGTGACGATGGTGTTTGCGTCAGTCGGGTGGAACTCGACTGCTAAGACCACCTCGTTGGTAGTCTGAGACAGAGACACACAGGGAGAAAAAAAAAAAAAAAAGAGTTAGTGTACAACTAGAAAGTGGGTTAGAGGCATAATGGGGTGTGGGCAGTGAATAAGAGAAAGGAAAAAGCTAATTGCTTTGAGTGAGCTGGTTAGGAAGGAGGTCATGCATGATGTCATACAACAAACTGAGGAAGCTCTGAGAGTGAAGTAGAATAAAGAGGAAATGGCAAACAAAAGAATGCAAAAACAAAAACCGGTGATCGGAAAAAGGCAGTTAGAGGGACATAGAGAGTGGCAAAGATCTGATGTAGTTCAAGACTGTACATGCAATATAGATGCAATTGGCAAATGCAATTTATCATTCAACATACCTTAATCTCAGCAATTTTGGACTTCTTTTGCCAGTCCCACACTGTCAGCATGTGTTCATTGGAGTCGTCCACCACACTCAGGTGGATGCCAGAGTCCTGTACACACACAAAACAAAACCGTCATTCGAGGACATGCATCGGTGCAAAGTCAGGTCAGGTCAATACTTTAATCAGTAATTAGCCTTTAAGTGGTTTGCAGGTCACAAGAGCGTCAAAATGGCTAAAGAAAGCGAGACAAGTGAACTAGAAGCAGAAATAAGACAAAAGGATATAACCAATAAACAACAATAAAAACTAATTCAATCCCATCAAGTTTTACAGAGGATATTAAAATGTGAATTACACTGTTAAAGATGGACAGACAGATGCCCAATGCTTAAGCACTTTGTTTTAGAGATGAAGAAAAGCAGACATTAATAACCCTAACAGCTATAAATACAGCTTGCCACTGCAAATATTTTTTTGTTGTTCAATGGCAAAATGGATCAAGTGTACCAGATCATGGTTTAAGAATTATTTAATTTGAATAAATATACCATGATATAAACACTTTCTACACTATATGGTCAAAGGTCATAACACCTGACCATTTGTGGTTCTACCTAAAACTGTTACTACAAAGTAGAAGGTACACATTTGTATAGAAAGTCTATGGATGTGGTAGCATTTAATTTTTCCTTTACTTGAACTTGGATACCCAAACCTGTTCCAGCATGACAATGTCCCTGTGCACAAAGCCAGCTTTATTAAGATATGCTTCACATAGGTAGTAGTGGAAGATCTTTAAGACCTCAACCCTACTGAACATCTTTGGGATCAATATGAATACTGATTGCACCCCAGGCTTTCTCACGCATCTAATTTCCACAAGCACACTCTAAAATGTAGTGAAATATCTTCCCAGAAGAGTGGAGATTATTATAAAGGCATGGGGACTGAATGTGTAATGAAATGTTCAAAATAAATACAAATCTTATGGCCAGTTGCCAATGAAGTTGTGTCCATATAGTGTATGTTGGAACAGGATTTGGACTCCGTTTGTGATGTCCCAAATACTTTGCCCCGTTACTTCAGGCAGAGATATGGCAGGCTGTTTTTTCCTGAGGCGGAACTTCTGCTTAGTCCTTGAGTGCTCCACAACATTGAAAGTGAGAAAACTTAAATTTATATGCAAATTTAAGCCTTGGTTGACATTGTCACTATTTTTAACATACAGAACCTATTTTTGCACAATAGCCAGAATGTAGGCAAGAGCATTTATCACTAACCGGCCAGAACAAAGAGGCGTCTGAATGATATGTCATAACATTTTTTATTATTACAGTTATATTTAATTTGGTGAAACATCCATAAAACAAGTCCCTTGATGTTCCCTCATAAAACTATTTTGTTCTCTCCAAAAGTTGAGATATCAATAAGCGATTGGTCGTTCAGGAACTATTTGTTCATTTTGAACGTGTCTTTAAAGTGTTCATTTTCTGCTGGATGTGCATTACCAAAGGATGTCAACATCTCTGTAGGTTAGGTACAGGAAACAGAATGAAGTAGTTCCATGTACTTTGTTCTTTTGTCACAAGACTCATATATACGCCACAAAAAGTATGCGGGAGTCACATGACAAAAGAACTAACAAAACGGACCAGAAGAGATGAAAAGTGAGCTACTCGTTCTGTTTATCATTATTTGTCCTTAGCTGCATTGTCATATCTTCATTATCGAAATATAGTTGAAGTTCGTGTATGTAAACTTCTTCGGGGATCTGCTTATTGAAAATGTTATATTTTATTTTATATCTGTGGAAAGGAACTAAATTAACTAATGACTCAAAAAAAGATTCCTTCATTTTGATGAACGAGATTCAAAAAACCAAGAAGCAACTAAAATGATCCGATCCTCCCAGCACTAATATCAACCATTATATTTGTCTAAAGCATCTGCCATACAGCAATGCATTAATGCAAGCAGATTTGCCTTGCAGCCTATCAGAGCCGTACCATAACAGAAAATGAATCAATAGCTTCTAAACAAGCAGATCAAAATAGAAAAATAATCTAAAATGTGCTGTGCGACAGGGCAGAATAAAACCCAGATCATTAACCGTTTATCTCAAGAAGACGTTCTAAAGAAAAAAAGTGCTTGTATGGGTTCTAAAATGATCAGGAATGTGTTTAAAAAGGAACACTAATATCTGGCTGATTAGACTGTCTATGTGGTATTCTACACCTTTTTATGCCTCCAGCTCAGCAGGTCAGTCTGGTTCACACACACACACACACACACACACACACACACACACACACACACCTCATGCAACACAACAAAGAGCATACCATGTATGACAGTCAAAAGGTTAAGAATTAATGAAAGAATTAACAATAATCAAATACTCACTGCTTTAGAAAAAGCAAGGGACCCCACTCCTCTTTCAAAGGTACCCATGCCAACGATCTGCAGGGTTTGCAGAGTGACCGAGTCCCAAACTCTCACATGAGGCTGTAGCGGCTGGAAAAAACGTGTAATAAATTTCATTTCATGGGGTTAAAACTAGAGGTTGACCAATATCTCTCTATCTCTAAAAACCTCTAGTAATGACAGAATGTTTCATTTGAGCAGAATGAACTGCAGGGGCTATGCTGATTTCTTTGCCATAAATGCCATAATTGTGCACATTAACACAGGCACTCTCTGGCTGTACAGGTGTAAATCCTCCTATCTGACCTTTGAAAACAAGCTAAGATAAATGTGATAAATGTAGGTCACACTGAATAAAGACATCACCATAAATGTATAAGTCAGCTTTTAAGGTTAAGGGCCCAGCAATGTGTCGCAATGGCAATGAAACCAACAACCTTCCACTGCCCCATGCCCGAAGCAAAAGCACACTGCTTTTTTTTTCTCACAGTGCTGTGAGATACCATTTGCTCAAGTTACACACCTACAAAGTTCATTTGTTGTGAGCGAGACCTGTATAAAACAAAGGATGCCTTGTTACACAGTGAAACGTGAGAGGAAGAACATGACTTAATTTACCCTGCCATCTTTGTCCACACCTGCGATCTGTCCTGTGGCAATGCGGATCTTATCCGGGTGAATAGCAAGGCTGGACAAGACACAGACGACAAAACACGTTAATCTCCAATCACTCACACACAATAAATAAATAAATAAATTAGTAAATACATACATAAATAAACTGTAATAAATCGCATAATCAGAACACAGAATCTGTCTAAGAGAAATAATTAATTTATGTCAATTGTATTGAGTAGATTTTGGTGAGTCAGTGCAATTTTGGGGTATCATATATACCCATTCATCTTTGACATTAAGATGATTTTGGAATGAATTGGACACACTGACTGCACCCTAGGCCTTCTCACCCTCACTTTATTGATGCACTTTTGGCTGAATGAGCCAAATCTCAAAAAAGCACACTACAAAATATATTGAAACATCTCCCCAGAAGAGTACACTCTACACAATTTTATAGTGTGCTTTTTTTTTGACTACAGGCTATTATAAGCGCAATACAGGTTATTATAAAAGCAAAAGACTAAATGTAGAATGAAATTTATATATATATATATATATATATATATATATATATATATATATATATATATATATATATATATATATATATAGAGTTGAAACAGGGACTTAGTTTAATTATGACTTTATGACGTCCCAAATAGTTGGCATTATTAGTATATTAAATACTAATTCATACATTCTTTTATACTTGAGTAATTGGTATATTTTATACAGTACCCATTCATCTTTGCTACATAATTAACAGTCGGAAATCAGGTGTAGGTCATGTCAGTGATAGAGATTTCCTGTAAGTTTTACTTATACGGTAAGGCTGGGCAGTATTTTGATTTTATATATATATATATATATATATATATATATATATATATATATATATATATATATATATATATATATATATATATATATATATATATATATGTGTATACACACATACACATACACACACACGTGTGTGTATATATATATATATATATATATATATATATGTGTATATATAGATAGATAGATAGATAGATAGATAGATAGATAGATAGATAGATAGATAGATAGATAGATAGATAGATAGATAGATAGATAGATAGATAGCGTGGAATAAATTGTCAACCATAAAAGCTTTTGAAATTTTTTTATTCTGTCTATACACTGTCGTGTAAATAAGGGGTGTGGGCAAGACACTGCACGTGAGACTAAGTCAAAAACATGGCGAAAGAAAAACAAACAGGTAAACAAAAACCCTGAGCAGGAGGAGGAGAAACTTGTTAATCAAAGAGGGGCAACATCTGTAGTGTGGACATAGTTTGGGTTTGCAAAATCTGACAAATTGCAGAAAAACATGACTTGCGAACTGTGTTATGCTAACATACTCGCTAGCAGTGGTAGTACACGCAATTTGCACACGCAATTTGCACACGCAAAAGAATATGGTGAAAGCCAAAAGATGCGCTCCATATTATGCAATCAATCAAACTTCAGTGCAAAAAGCGCTTCGGTGATTAAACCAGTTTGGCCGAATCATTTATCAAAGACATGTCGTATAAGAAAAACTCAAAGAGATGGAAAAAAGTAACACAGGCCATTACGATGTATATCTGCAAACACATGGCACCAGTTTACTGTGGGGGCGAAAGGGGGGGGTTCAAGACTTGATCAAAACCCTTGATCTGAGGTATGTGATGCCAAGCTGCTAGTACTTCAGCAAAGTGAAAGAGCAGTTAAATTAGGTGAAGTCCTTCTCATTTATGAAGTATTTAATTTTATTTATTATACAAAGTTTTGTTAATTCTCCGAATTAACTTCCTCTTTAACTATACCATGAAACATATAGTTAACACAAAATAAAATGACTTATACTGTGAGATTATGGTCACACCCTGTCACTGTGTTACTATCACTAATCACTGTACAGAAGACTCACTTCTGAGCTCAGAGTGTGACTTCCCCAGCAACCCACTTGACTTAATTACAAATGACATTAAAAGTATGTTTTTCCCCCCAAGTTTTTTTACTTCTAAAGCATCTAACAATCTTAAACAAATTCTCCGTCTTTACTAAAGCAATTCAGAAAGTGTACAGCTGAAGATTGAAAAAAAGACCACTTATTTTCCCCCCATTATCTCCAACTGTCCAGTTTCAGTAAATCAGTGTGCATTATAGCCTCTGATTCTTGTTCATGGCTGACAGGAGTAAAACCTGACAAGATCTCTTACGCTTGTAGCCTATCCTTAATTCTCAAGTTATGCATTCTGAGCTGCTTTCTGCTCACCAAGGTTGTAAAGAGTGATGATTTGAGTTATTCTAGACTTCCTGTCAACTCATACATTTCTAGTCATCTAGTCAAATCTGCTCTGATCTCAGTCATTATTAACGTGCTTCAGCCTGTAGACAAAATGCAGACAGAATTTTTTTTTTCTCACCACACCGTTTTGTGTGGAACATTAGAGGCCCGGGAGATTAGCAGCTTCTGAAATACTTTACCCAGACTATCTGGCAACCGGAAAAAAAACATGCCACGGTTAAAGTCACAAAGATCACCTTTTTTCCATATCGATGCTGAATGCATACATTGATCTTTATCTGTATGATGAAAGCAACGGTAATTACTTTAACTTGTAAAAGTACGAGCCCAAATATTAGAAAGTGGTCTATGAGTCAAAATAACGGTCTATAGAAAGCGCAGCAGCTACTTAATGAACAACTCAGATTCACAGCATTGTGAAGGCGCTTCACATGACAGATATTTCCATCTAATTTTCATCTTCGGGTGCTTATCTTTCACCAGCACATTTCAACCAGAAATTAAACACACAAACATCTGGAATCAAATGGCATAAACCATATGCAATCTCATGACTTGTGTTTTATGTTCCACACCATTTGCCACCTATGATCGATGACATTGTCATTTTGTGTGTGTGTGTGTGTGTGTGTGTGTGTGTGTGTGTGTGTGAGAACTCAATCTCACCATTTCACACAGTCAGTGTGCCCTAAGTAGTGACGCTGTGTCCGCTCTTCATAGTTGAACAGCACAACCACTGAGGCAATGAAGTAGACAATCTCCCCTGTGGGCAACAAGTAAACGTTTGCCCTGCAGTCACGGCCCCTGTAGCCATATCTGCCAATAGAAGTCAAGGACGAAACCTGGTGAACCTGATCAGCAGGTAGTGCTGCAAAACAACATAAATAATCATCATTATGAGGCAGGTGCGTGGCAGCCTGGTGTAAACCTGTCAGCTGTCACTGTATGAAATAGTTTGAAATGCACGCTCATTATAGTAATATATTTATACTCCTGCTTTTACTAACCAATCTATGAATGGGGAAAAAAAAAATTATTACAGTTTTTGCAATGAACTTCAGGTCAACAATGTGTAATTAATTTCATCTGTCTCGCTGATCCCATTATTGAAATAATCTCAGCATTTATTGTTATTCGTTACTTGGCTGACAGATTGACTGACATACAAGCAGACAGAGAGATTATGAAAAAGGCAGGCAGATAAATAGATAGACAGCTACAGAGACAGACACAGACAGGCAGAAAGAAAGATAGATGTATGTATATAAATATATGTATCGTTCTGACAGATAACATACAGAGACAGATAAATAAACAGATGGAGAATTGACAGATAGAAAGACAAGCATCCATTCTGGGATACCATGATGGCTGAATACAAAATAAATTGTGCTTCTCTAGAATAACAAGGCTAATCCTCATATAGCATAATTACATACCTTGCCGCCTTTTAATTAGACATTGTCCATACAATATGGTTTTATTATTAAAAAAAAAAATATCGTGAAAAAATCGTGATAGCTCAGACTTTTTTCTTCATACAGTATATGCTTTGTGATGTCTAGTTTTAAGGCAATCATTAAAACCTGAAATCATTAAATCCCAGGAATTTCCCTCATTTTTATTACTTCAAATTCAAGAACCTGGTTGTGGTGCATCTTACACTATCCAACAATTCCAACGAGTCATATATATGTTAATGCATTGGGTTATCTTTCTTATCAAAGAAACCAGATGATGTGTGACATCAGTCCAGGTCTCAAAGAGAGACAGTGCAGAGCAGTGGTGCAGAATGTTCTGGAAAGGATACACCCACTCCAGTTTGAGTCTCTCCGGGGGAAGCTCAGTTCGCACATCATCGTAGTTCTCGATATCTGACGGGATGAACATGGTGATTGGCCGTCCTCGCATGAACATTTTGATATAGTCGCCCTCTGTGGAAAGGTCACAATTAAGAGGTCAAGCATTCCCTTAAATCAGATTTGGAGGTGCAAATACACACATACTGTCTGATCTGGGAACAAAAAAAGAGAATGTGCAAGCTCAGTGGATGCATGTGCACGGAAATAGTCCTTCAAATACCTTCAGGTTTTTATAGATAACTGTTGAAATAATCAGCGAGGAGGTTCGTCCAGTTCACATGCCTTTAATTCATTCGAAATATCCAAGCAAATCAAAAGAACAATTTAGTGTCGTGCAGAAAGCCAAAAGCAGCACGTTAGATGCCCAAACTAGGCTGGGATTAAAGAGAAGGAAGGCAGAAGCATGAGGAGAGAATGACGAAATGACAGAGTCAAGAGGAGGAGTGAGCCGGTTAAGAGTTTAAGGGTGTTTTATGGTATTCCGCTTTCCCTTCTCTCCCATTGAGCTCTGTTCGGTTTTCTTTTTCTTGGGCTGAAACGGGACATCCAGACTAAAAAATAGCACATTCGATCCCTGAGACGTAAAAGAGACCTCTTTTAAAAGCATCTTTTACACACTGAACTAATGTCTTCTGCTGCAAGGTATTTATAAGCATACCACTGTGATGATGCATCTTAGCGATTTAGCAGTAAATTTCCCATAAAGATATTCCGCGTGTGAGGAGTGTTTTAGTGACATTTGCCTCAAGATGAAGCTGTAAAGTGTCATCTATTTACTCACAAAATTTTGGTCGCTAATGAATCAAAGGACCTCTTTTATACCTATATATTTTTTTTCATCCAAAAAAATACAGATTTTTCTTATCAACCCTTTCTAGAAGAAAAATATACACTATATGGACAAAAGTATTGGGACACCAGACTTTTCCAGCGCAAAGTTGAAGGCACACATTTGTTTAGGATGCCTTCAGATGCAGGATTTTCTAAGAGACCCAAACCTGTTCCAGCATGACAATGCCCTTGTGCACAAATCCAGCAGCAGGAAGATATGCTTTATATGGGTTGAAGTTGAAGATCTCCTGCTATAGAACTTTAACCTTATTGAACACCTTTGGGATGAACACGAACGCTGATTGCACCCCAGGCCGACTCACCGTACATCAGCTGACTTTACTAACACACTTGAAAAGTGGAGTCTATAATGGGGACTGAATGTCGAATGCGATGTTCGAAAAACCTCAATGTTTTGGTCTGGTGTCCACAAACGTTTGTCCAGTGTTCCTGAATCTTTAAAGAAAGACAAGGAGACAGAAACGGTATGAAGCGGAGTGAAAAAAAAAAAGGAAAAACAAGAAAGATAGAGAGACAATGAGGTTCGCTAATCTTTCACCCAGATCAGCACGTTATTAGACACGGCCATTGTGCGTCTAATCATCATTTCGGTTCGCGTGTTATATATAGCCATGCCGACAAAGCACACCGAATTGGAAAGGAATGTGAGTGACAGGTGCATGTATTGTAGCCCAGCCAAAAGCAAGTAGACGGGCGAGAATGTGCTTGGCTGCTTCGTTTCTGCAGGATGGGAACGCTTACCTTGACTGTTTTTCTCACGAGTCGACATTTTAGCTGGTTATGAAACAGAAATAACAGTTGCTCTAAACAAACACGGGGGCGTTACACGACAGAAAGAGAACAGCTATAATAATGACAAACAAAAACTGATGGGAGTCATTAGAAAATTGGTGGAAAATGGTGGTGGATGTGGTGCTAATAAAAAAGAAAGGGTGGTTAAAAAAAAAAAAAAAAAAAAAAAAGGAAGAAGAGCTTTACCTTGGCTGATAACTGGATCTCTGTGTCTGGGGATGAAGCGGATAATAATAATTATTATTAATGTAACTAAATAAAACAATGCAGAGGTGGTCAGGTAAGAAATGACATGGTAGAGAAGATCATTGATTACTAACTTCTCTGCATTCTTCACTACTTTGGCCAACAGTTTGGAAGTGGACGCAGCTTTGACCAGCTTGTTCCTGTTCTCCTCTCCGCTTTCCCATGTGGTGCTTTGAGACCGCTCCATTCCTCCACCACGCTTTGCGCTGTGGCCCCTGGTGAGGGACAAAAAAAAGAGCAAAGAGCAGAAAACGCACTCTAGTCTCGATTTGTGCAAAAAAAGATTTTAAAAAGCAGGAAGAAGAACAAACGCTGTTGTATCAAACACAAGCCGAGAGGAATTTAGTAAAAAAAGGCATGCAAAGATCAAAAGATTGCTCAGTATTGATTAGAAATAATTGATTAACAGGGTTCAGTTCACAATTGACACCCTTCATATATGTGTATGCCTTTTTTTTAGTCTTTGGTTGATCTCAAACCTGAAACAACAGGAAAATTGGTCCTTCATGAAGGACACAGTCAGTCTTATACAGCTCTGTTGGAAAAATAAAATTAAAAGTCCATGCATACGCTAGGCCAGGCGTAAAGAGAAAAGCACACCCCACTCATTGGTTAGTATACACACAGGTTATCTCAGATAAAAAAAACTCCAACCCCAGTCATTTGGCATGACGACTAAAACAGTAAAAAGATATAAAATCAGACAGAGAGATTACAGAGAGAAAAAATATAAAGGCATGAAAAAAGGAGTACGGGAAAGGGCAATCCTCATGCGTAGCCGTGCTTAAGGAGAAAATGTTAAGATCAATAAAACAATCTTGAGCAATGGATCACTTCAATGACCTCCCACCTCCAGCATTTTTTTTTTCAATCCTTTGTTATTAAGTACTCATACAGACAAATCAGGCCTTCATCCAGGAGAACACCTACTTTAGGACTGGACCTTGGACTTATTGCACAACAAACTCCTGGATATGAACATATATTGAAGAAAAAAAAAAGGTGCTACATAAGATATATTAGTTTACTGACACTGATCTCTGTATTCCACATATAATAGTTTTATATATTATAATTTCCTCATTTGCACCTTTATAGGGTTTTACAAATATTATAAATACTATTTTTATTCCACTTTGAATTGTGTTTATGTCACAGACACCACGTTGTACTGTGTGTTTGTGTATGTGACAAATATAACAATTTTTATGGAGATCTTGGTTTATACACTATATGGGCAAAAGATTTGTATGTGCTTTTTGAACACCCCATACCACATTCAGTCTCGTTTACCATTATAATAACCTACACTCTTCTTGAAAGATGTTCCTCTAGATTTTGGAGTATGGGTCTCGAGATTTGTGCTCATTCAGGGACTGATATAGTGTGAGGAGGCCGCTCCAAATCAAGCTCCATGGAGATATGCTGTACATGGGTTGGAGTAGAAAATCTAGAGTGTCCTGCTATAGAGCTCCAACCCTACTAAACACCTTTGGGAGGAATGTGAACGCTGACTGCACCCCAGTCCTCCTCACCTCACCTAAATCAGTACCTGACTTTGGCTGAACGAGCAAAAATCGAAAAAAATATAGTGGAACATCTACCCAGAAGAGTGGAAAATGGGGACCAAATGTGGAATTAGATGTTCAAAATAGTCCGTTGTCCACACTTTTGTCCAGGTAGCGAAGGAGTCTTTAGTGATCCAGTGCTTGTGTGCACGCACACACACATATAATCGCACACACAGGCCCACAGCAAGGAATATCATCACACAACAGTTCCCCTCCCTGTTAACTTTGAGCAAAAAGTAAGCAGAGAAGGGATTGCATCAGATTAGACCTGCTTCCCAGTCTGTGTCTCCTGTAACAGTTCAAGTTTGTCCTTTATACCGAGTGACAACTTGAATCCCACTTCGATGAGAGTTGATAAAAGTGCAATGACAGATTAGCTAGCGGCTAGCTTCCTCCACGTCTTCAAAACAACAACAACTCGCAGCACTTAATGGCTGTTTGTTAATATCTGAGGCTGAATCATAAAAGTTACGGTACTAAGCACTATGTGGTTCCATAAAACCGCTCAGCCGTGGAGTAGTTATGTACTTGCTTTAATGCGAGTGGAACACTCATAATCCATGTCTGCACAAAAAATACAATTGTTTGCAGATGCCTGTTCTGGCTAATTCTCCTGGCCTCAACTCAGGCCTTGACGAAACATTTTATTACCTGCACGGTCCAACATGCACGGATCAGACCATGAAAGTTTCATTTTAAGGGACGGGGCTAATTGCTTTGTCATGGCTTAGCCTAACTGGACTCGACAAGCTGCAAGGACGATATGAAGATCTCAGCAAAACTGCCTCTAAGCTTATTAAGCGCATGCTGATTATAGCGCCTGCACTTTATAGAGCACGCTACAGCCCATGCATAAGCCTGACTGCCGGTCCCGGCATGCTGTAGGGACCTGCTTCAAGCTAGTCGTGTCGCTTGAGAGCTAATGCTTTCTTACATATTTGGCGCTCATGCACGGACCTAGAGAGGACTAATTAATACAGAGTGCTCTCCAATTGCACTGATCCCATGCCTGCTGCATGTACTCTTGTTTTAGTTTAGAGGCTATTAGCAATTACATGCTAGTCAGAATTTATATAGATCCAACAGCTGCAAAGATCAGATACGACTTAAGATGAAAAAGTATGACGTCGCTTCTTCTCTAAGCACAATTTGTGTCCTTAAATTGCAGTTGATCCGTCATTTTAAATGTTTCGTATCTTTCATTAGTAAACAAATGAAACCAGCAAGAGCCAGAGCATTAACTCTAATCCCAGACAGATTATGGCATACTTTATCTTTGTTTAAGACTTTTGTGCAAGTCTGGCCGACAAGCAAAGGACTTCATTGTTACAGAGCAACATACTGATTTGGGAAGCATGTCAATCCTGTCCCTTAGCCAGAGGTATAGTGCATAGTGTTATAGAATGCTGCCAGAGGTTTGCAGTAGGCTGTAGAATTGCAGCAATGGATGCTTGAAGGAACCTTTTGCCTGGGGTAGACACTTTGCTTTCATGGGTGGCCCTCTGGGGCTGGAGGGGATGAGGGGAAGGGGGTTGGCTGGAAGGGGACGGTGCCTGTGGTGTGCTGGGTGTTGAATGGGGTTTATCGTTAGCTTGTGGAGGCTCTTCCTTCTCCTTGATCTCCTCTAGCATAGGCTTGTCTTTTTTCTTCTCAGCACCGCTGCAAAATAGGCCAACTAGGTCAGGACAAAACAGGTCAAGTGACAGAATAAAGGGACAGCAGAGAGTTCAAACGGGCAAAAACATTAAAAAAAAGATGATTCAGTGAAAGGAGTGTATAAAACGAGTACAACTCAATTATTCATCTTTAGTATACATCAACACTTCCTGTGTAAATTGCAGCAAAATTATGGACACAAATGAGGAAGCTTACAGAGCAAAACTTCCAGGTCAGAGTCTTACAGAGAAGAATAAGAAATGGTATTTACAGGAAATTTAGGCATAACATGACATGATTTTGACAATATGATTAGAAAGAAGTGCACTTTGCTTTTGCAAATTAATCCGGGTTCTGTATTTCTGCCTGCTTCTAAGTGTGTATTATAGGGATGTGCATCTCCATAATAATGTAATAATCATATATAAATAAATAGTTTTTTACCTACGCAGATATTTCAAACAACGATGCCTCCCGATATAAATGCCAACTTGTATCCAGTGCACACTGGTTTAAATCGATGCTTTGCGTCAGCAAAGCGCTAACTTTTATGCCAATACACCGATGCGACTCGCCGAATCTTACCATCTTACTGTATTACCTTTTGGCTGCAGACGAGAGCGTTTCTTTCCTGGCTACAGACACCGTGGAGCTGTCTCTGTGAGACTTGCGGCCACTGGAGCCACCGTTAGTGATACAGGACATGGAGAAAGCCTCACGCAGCGGTGTCTGACCTGCAGAGACAGTGCACTTTGTTTCATTATAGTGTGGATTCACAGAGTTCTGAGTGCACAGCTACACTTATTAAAGCAATATTCAAGCTAATAGGGATATTTAAATCAATATTGCTCCATAGACTTATTTGTTTGACCATTCCTTCTACATGTACTGGCAAGGACAAGCAAAAAAAGGGGGTGGTGATATAAGGTGATTTGCATGTAGAGATAATGAGGACAGAGGGGAGACTGAGTAGTAGGTATAACGTGCAGGATAAAAAGACAGCTTAATAAGGACTGGAGGCAGAAAAGCTAATTGGATTTCACAGGACGGGGTTAGCTGAGGTACAGAGCGAAACACTCCAAAAAAAGAAATAGCGAGGTGAGATTAAATACAAAAAAATTTAAAATTAGCATCACCTAAGGCAATAAACAGAAAAAAGGCAACACCTTGTGGTGTGCAAGTTGTTGCTCTAGAAGATAGGAAATATAACCTGATCCATCCCTAAAACAGGGCATGTGAAATTCTTCCTGAATCACATGACCTGATTGTCATAACATGTCTTTTATATATTTTAAGTTGTATTAATTGAATGCATCAAAGACCAGTTAATCAAGGTTTTCCACAGGACACAGGAGCTCAAGCAGGCTAAAGCAATCTGAAATTATTAAATCATGTATAAATGATCGTGTATCAAGTAAAATTGTGTAAAAGCTGGTTAAAGGAGTGAGAATTCAGTAGCCTGAACGCAAACCTGAGGTAAATCTTTAAATCCTGCTGATTGGTAAAACGGACAAAGCAAATCTAACCTTAAGATGTCATTCTTAGGCTAAGCTCTAACACCGTTGCACCAGTTTGCATCAGCCAGCTATTTAAAACCAGCTTTCAGTGGCTCGCTCACATAAAAGGTCTGATTTAATTGTGCTCGCCGCGGCTCTGCTCATGGGATTCTCACATGCGTCTTTTTTCGTCTTCGCAGAGACGTTCGTAATTATTGAGTGCCTGCCTGGCCCCTGTAATCTTTGCTGTGTAGACTTGATTAATTACGCCTTCCTGAGTGGATGAGTCTGTGTTTGTGCATGTGGTGGAAGAGAGGTGATCTGGTACCATGGCCCAGTTAGCCCAGTTGTGTGTTTGTTTGTTTGTGTGTGCATGTGTGTTTGTGCCTGTACAGTTTTACAAGCTCCCATGTGACCTGAATTAATGGAGGAAATCTCTGCCTTCCATCCACAACAGATCACAGACTTCCTTCCCCCACCCCCCACCCCCTTTTGCTAGACACTAACAAACACATTCGAATCCTGACAAGATCAGACAGTATCAGGCACAGGCACAAAAAGAAAGACTCACCGTCTTGACGCTTTTAATCATATTGTAAAAACACTCAGGTGTTTTTTTTTTTTAAGCTTTCGTAGTCTTCCAGACAGCAAAAGTACAAACTAACAGCTTGCTTTATACTTGCTAAATGTACAGTGAAATTCTTCCTTTGCATATCCTGTTAGAAACCTCAGGTCAGACTGCAGGGTCAGCCTTGATACAGCATCCCTGGAGCACAAAGGGTTAAGGGCCTTGCTCAAGGGCCCAAGAGTGGCAGCTTGGCGATACTGAGGCTTTAACCCCACACCTTCCAACCAGTAAACCAGAGACTTAACCACTAAGCTACCACTTCCCTAAATGAGAATAAGGAGAGCACAAACGCAGTCGCCCACTTTTAGAAATTATGCAGTCGAGATTTCAACTTTTGGAGAAATTCACAAATGTCAGCACACCCTAAATGCAATGGCTAAGTCTCGCTTTGGGCAAACTACTTTCCAGATCATTGTACTGCCCCGGTATTGTACGAAGCAAAGTAAGAGATTACCCATCCTCCCAAATACCTTTTAATACGTAACGTCTAGTGATTTGTTTTGTGTTATACCCCAGAGTAGATGATCACTTGCTATCGAGCTCTGACCGCAACCCTATTGAACACCTTTGGGATGAATGTGTAAACAGACTGCAGCCCAGGCCTCCTCACCTACATCAGTACCTGACTTTATTAACATCCTTGTAGCTGAATGAGTACAAATTCAGTGAAAATTATGGACACAAACTAACTTTACAGACTGTAAGACTGAATTGTAGAACAAAATTTTAATAGAAGTAAATTATGTATATTTATTCCCCATGAGCAAGCCTGGGATGACCGTGGCAAGGAAAAAACCTCCCTGGGAAGGTATGAGGAAGAATTCTTGAGAGAACCCAGACTCAAAATAAAAACCCATCCTTGTTTGGGTGACACAAAGAGTGTGATTATAAATCATTAAAACACGACAAACACCGGAGATTGAGAAATATCATCAGCGCTGGACTGTATGATTATGAGTAAAGTCCTTTCCACAGTCTTATACAGTCAGTTGGAGATGTGGAATCAGGAGCTTCTGAGCAACTCATAAATTATAACTCCTCCAGAGCCATGAAATGTTCAATGATGAAGAAACAACAGGTTGAGGTTGTTTATCCCTATTATCCGAAATCTTCATGAAATGGGACCCAACTGGCATAGTCTATATATGGATCAATATCCTCGCTGGGTCAGCATCTTCTATTTGTGTGGGACACAAATCTCCACACCACCACTCCAAAATCTCATGGAACATCTTCCCAGAAAAGTGACTGTTACTTTAACTACCTAGGTACTAAATGAGGAATGGGGTGTTATGTATGTTATAGTCAGGTTTCCACAAACGTTTATTGATATAGTGTAAATCCAGATTCTATTGTAAAGGTGTGAGTATCTATATACAGTAAAATACAAGATTGACAGAGAAATTACTTAACTGAAAATCTATATTTCTATATAGATCTATATAGAAAGAAAGAAAGAAAGAAAGAAAGAAAGAAAGAAAGAAAGAAAGAAAGAAAGAAAGAAAGAAAGAAAGAAAGAAAGAAAGAAAGAAAGAAAAAGAAAGATCATTCTTAATTCCTCCTTTTTTTTTAACAGGATTGTTACTTAAGGCTGGAATTTGGAAATGCTCTACAAAGAGAGCCTGTGCTAATTTTATGTGTTGTGTGCTGACTCTTGATTAAGGATTTATAAAGCCTCAACCTATAGATCAATAGTCGGTTCCATTTGTTTCCCTGTGCTGGAAAAAGGGGAAGACCTGCTGCCAGGAATTACACACACCTACTGGCTTTCAGATCTGCTGTGCACATACACACTATAGTTAGAAGAGCAGTGATAGATGGTGGGAACTCTTAGTAAAGCATAAAAAATGTGTTTGTTGGCATCTATAGACCACACACACACACACACACACACACACACACACACACACACACACACACACACACACTGATAGTTGCCACTGGTGTCAGAGCACAGTGGGAACGGGAAAGGAGGAGGTGGAGAGCGGATGAAGGCGAAGGCGGTGCCAAGAGCTTTTTTGTTTTGGCATAAATGCTTTTCTTTTTCTTCTTATTCTCTGTTTTGTTTTTCAGTACATGACAAAGCTCTCAGTGCTTTTTAGTAGCTCTATCTGGGTGTTTTCAGAGTAGCTTTTTCGAAAGCAATTCTGAGTCAGGATATATGCAGCTTCCTCAGTTAATAACCCGCCAAGCCCATCCTGAATAATTGATAGATTTATTAAGAGGGTTATTATTTAGTAATTTAAGTAATTATGTAAATAAACCACTAAGTAAGTTTGCAAGTAAGTAGGTAAGTAAACAAAAAAAAAAATTCAAAAAATACCTACAGTACCTGACTACACTTGAACTACAGTTGGTTAAGAAAGCTGCAGCATGCACACATCACCCAGGTCCATTTCTCTCTGTCCACTGGCTCCCAGTACAGTACAGGATTCAATATAAAATATGATTTGTTTTTAAATCTCTGTCTGGTATGGACCCAACCTATTTAAATCAACCTATACATCTGCACACCCATGGTCGAACTCTCAGGTCCTCTAATCATGTCTTGTTCAAAGTGCCTAGAACAAGAAATGCATTTTGGAATTCCCTCCGTCCGTTTATTCCTTTTATTTGTTGTGTTTTAATGCTATTTTCTTTTCTTCTGTTTTTGTTCTTAATATTTACTTTTTTTTTCCTTTTAT